>NC_092414.1:212047790-212417790 GCF_040894005.1 Engystomops pustulosus
AAATAGAATAGATTGAGTGCCTGTATGTGGCAGTCCCAAAAAGTTTTCAAACCAGAGGAGCAGGTAGGTGGCCCTCCAGAAAAATGGAATCGATTGAGTGCCTGTATGTGGCAGTCCCAAAAAGTTTTCAAACCAGAGGAGCAGGTAGGTGGCCCTCCAGAAAAATAGAATAGATTGAGTGCCTGTATGTGGCACTCCCAAAAATTGTTTAAAACAGAGGAACGGGTCGGTGGCCCTCCAGAAAAATTGAATAGATTGAGTGCCTGTATGTGGCACTCCCAAAAATTGTTTAAAACAGAGGACCGGGTCGGTGGCCCTCCAGAAAAATTAAATGCATAAAGTACTATAGCAAGAGCCAGTGGGCCCTGTCAAAAAATAGCCAGTTTCCTCTGCTTTACTGTACAAAGAGGAGGAGAAGGAGGAAAATGAGGAGGAGGAGGAGTGGATCAATTATTCAGGTTGAGCTTCCTTCACCTGGTGGAGATTGGAAATTATGAGAAATCCAGGCTTTATTCATCTTAATAATAGAGATGAGCGAGTATACTCGTCCGAGCTTGATGCTCGTTCGAGTATTAAGGTACTCGAAACGGCTCGTTGCTCGGACGAGTATTTCCCCTGCTCGAGATCGAGCATTTAATTAAAAAAACACAGTGAAGAACAGTGAAGAATAGAATAAAAACAGTGAACACAGTGAACACAGGATCATTTAAGTGAAAAACACAGTGAAAAACACAGTGAAGAATAGATTACAGATGTTCGGCACATCTGCTTACTTGTCGGGAGATACGCGCGGAACGGTGCGAACAAAATAGTATGTGAAGAACAATATATATGTGTGAAGAAGACATTGCAGAACACGGTGAGCAGGACAGAGACACCGGGGAGCAGCACAGAGACACCGGGGAGCAGCACAGAGACACCGTGGAGCAGCACAGAGACACGGGGGCAGAGGCGGCACGGAGACATGGGGCAGCGGCATCAGCACAGAGACATGGGGCATCGGCAGCAGCACGGAGACATGGGGCAGGGGCAGCAGCACAGAGACATGGGGCAGCGGCAGCAGCACAGAGACATGGGGCAGGGGCAGCACGGAGACATGGGGCAGCGGCAGCACGGAGACATGGGGCATCGGCACGGAGACATGGGGCAGCGGCAGCACGGAGACATGGGGCAGCGGCACGGAGACATGGGGCAGCGGCAGCATGGAGACATGGGGCATCGGCACGGAGACATGGGGCAGCGGCACGGAGACATGGGGCAGCGGCAGCATGGAGACATGGGGCATCGGCACGGAGACATGGGGCAGCGGCAGCACGGAGACATGGGGCATCGGCACGGAGACATGGGGCAGCGGCAGCATGGAGACATGGGGCATCGGCACGGAGACATGGGGCAGTGGCAGCATGGAGACATGGGGCAGCGGCACAGAGACATGGGGCAGCGGCAGCATGGAGACATGCGGCATCGGCACGGAGACATGGGGCAGCGGCAGCACGGAGACATGGGGCAGCGGCAGCACGGAGACATGGGGCAGCGGCACGGAGACATGGGGCAGCGGCAGCATGGATACATGGGGCATAGGCACGGAGACATGGGGCAGCAGCAGCATGGATACATGGGGCATCGGCACGGAGACATGGGGCAGCGGCAGCATGGAGACATGGGGCATCGGCACGGAGACATGGGGCAGCGGCAGCATGGAGACATGGGGCATCGGCACGGAGACATGGGGCAGCGGCAGCACGGAGACATGGGGCATCGGCACGGAGACATGGGGCAGCGGCAAGGAGACATCGGGGAGACTTCAGTGGAAGAAGAGCAGCGGATCCCGGGACAGTGTATCTCCCGACAAGTAAGCAGATGTGCCAAACATCTGCAATCTATTCTTCACTGTGTTTTTCACTTAAATGATCCTGTGGTCACTGTTTTTATTCTATTCTTCACTGTTCTTCACATCTGCTAACTTGTCGGGAGATAATATACGCGCGGAACAGTGAAGAATAGATTGCAGATGTTAGTATACATCTGCTAACTTATCAGAAGACATTCTTTTTCAATTAATTAACACATTTTATTCCCGAACCATGGTCCCTTTGAAAAATGCTCGAGTCTCCCATTGACTTCAATGGGGCTCGTTATTCGAGACGAGCACTCGAGCATCTGGAAAAGTTCGTCTCGAATAACGAGCACTCGAGCATTTTAGTGCTCGCTCATCTCTACTTAATAAGCGTCAGCCTGTCAGCGCTGTCAGTCGACAGGCGTGTACGCTTATCGGTGATGATGCCACCAGCTGCACTGAAAACCCGCTCGGACAAGACGCTAGCGGCAGGGCAGGCAAGAACCTCCAAGGCGTACAGCGCCAGTTCGTGCCACATGTCCAGCTTTGAAACCCAGTAGTTGTAGGGAGCTGTGTGATCATTTAGGACGATGGTATGGTCAGCTACGTACTCCCTCACCATCTTTCTGTAAAGATCAGCCCTACTCTGCCGAGACTGGGGACAGGTGACAGTGTCTTGCTGGAGTGACATAAAGCTGGCAAAAGCCTTGTAAAGCGTACCCTTGCCAGTGCTGGACAAGCTGCCTGCTCGCCTACTCTCCCTCGCTACTTGTCCCGCAGAACTACGCACTCTGCCGCTAGCGCTGTCAGAAGGGAAATACTGTTTCAGCTTGTGCACCAGGGCCTGCTGGTATTCATGCATTCTCACACTCCTTTCCTCTGCAGGGATGAGAGTGGAAAGATTTTGCTTGTACCGTGGGTCCAGGAGAGTGAACACCCAGTAATCGGTGCTGGAATAAATTCTTTGAACGCGAGGGTCACGGGATAGGCAGCCTAGCATGAAATCTGCCATATGCGCCAGAGTACCAACGCGTAAGAATTCACTCCCCTCACTGGCCTGACTGTCCATTTCCTCCTCCTCCAACTCCTCCAACTCCTCTTCTTCTGCCCATACACGCTGAACAGTAAAGGACTCAACAATGGTCCCCTCTTGTGTCTCGCCAACATTCTCCTCCTCTTCCTCCTCATCCTCCTCCACCTCCACCTGCTCCGATATGCGCTGAGAAACAGACCTAAGGGTGCTTTGGCTATCAACAAGGGAATCTTCTTCCCCCGTCTCTTGTGACGAGCGCAAAGCTTCCGACTTCATGCTGATCAGAGAGTTTTTCAACAGGCCAAGCAGCGGGATGGTGAGGCTGATGATGGCGGCATCGCCACTGACCATCTGTGTTGACTCCTCAAAGTTACTCAGCACCTGACAGATATCAGACATCCACGTCCACTCCTCATTGTAGACTTGAGGAAGCTGACTGACCTGACTACCAGTTCTGGTGGAAGTTGACATCTGGCAGTCTACAATGGCTCGGCGCTGCTGGTAAACTCTGGATAACATGGTCAGTGTTGAATTCCACCTCGTGGGCACGTCGCACAACAGTCGGTGAGCGGGCAGTTGGAGGCGGCGCTGCGCTGCCCTGAGAGTGGCAGCATCTGTGCTGGACTTCCTGAAATGCGCACAGATGCGGCGCACCTTCGTGAGCAAATCTGACAGATTGGGGTATGTCTTGAGGAAACGCTGAACTATCAGATTTAACACATGGGCCAGGCATGGCACATGTGTCAGTCTGCCGAGTTGCAGAGCCGCCACCAGGTTACGGCCGTTGTCACACACAACCATGCCTGGCTTCAGGTTCAGCGGTGCCAGCCACAGATCAGTCTGCGCCGTGATGCCCTGTAATAGCTCTTGGGCGGTGTGCCTTTTATCGCCTAGGCTCAGCAGTTTGAGCACCGCCTGCTGTCGCTTAGCAACGGCACTGCTGCTGTGCCTAGAGCTACCGACTGATGGCGCCGTGCCCACGGATGGTAGTTCGGAGGAGGAGGTGGAGGAGGGGTGGGAGGAGGAGGAGGCATAGTAGGCCTGAAACACCTGGACCGAGGTAGGCCCCGCAATCCTCGGCGTCGGCAGTATATGACCAGCCCCAGGGTCAGACTCGGTCCCAGCCTCCACCAAGTTAACCCAATGTGCCGTCAGCGATATATAGTGGCCCTGCCCGGCAGCACTCGTCCACGTGTCCGTGGTCAGGTGGACCTTGTCAGAAACGGCGTTGGTCAGGGCACGGGTGATGTTGTCTGACACGTGCTGGTGCAGGGCTGGGACGGCACATCGGGAAAAGTAGTGGCGGCTGGGGACCGAATACCGAGGGCGGCCGCCGCCATGAAGGTGCGAAAGGCCTCGGTCTCTACTAGCCTATAGGGCAGCATCTCCAGGCTAAGCAATCTGGAGATGTGCACATTAAGGGCTTGGGCGTGCGGGTGGGTTGCACTATATTTGCGTTTCCGCTCCAGCGTCTGGGGTATGGAGAGCTGAACGCTGGTGGATGCTGTGGCGGATCGTGGAGGCGACGATGGGGTTTTTGTGGCAGGGTCCTGGGCAGGGGGCTGACTATCAGCTGACACAGGGGAAGGAGCAGTGGTGTGCACGGCCGGAGGTGAACGGGCTTGTTGCCACTGAGTGGGGTGTTTAGCATTCATATGCCTGCGCATACTGGTGGTAGTTAAGCTAGTAGTGGTGGAACCCCTGCTGAGCCTGGTTTGGCAAATGTTGCACACCACAGTCCGTCGGTCATCCGGTGTTTCCTTAAAGAACCTCCAGACTTCTGAAGATCTAGCCCTCGCCGCAAGAGCCCTCGCCACGGGAGCTTCACTAGTTGACACATTTGGCGCTGATGCACCAGCTCTGGCCCTGCCTCTCCGTCTGGCCCCACCACTGCCTCTTCCAACCTGTTCTGGTCGAGGACTCTCCTCCGTCTCAGAAGCACTGTGTTCACCCGGCCTCTCAACCCAGCTTGGGTCTGTCACCTCATCATCCTCCGATCCCTCAGTCTGCTCCCCCCTCGGACTTCCTGCCCTGACAACAACTTCCCCACTGTCTGACAACCGTGTCTCCTCATCGTCGGACACCTCTTTACACACTTCCACTACGTCAAGAAGGTCATCATCACCCACAGACTGTGACTGGTGGAAAACCTGGGCATCGGAAAATTGCTCAGCAGCAACCGGACAAGTGGTTTGTGACTGTGGGAAGGGTCCAGAAAACAGTTCCTCAGAGTATGCCGGTTCAAATGCCAAATTTTCCTGGGAGGGGGCAGACTGGGGGGGAGGAGGCTGAGGTGCAGGAGCTGGAGGAGTGGCGATTTCGGTGACATGGGTGGACTGCGTGGAAGACTGACTGGTGGACAAATTGCTCGAAGCATTGTCAGCAATCCACGACATCACCTGTTCGCACTGTTCTGGCCTCAACAGTGCTCTACCACGAGTCCCAGTAACTTCAGACATGAACCTAGGGAGTGTAGCTCTGCGGCGTTCCCCTGCTCCCTCATAAGCAGGTGGTGTCTCACCCCGCCCAGGACCACGGCCTCTGACCCCTGCAGTAGTTGGACGCCCGCGTCCCCGCCCTCGTCCTCTACCCCTAGCCCTCGGGTTAAACATTTTTAAAATGAGAGTTATAGCTTTAATTTTTTTTTAACTTTTTTTTGTGTTTTTTTGTTTTTTTTTGTGTTTTTGAGTTTTTAAAACCAAACGATGCTATCCTATTGCTATGGCTATTTTCTAGCCAAGTATGAAAGCACACTACTATGCCAGATGAGATGACGCTGAGTTATTAAACAAAATAAACGTAAAATAAAAAAGGACAAATGGCAGACTGTGCCTAATTGAAATCCAACCCCTACTAAATTTTCCCACTTCGGTCTTTGCAATGGATATGTGCGTCACTAAGCGCAAAACACAGCGGTCGCAAGTCTCACTACAAATTGCTCACAATTGGCTAGTACATGCACTGCAGAAAGTACAGCCACCAGCAGATCAACCAGAAATCAAATATATAACGCTACTGTAGGCGTAAGCCGTTTGGATTCTCCTATGGCTATTTTCTAGCCAAGTATGAAAGCACACTACTATGCCAGATGAGATGACGCTGAGTTATTAAACAAAATAAACGTAAAATAAAAAAGGAAAAATGGCAGACTGTGCCTAATTGAAATCCAACCCCTACTAAATTTTCCCACTTTGGTGTTTGAGGTGGATATGTGTGCCACTAAGAGCTAAACACAACGGTAGCAAGTCCCCCTGCTAATTCCTCACAAAATGGTACTAGATGCAAATTAAAAAAAAAAAAAGTAGAACGTTATTGTAGCCTTAAGAAGGGCTGTTGGGTTCTTGGAGAATCACTCCTGCCTAACAGTAAGCTAATAGAACACCCTAACGCTTTCCCTGACCAGCAGCAGCTCTCTCCCTAGCGGCATCCAGACACAGAATGATCCGAGCAGCGCGGGCAGCGGCTAGTCTATCCCAGGGTCACCTGATCTGGCCAGCCAACCACTGCTATCGACGTGTAAGGGTACCACGTCATGCTGGGTGGAGTGCAGAGTCTCCTGGCTTGTGATTGGCTCTGTTTCTGGCCGCCAAAAAGCAAAACGGCGGGAACTGCCATTTTCTCGAGCGGGCGAAGTATTCGTCCGAGCAACAAGCAGTTTCGAGTACGCTAATGCTCGAACGAGCATCAAGCTCGGACGAGCATGTTCGCTCATCTCTAGTAAAGATATAGAATAAGTTGTGTGCTTTTCTGCAAGATGTGTTCTGCAAGGGAACCTGTTACCAGGGACCTCATTTTTACTAAAGACAGGTTTTAGAAGCCCATGACACCTGCGGTGCACATCTGCCTCTACCTTTTATAAGCATTTGCGTTTCAATATAATTGTGTTTTATAACTTACCTTGTACCCAGACAAAATCCTGGGGTAGTCACAGGGGTTGGGCTTTGGTTTATTTGCATTTCAAAGAACAACACGTGACTTGTGTGTGCTGCAGACTCCTCAGCTCTGAGCCTCCATCTTTGTGCAGCTCCCCCACTGATGTCATCTCACCAGGCTATGACATCTGTGAAGGAGCAGGAGGGAGGAGCTGTAGAGGTGGGGGCTGAGAGCTGAAGAATTTGCAGCACAGGCAAGTCACATGCTGTTTTTTTTTAAATGCATCCAGACCAAAGCCCAACCCCTGGGACTACACAGATGATTCTGTCAAGGTGCAAGGTAAGTTATAACACATAATTATATTGTAATGCAAATGCTTAGATAAGCCAGAAAGGCCAATGTGCACTGCAGGCGTAATAAGCTTCTGCAATGTGTCTTTAGTGAAAATGAGGTCCCTGGTGACAGGCTCTCTTTAAGAGCACAAGTAAAAATATAGATATTAACAACCAGCCTAATTTGGCTAGAGCATTCCAGAGAACTGATGCAGCTTGAGAAAAGTCTCATTTTTATCATAAAGAATGAGAAGAGGTAGGTAGGAAGAAGTAAAGCTCGAGAAGGATGATGGTAAGGAAGATGTACAGTATGTGGACAACAGGCCCTCAACACTAAATATGCTGGCCAACCCCTTAAATGAGTGGCAGTAAAGTGTAATAAGACTGTTATTATTTTATACATGATCATGTACTATGACTGTGATTATTTTATACATGATCAGGTACTACAGTATAGCAATCATATGTTATTTCTGACATATTGGGACAGATTTATCAAGTGTCTGAAAGTCAGAATATTTCTAGTTGCCCATGGCAACCAATCACAGTTCAGCTTTCATTTTACCAGTGCTCATGGATATTTTAAACGGGAGCTGTGATTGGTTGCCATGGGCAACTAGAAATATTCTTGATAAATCTGCCCCACTGTGTCATTGGGAGAAGCTGATCTATCGATCACTAATTGAAAATACTCTTAAAGGCAGTGATTTAGGATTATTTTATCAGCTAATTGAATTTGCATTGATCGTATCATTGTCCTTCTTTCCTTACTTTTACAAATGAAAAATATGTTTTATTTGGAATTTTAATAATTTTCAGAATTACCAGCGACATTGTAATTACTACCACAGCCATTTTAGGGAGGGTTGTTGCTTCTGACTACGTCAGCAGGGAAATGACCCTCCCCAAAATCGCAGTGTCTTGCAATTTTTATGCCGCTGGTGACTTTGCCAGTATTATATAAAGCGTTAATGCCTGTGACTGGTGCCAGAACCAATTGCAGGCTTAACGGATCCCAAACTCGCAAAGTTTGGGTCCACCCATCACTACTGACTACCTCAAAGAACATTGAAATTCTTAATGACTTAGATCTGAAAAAAGAAAAAAGCCAGATATATTTTTTGGCCTACTACTAGCGGGGGTGAGCTCAGTTATAGAATATTGTAGAATGCAGGGATGAGGGTTTTGCCTGTAAACAGATGGGTGAAGCTATGGACACGGCTCCTTGGATCTGATGAACTGGACTTATGCACATATGGTTCTTTGCTTTGCACTTTAATGGACTTAGGTGTAGAACCTGCAACATCCCCCACTGGGGCCTAGACTTTCTCGGGGCCTGGAGGCAGCCGGGGCCCAGAATACAGGAGTGGCTGGCGGTTGCTGCCTAGACACGCTGTGGTCACGTTGCTTGGTATGGGGACAGCAGGTCTCCAGCAGGTGGTGTGTGCAAGAAAGATGGAGGGAGAGGCTGATGTACTGAATCTCCCTGGGAAAACCCCTTTAGTGTCTGTAGTATGAGTCCCTGGGTATCGGATGGGGGAGCTCGTGATGGTAACAGCCGTATCTAGGGATCAGACGGAGGTAACGTTGTGCAAAATAACTCACGGTTCTTTATTAGAACGAATGCAGGCAACGGGCCAAACGATCTTGTACAAATGCCGGATTGTTGAAGATTCTGGATTACTTGAGTGGTCATGGAGAGTGTCCTCAGGATTAGATTCACCATCCAGGTAGTAGGTGTAGGCTGGGAGGTAGCTGTGTCCAGATATTGAAGCTGCAGCTTTGTCCTGGGTGGTCTTTGTGTAGCACTGAAGGTGTGTGTCACACTATCTCTCTGGTCACTGATAGATCTGCAAGGTGTGCTCTGCAAGAGAGCCGGGACCTAAGAGCTGCTCATGTGGTGAGAGCATGGGCCTAAGAGCTTTGTGCTCAGAAGCAAGGTTCTGGACTAAGAGAGCTTGCCTCCTCCTGTCCAGGGGTTTTGTTATTCCCTGGTCAGGTGGTGCACACTCTCCAATCACACTCCAATTCACATAAAGGTATATCATTGGATGACAATCTTACATAACTTTAACCCTTGCTGTACAGGCAGGGTCGACCACTGCTAATTACCTCTATAAGACTATATAATCCCTGAAGTGAGTTGTGCAGGCTCACCTGCTGGAAAAGACACAGACTGAGGTGCTTATTCGCAACAATCCTCTGCTTGCACATTGGCAGGGGTGTTGCAGACCCTTTATGTATAAACCGCGCACAGCTGGTCCCAGAATACATGTATATATCCAGCTTGTGAATTCTGCGGTGTGATATCTATGTTAATGAGGACAAATTCAATATATTATATTGGCCAGTTGTATATATTTGGGGTCCTCCTTAAATCTAAGCTTGCATTAGGGGAAAATAATCTATAGGGTTTTTGCGCTATATATAAGCCTAACTTTTAAGAGTTACTTTAATAAAAATGTATACTTTTTAAATGATCCTCAATACAGGCAGTTGCTGTACGTTGTTTTTTTTTCAATATTTGTTTAGGAGACATTGGGGCAGATTTACTTACCCGGTCCATTCGCGATCCAGCGGCGCGTTCTCTGTGCTGGATTCGGGTCCGGATGGGATTTATTAAGGCAGTTCCTCCGACGTCCACCAGGTGGCTCTGCTGCGCTGAACTTCTCTGGAACGCACTGGAGTTCACCGGCTCGGGCTGAGTGAAGGTAAGTGCAAGCTCAGCAACAGATTTTTTTTTAAATGCAGCGGTTTTTCCGAATCCGTCGGGTTTTCGTTCGGCCACACCCCCCGATTTCCGTCGCATGCATGCCAGCGCCGATGCGCCACAATCCGATGGCATGTGACAAAATCCCAGGGCAATTCAGGGGAAATCGGCGCAAATCGGAAATATTCGGGTAACACGTCGGGAAAACGTGAATCGGGCCCTTAGTAAATGACCCCCATTATCTTATCATTGGGAATTGAATTTCCTGTTGCTTACTTTTCAGTCGTACAATATTACAGCAGTTTTATTGGACCAGCTAAAACCATCGTGGCAAGGAGACAACTTTCTCCAACAGATGAGTCTCTGTTGAAATCCAGTTTCTGAAAACCAACAATTCAAAGTAAAAGCAATGAAATGGGGATTTTCTCATTTCAACGAATTTATTTAAACCTAAGCCAATAAACACCACAAAAATGTCAATGTCTCAAAAACTTGTCCTGTGGCCTTGGGCATCACTAATAGCTTCACAACGACTTCTTCTGCTGTTTACAAGTCACTTATTGTTTGCTTAGACCGCTCCCAATTTTATTGAACGACGGCCCCTCATGGCATTGAAGTTCTAGGGTACAAAGCTATGATCCCTCTGCACGGCCTCTCAGCTGATCCCATAGATTTTCAGGCTTTCAATCAAATTCAGTTTTTTCGTCTTGTAGACTTTGACGGAAATGTTGCGGGTCATGGGACTTACTTAAGCCAATCAGTGGCCTCCTGGAGACGTCACTTCCATCACCAGTAACATCCCAGTATTCGGCAAGGCCCCTCTGGCCAGGCCATCATTGCTGAAGACTAGGAGTACCGTGCATTTCAGGAATCGGCCCCCACAAGATTTTACAGGATTCCTGAAAAACTCTTTCCTATGAAATCCATTTGATGATGTTACCATTATCGTTCAGAAAGACAACCAAGGTATACTAGAGACCCAGACGTCTGCAAATAACATCCTGGTGACGGTACTGTTCTGTCTTTGTCCGGAGTACAGAGACCCCCCACATGTGGCCGTTACTTGTTGTAGGGGCACAGAAGGGAAGGAGGGTCATGTATTAGTCAGTTTTGCCTTATAGAATGTATTGGTTTTTAGTTGGTTCATAGCACACTTTTTTGAACTATAAAATATTTGTTACATACTGTCTATGTGCGACAAAACAAACAGAACCAGCACATATAAATAATTGTAGAAATTGGAGTAACCTTTATTATAGCTTCATTATCATTAAAGGAACATATAAGGCAGACACAAAGGGACAGACAGACTAAAATGCAGTGCACATGGTTCAGTGTAAGTCACATAAATAAGGTTTCCCACACATGGAATTACTGCTTATGTGAGTGTGAATCATAGTGGGGGTCATTTACTAAGGAGTAGTTTTCCCGACGTGTTACCCGAATATTTCTGATTTGCGCTGATTTCCCCTGAATTGCCCCGGGTTTTTGGCGCACGCGATCGGATTGTGGTGCATCGGCGCCGGCATGCGCACGACGGAAATCGGGGGGCGTGGCCGAACGAAAACCCGACGCGCTTACCTTCACTCAGCCCGAGCCGGTGAACTCCAGCGCGTTCAGATGCTTTTCAGCGCAGCAGCGCCACCTGGTGGACGGCGGAGGAACTACCTTATTAAATCCTGGCTAGACCCGAATCCAGCGCAGAGAACGCGCTGCTGGATGGCGAATGGACCGGGTAAGTAAATCTGCCCCATTATCTTTGTTAATTCACTGAGAAGCAAGATAGTTCTACCCTTTATTGCTTCTAATCACTTTACAGTGAATGAATGGGGATGATAAACTATAACTTATATCAGGGGATAAGTTATCACATTATATACAATGCCCTGATTTTATATGATTGCCTAAAAGTTTTCCTATCCCCAAAATGTAAGTTACCACGCGCCACTTCTACCTGTGCCTGGTACTGAGTAACCTCCTAGTTTGTGTTACATGCTGCGCTATGGTAATATGTAATTTGCACTGTGTTGGGGGGAGGGAGGGGCTACAGAATAAAGAAGTATACATCTACGCATTTGGTTATTCTCCTCCACTGTGGAATAACAGAAAGCAGTGCATTATGGTAAATGGAAGCTGCCCCGGTTACCATCATTTAGATCTTCTTGTATAGAAAGTTTATTTTTGTCATACTATAAAAATGAAGACAGGCTGAAGCATATGTAATTTTTTTAATATAGTAGAAGCATGAAGAAATATAACCTTTCATGCATGTAAGTCTATTGTAAATAGGGGGGCACCATTTATATTGTCCCGTGGCTCAGGGGGCTCTTATTATACCACTGGAGCTGAATATCCATAAAATCCAACACTGTGCCATGATCAGTCCTTACCCTTGAGTATTGAGTATTTTGTCATGGTGGTCATAGAGCAACGCGGTGGCTCAGTGGTTAGAACTTCTGCCTTGCAGTGCTGGGGTCCTGAGTTCAAGTCCCATCCAGGTCAACATCTGCAAAGAGTTTGTATGTTCTCTCCGTGTTTGTGTGGGTTTCTTACCACACTCCAAAAACATACTGGTAGGTTGATTAGATTGGGAGCCTCATTGGGGACATCGACCAACTCTGTGCAGCGCTGCGTAATCTGTAGGTGCTATATAAATAAAGAATTATTATTATTAGAGCAATGTTTTAAGAAACCAGGAGTGTCCATCAGAAGTGATGTCACTACATGTATTATACAACGAATGTCTATGATGTCATCAATATTCTCCTTCCTTGTATATCACTCAGGTGACTTCTGTCTTAATGGAGGAACATCAGTTCTAGGAAAGTGTCTATGTCCTCCTGATTACAAGGGACCACAATGTGAGGAAGTCGTAGTCAGGCCAGGTACAGTATATACAGACCCTGCTATATGTGTGATGTTATATGTATAAATATATGACTGATACCGTCACAAGTATTACAGAGACATCACAGATTTCATAAATACTGTACATATTCGTGTATAAGCCGAGTTTTTCAGCACAAAAAATGTGCTGAAAAACCTCACCTCGGCTTATACACGAGTCAATAAAGAAGAATAAACTTATATACTCACCCTCTGGTGGCCCTGATGTTGGCGCGGCTCCTCTTCTGTCTTCGATCTTCTGTAAAAGCCTGCAGGGCACAGCCATGTTATCTCCCAGCCGGCGCATACTATGACTTCAGGAGCTGCCGCGTCATAGTATGTGCCAGCATACTTTGTTTTTTACAGAAGACTTGAGAGGAGACGCACTGACATCGGGGCCACCAGAGGGTGAGTATATAAGTTTTTTTTTTTTTTAGTGCTGGCTGGCTGTATACTACAGGGGGCAGGCTGGGCTGTCTGTATAGTATTGGGGAAAGGCTGGGCTGGCTGTATACCACAGGGGACAGGCTTGGCTGGCTGTATACCACAGGGGGCTGTATGTATAGTATTGGGGAAAGGCTGGGCTTGCTGTATACCACAGGGGGCAGGCTGGGCTGGCTGTATACTACAGGGGGCAGGCTGGGCTAGCTGTATACTACAGGGGGCTGGCTGTATTCTACTGGGGGCAGGCTGGGCTGGCTGTATACTACAGGGGGCAGGCTGAGCTGGCTGTATGCTACAGGGGGCTGGTTGGGCTGGCTGTTTACTACAAAGGACAGGCTGGCTGTATACTACATGGGGCAGACTTGGCTGTATACTACAGGGGGCAGACTGGGCTGGCTGTATACTATAGGGGGTTGGCTGTATTCTACTGGGGGCAGGCTGGGCTGGCTGTATACTACAGGGGGCAGGCTGGCTGTATACGACTGGGGCAGGCTGGCTGTATACTACAGGAGGCAGTCTGGCTATATACTACTAGGGTTTGGAGACCTTTTAGTGGCTATTATTTATTACTCTTCTCCTTAGGGCTCATTCACATGTACGTCCCCATAGACAGCAATAGCGGCGCGGCGCAGATACGATGCCACACATGTGTGGCACCGATCCGGGCCGCACACCGCAAAAAGATAGAGCATGCTCTATCTTTCGGCTGTGTGCTGCCGTGCGCCGCTATTCTTTATGGAGGGAGGAGTGGTAACCTCCTCTTCCACTCAAGCACACGGAGGTATGCCTGCACGGCGGGCATACCGCATGTGAATGGACCCTTACATTGATGGTTCTCTTTCCTATCACTTGTCCCATCAGTCTTATTATTCCTGTGTCCTCCTGTGTATAACATGTGTTTCTCCAGAAGTTGTGTGATATCCGACACCTGATGTAGAATCCTGAGAAGTCTCACAATCTTCCAATTGTCATCAACAGGGCCGGATTAAGGTTGGTGGGGGCCCCTGGGCGCAAAGTCTGGTGGAGGCCCCCATTGAGTGTAGCATGCATACACGTCCTCCTGCTCACTTTCCACTATCCCAGCTGTAACACAGCTACATACAGCCGCCTCATCCCCAGTAACACAGCTACATACAGCCGCCTCATCCCCAGTAACACAGCTACATACAGCCGCCTCGCCCCCAGTAACACAGCTACATACAGCCGCCTCGCCCCCAGTAACACAGCTACATACAGCCGCCTCATCCCCAGTAACACAGCTACATACAGCCGCCTCGCCCCCAGTAACACAGCTACATACAGCCGCCTCGCCCCCAGTAACACAGCTGCATACAGCCGCCTCGCCCCCAGTAACACAACTACATACAGCCGCCTCGCCCCCAGTAACACAGCTACATACAGCCGCCTCGCCCCCAGTAACACAGCTACATACAGCCGCCTCATCCCCAGTAACACAGCTACATACAGCCGCCTCATCCCCAGTAACACAGCTACATACAGCCGCCTCGCCCCCAGTAACACAGCTACATACAGCCGCCTCATCCCCAGTAACACAGCTACATACAGCCGCCTCATCCCCAGTAACACAGCTACATACAGCCGCCTCGCCCCCAGTAACACAGCTACATACAGCCGGCTCATCCCCAGTAACACAGCTACATACAGCCGCCTCGCCCCCAGTAACACAGCTACATACAGCCACCTCATCCCCAGTAACACAGCTACATACAGCCGCCTCGTCCCCAGTAACACAGCTACATACAGCCGCCTCGCTCCCAGTAACACAGCTACATACAGCCGCCTCTCTCCCAGTAACACAGCTACATACAGCCGCCTCTCCCCCAGTAACACAGCTACATACAGCCGCCTCGCCCCCAGTAACACAGCTACATACAGCCGCCTCGCCCCCAGTAACACAGCTACATACAGCCGCCTCAACCCCAGTAACACAGCTACATACAGCCGCCTCGCCCCCAGTAACACAGCTACATACAGCCGCCTCGCCCCCAGTAACACATCTTTATATCTACCTTCACCCCTACCAGATATGCAGTCCCATGTAACATACACCTCAGGCCGCACAGCCACACACACACATTCACTGTATAGAGCATATACATACATACCATATACACAGCATATACAAAAACACACATCATATATATACATATATTTTAAGGTGTATATGCTGATATAAATTTATGCACGTATAAATACAGTATATGCATCTATGCATATATCCACAGTATATACATATATACACAGTAGATTCATATATACACATATATACACATATACACAGCATATACATATATACACAACAGATGCATATATACACATTTATACACAGCATATACACGGTAGATGCATATATACACATTTATACACAGTATATACATATTTAGGGCCCATTTACACGGCCGTCTTGGGGGACGTACATACGGCCGCAAATTTGCGGCCGCATATATCTCCCCATAGAGGGCAATGGCGGGCCGGCAGCGGTAGGGTGCTGATCCGCGCTGTACACCGCAAAAAGATAGAGCATGCTCTATCTTTTTACGAGTGTGCGGCCGTGTGCTGCTGTTTTCTATGGAGGGAGAAGGGATCACCTCCTCCTCCTATCCAGCACATGGCGGTATGTCCGCATGGCGGGCATACCGCGTGTGAATGTACCCATACACAGTATATACGCAGTAGATGCACATATACACAGTATATACGCAGTAGATGCACATATACACAGTATATACGCAGTAGATGCACATATACACAGTATATACGCAGTAGATGCACATATACACAGTATATACGCAGTAGATGCACATATACACAGTATATACGCAGTAGATGCACATATACACAGTATATACACAGTAGATGCACATATACACAGTATATACACAGTAGATGCACATATACACAGTATATACACAGTAGATGCACATATACACAGTATATACACAGTAGATGCACATATACACAGTATATACACAGTAGATGCACATATACACAGTATATACACTGTACACAGTATATACACAGTAGATGCACATATACACAGTTTATACACTGTACATACACATATACGCAGTATATACACTGTACATACATATATACGCAGTATATACACTGTACATACACATATACTCTATACACTGTATATACACATATGCACTGTATACACACACAAATACATATTTACACACAAATACTTTTTTACACACAAATACATATTTATATACTTACATTTCCAGGTGACTGTTCGTGGTGTCAGACGGGTGTTCGAGCGGGGGTGGAGGGCGCGGGACGGACTGTTGCTTGTGCGGGGGGGGGGGCGTACTGCTGCTTGTACGGGCGGGGGGGGGGGAACGGGAGATAGGGGCGCGGACCAGACTGTTGCCTGTACGGGCGCGGGGGGGGGGGGGGGGCGCACTGTTGCTTGTACGGGCGCGGGGGGGGGTCGCATGTTTGGCGGGGGAGGAGGGGGCGGGGGGACCGTGTTCGGGTGGGTGGAGTGGCTGAGGGTGGGTGATTTTTCGGGCAAGGGGCGGCGGGAGTTGCGTATTCGGCTGGGGGAGGGGAGCGGTGTTCTTCAGCCAGGTGCTTTTTCCGGCGGGGGGGAGTTGCGGAGGGCGATGGTGGCGCGAGTACTAGCAGGGCTGCTTGGATGGCCATGCGTGTGGGGGGGCGTGGAGGCGGTCAGCTTTGCCGGGGGCGTGTGGCGCAGCCTTGCAGGGGAATAGGCGGAGGACTGGCGTGGGGCGGTAGGCTTGAATATGCAAGCAGATGGGAGGGTGGGGAGGCTGTGACCTGTGCCGGGGGGCGGAAAGGTGGCACTAGCAGTCTCCTGTGCCGGGGATGCGGCCGGGCTTCAGGGAGATGTCGGCTCAGGAGGGGAGGAGCAGGGGGTGGCATCTGGTGTGGGCCCCCTGGGGGGGCAATATGGTGGGGGCCCCGGGGCTCGAGCCCCGGGAGCCCCGCCTGTAATCCGGCCCTGATCAACCTATTTAGTTAGCCAATAACAACTTGAGCGCTCTATATGATCACTGGCTAGAAAGATACAAAGAATCTCATTCTCTTTGACAAGCTCTAAATGGAGAAGTATTATAACATTTATATTTATGAGCCCTTGGATCACCACACAACAACCTCTCATTGTCATTCATAATGAGAAGGAAACCGCAGAATTTCGAAAACGAATTGTATCGCAAGATCAAGCACTCACATGCACCAGGAATCGGGGGCAGTATTATAGTAGTTATATTCTTGTACATAGAGGGCAGTATTATAGTAGTTATATTCTTGTACATAGGGGGCAGTATTATAGTAGTTATATTCTTGTACATAGGAGGCAGTATTATAGTAGTGATATTCTTGTACATAGGGGGCAGTATTATAGTAGTTATATTCTTTTACATAGGGGGCAGTATTATAGCAGTTATGTTCTTGTACATAGGGGGGAGTATTATAGTAGTTATATTCTTGTACATAGGGGCAGTATTATAGTAGTTATATTCCTGTACATAGGGGCAGTATTATAGTAGTTTTATTCCTGTACATAGGGGGCAGTATTATAGTAGTTATATTCTTGTACATAGGGGACAGTATTATAGTAGTTATATTCTTGTACATAGGAGGCAGTATTATAGTAGTCATATTCCTGTACATAGGGGACAGTATTATTGTAGTTATATTCTTGTAGATAGGGGGCAGTATTATAGTAGTTATATTCTTTTACATAGGGAGCAGTATTATAGTAGTCATATTCCTGTACATAGGGGACAGTATTATTGTAGTTATATTCTTGTAGATAGGGGGCAGTATTATAGTAGTTATATTCTTGTACATATGGGGCAGTATTATAGTAGTTATATTCCTGTACATAGGGGACAGTATTATTGTAGTTATATTCTTGTAGATAGGGGGTAGTATTATAGTAGTTATATTCCTGTACATAGGGGACAGTATTATTGTAGTTATATTCATGTACATAGAGGGCAGTATTATAGTAGTTATATTCTTGTACATAGGGGGCAGTATTATAGTAGTTATATTCCTGTACATAGGGGGCAGTATTATAGTAGTTATATATTCTTGTACATAGGGGGCAGGATTATAGTAGTTATATTCTTGTACATAGGGGGCAGTATTATAGTAGTTATATTCCTGTACATAGGGGGCAGTATTATAGTAGTTATATATTCTTGTACATAGGGGGCAGGATTATAGTAGTTATATTCTTGTACGTAGGAGGCAGTATTATAGTAGTTATATTCTTGGATATAGGGGACAGTATTATAGTAGTTATATTCCTGTACATAGGGGGCAGTATTATAGTAGTAATATTCTTGTACATAGGGGGCAGTATTATAGTAGTTATATTCCTGTACATAGGGGGCAGTATTATAGTAGTAATATTCTTGTACATAGGAGGCAGTATTATAGTAGTTATATTCCTGTATATAGGGGCCGTATTATAGTAGTTATATTCTTGTACATAGGGGGCAGTATTATAGTAGTTATATTCCTGTACATAGGGGACAGTATTATAGTATTTATATTCCTGTACATAGGGGGCAGTATTATAGTAGTTATATTCTTGTACATATGAGGCAGTATTATAGTAGTTATATTCCTGTATATAGGGGGCAGTATTATAGTAGTTATATTCTTGTACATAGGGGGCAGTATTATAGTAGTTATATTCCTGTACATAGGGGACAGTATTATAGTATTTATATTCCTGTACATAGGGGGCAGTATTATAGTAGTTATATTCTTGTAAAATAGGGGGCAGTATTATAGTAGTTATATTCTTGTACATAGGGGGCAGTATTATAGTAGTTATATTCTTGTACATAGAGGGCAGAATTATAGTAGTTACATTCTTGTACATAGGAGGCAGTATTATAGTAGTTATATTTTTGTACATAGGGGGCAGTATTATTATAGTTATATTCTTGTACATAGGGGGCAGTATTATAGCAGTTATTTTCTTGTACATAGGGGGCAGTATTATAGTAGTTATATTCCTGTACATAGGGGGCAGTATTATAGTAGTTATATTCTTGTACATAGGGGGCAGTATTATAGCAGTTATATTCTTGTACATAAGGGGCAGCATTATAGTAGTGATATTCTTGCACCTAGGGGACAGTATTATAGTAGTTATATTCTTTTACATAGGGAGCAGTATTATAGTAGTCATATTCCTGTACATAGGGGACAGTATTATTGTAGTTATATTCTTGTAGATAGGGGGCAGTATTATAGTAGTTATATTCCTGTACATAGGGGGCAGTATTATAGTAGTTATATTCTTGTACATAGGGGGCAGTATTATAGTAGTTATATTCCTGTACATAGGGGGCAGTATTATAGTAGTTATATCCCTGTACATAGGGGGCAGTATTATAGTAGTTATATTCTTGTACATAGGGGGCAGTATTATAGTAGTTATATTCTTGTACATAGGGGGCAGTATTATAGTAGTTATATTCTTGTACATAGGGGGCAGTATTATAGTAGTTATATTCTTGTACATATGGGGCAGTATTATAGTAGTTATATTCCTGTACATAGGGGACAGTATTATTGTAGTTATATTCTTGTAGATAGGGGGTAGTATTATAGTAGTTATATTCATGTACATAGAGGGCAGTATTATAGTAGTTATATTCCTGTACATATGGGGCAGTATTATAGTAGTTATATTCCTGTACATAGGAGGCAGTATTATAGTAGTTATATTCCTGTACATAGGGGACAGTATTATTGTAGTTATATTCTTGTAGATAGGGGATAGTATTATAGTAGTTATATTCCTGTACATAGGAGGCAGTATTATAGTAGTTATATTCCTGTACATAGGGGGCAGTATTATAGTAGTTATATTCTTGTACATAGGGGGCAGTATTATAGTAGTTATATTCCTGTACATAGGGGGCAGTATTATAGTAGTTATATTCCTGTACATAGGAGGCAGTATTATAGTAGTTATATTCTTGTACATATGGGGCAGTATTATAGTAGTTATATTCCTGTACATAGGGGACAGTATTATTGTAGTTATATTCTTGTAGATAGGGGGTAGTATTATAGTAGTTATATTCATGTACATAGAGGGCAGTATTATAGTAGTTATTGGCAAGAGGCTTAAAAAGCAAAAAGGAAAGCGGGGAATCCAGCATCCGTACACAGAGAATCCAAAGTAGACGACTGTTTAAAAAGTAATTCCAAAATTTTTATTCTTCAAAGTTAAAAAGTGCTTGTGCATAGACATGGACACAAGTAAGCATGCAGTGCGAGACACAAAAATTGGCAGAGGTAACGTGTTTCGGACTTTTTTGCGTGTTAGTCCTTAGTCATACCTAACTAGCTCTGACCCGTGGCAAGATTAAATAGCATTGATAGTGGTGTGTATGCCTGGGTTTCAGGAGTGGAAGTTCCACGCCTCCTGGGGGGGGGGAGGGGATGTATCTACAGCTGACTTACAAATTTAACACTTGCAGGGAACAATAGAATGTAACTTGTAGTGTTTTAATAAAAATACAAAAGATCCTGTCGATAGTTAAAGGGGTATTCTCGTCTGGGCATTCACATTCAGTTTCACTAATCTTCCATATATAAACATTTCTTCAATTGAATGTTATTAAAAAAAATGTTCTTGTGTGAAGATAATTTCGTATAAACATAGCCATGTTGTCCCTTAGAAACTAGATGGCTTCCTCGGTTACGACCACGTCACACTCTGGCAGCGGTGGCCAGACATGCACTATGAGCCCTGCCGGACCTCCTGGATTCAGCGATCATTACCATGAGGACGGCTGTGCGACATGTAGTAACTCCCGGACATTTCATATACAAAACCTTTTTGTTTCTTTGTGCAATCTCTCAGGCAGAGGTGGCCGTATCCGAGGAAGCCATCTCGTTTCTAAGGGACAAAATGACTACATTTATGAGAAATTATCTTCACGCAGGAACATTTTTTTTAATAACATCTAATTGAAGAAATGTTTATATATAGCAGATTTATCAAACTGAATGTGAATGCCCAGACGAGAATACCCCTTTAAGTCCCTTAGGATAGCGAGTGTCAAGACTTAGTATCCAGTATGCTTCTCTGGACAGAAGCAATTGTTTCCAGTTTCCTCCTCTAGTGGGGCGTGCTACCTGCTCAATAGCTGTTACAGACATGCCTGTCATGTTACCTGAATGGATTTCCTTAAAGTGTCTGGATATGCCTGACAGGTTACGGGTGCTTGAGATTGTCTTAGGATTCGCTCCTGTTATATGTTCGCTAATGCGATCTTTCAGTTTCCTCATTGTGCACCCTATGTATTGTAAAGAACACTTTGTGCAATGTATGAGATAAACCAGGTGTGAAGTCTCACAATTCATATATGTTTTGATACTGTATGTGATGTTAGTATTTGCTGAAGAGAAAAGAGTGGACTTCTTCATGTACTTGCATATGTTACACCTTAATCCTCCGCAGCAATAGCTGCCTGTGGTTTGTAACCAGGATTTTTTGTGTGTAGAATTTGTGAAGGTATTAGGAGATAAAATATCTCCAAAAGTTTTGGCTCTTGTAGATACAAATGAGACTCCATTCTCCAAAATATTTTTCAGGGTTGGTTCGTGTTTAAGGAGAGGTAAGTGTTTCTTGATGATGTCTGTGATCTCATAAAATTGGGAACTAAATTCAGAACTAAATGTTATTTGAGGTCTTTCTTGTGGTACTTTAGTTGTAGTTTGTAAATAGTCTAAACGAGATTTTTTACCAACTATGTGCATGGCCCTCTTGCATGATTTCTTTGTGTAACCTCTGGCTTTGAGTCGTTGAGTGATGGTGTGACATTCCTCTTTGTATTTAGACTCCGTAGTGCAAGCTCTTTTTGCCCTAATGTATTCCCCTATGGGGAGATTTTTGACTGTATGGGGGGCATGACAGCTGGAGGAGTGTAATAACGTGTTCCCTGATGTCTTCTTGCGAAAAAGGGAAGTATGTACTTTACCACTAGAATTGTCACCTATAAGAGTAATGTCTAGGAATGGGATGGTCTGTGGTTGATACTCATGTGTAAATTTTAGGTTGTACAGATTTGTGTTGATGTATTCCATGAAGTTGATGACCACCTCCTGGTCCAGATCCCAGACCAGGAGGCAGTCATCTATGTATCTACCGTACCATCTAATGTGCTGTGCAAAAGGATTGAGGGAAGTGAACAAATAGTGCTCCTCCCATAGTGCCATATAGAGGTTAGCTAGGGAGGGGGAAAAACTTGCCCCCATAGGACACCCTAACTTCTGGACATAATACTTGGAATTAAACATAAAAAAATTGTTAGATAACAAAAAAGTCAGAACAGTAATCATAAAGTCCTGTAAAATGGGATCATAGTTACTGAATTTTTTGAGCTGATATTCCAAGGCTTCGTTGGCTAGTTTGTGTGGGATGGAAGTATATAATGCGGTGACATCGCACGTTAGCCAACCAAATGAAGGAGACCAGTCAAAGTCACTCATTACAGCCAGCACAGACTTGGAATCCTGTAAATATCCTGGAAGCCGAGCAACTAGGGGCTGTAGAAGCTTATCGAGCCAGATGCCCAGTCTCTCATTCAAGGATCCCACACTAGACACAATGGGGCAGATTTACTTACCCGGTCCGTTCGCGATCCAGCGGCGCGTTCTCTGCGCTGGATTCGGGTCCGGCCGGGATTCATCAAAGCAGTTCCTCCGACGTCCACCAGGTGGCGCTGCTGCACTGAAGTCCGCTGGAATGCCTCGAAATACACCGGCCTATCCAGGATGAAGGTGAGTGAAATTTTCGCGACACAATTTTTTTTTTAAATGCGGCGGTTTTTCCAAATCCGTCGGGTTTTCGTTCGGCCACGCCCCCCGATTTCCGTCGCGTGCATGCCGGCGCCGATGCGCCACAATCCGATCGCGCGCGCCACAATCCCGGGGCAATTCAGGTACAATCGGCGCAAATGGGAAATATTCGGGTAACACGTCGGGAAAACGCGAATCGGGCCGTTAGTAAATGACCCCCAATGGGTCTAAATGGAGGGGGGAAGATGGATTTGTGAGATTTGGGTAAAGCATAGAATGACGGTGTGACGGGGTCCTTAGGTAACAGAAAATGCATGGTTCTTTCTTCGAAGATGCCCAGATGTACTCCCTCTTCCAGTAGAGACTGTAAATTCCTAGTAATGGTGGGAGTTGGATCCTCAGGCAGCCTTTGATACACATTAGTATCGTTCAACATGTTTTCCACCTCCTGTTGGTATAAGCCTTTGTCTAGGACGACTACAGACCCCCCCTTGTCGGATGGACGAATGTATAGGTACGGGTTGTTTTTAAGTTGATTTATAGCTCTGTGCTCTTGTTTTGTGAGATTGGGTGTGGATTGTATGGCAGTGGCTTTGATGGATAGTTCTCTGAGTTCATCCTCAACAATTTCTTGGAATAGATCCATTTCCGTGGTTCTGGCGTTGACAGGGTAAAAAGAAGCATTTGTAGTATTCACTAAATGGGAAGTGTTTAGAATAGATGTGCACTCTGCTTCTTCTGTATCCATGTCTAGCAGGTTCATGAGTGTGATGTTTTCTTGAAACAAATTTTTAAGGTTAAAATTTTCATTGCCTTTGCTATTAGTCGATGTGGAAATTTGATTGCTGTTACTTGATGGTTTATTTGACTCGATGTTAGAGAAGTATTTTTTCACCGTTAGAAGTCGCATGAACTTATTCACATCTTTAATTGTTCTATATAAATTCATATGATTTGTTGGGGCAAAGGACAAACCTTTGTTTAATACCCTTTCTTGATCCCTAGACAGAATGCACGCTGACAAGTTGATGACACTTGTATGGTTGGAAGTATTTGTTGTCATAGCAGGTTTGTGTATAGGTTCCTCTCTAGATGGCAAAGCAATAGAATTACAAGTGTTTTTGTTATAGCATTCTTGGACTCTAGTGGGATTTATGGTGTGAATTATTTTTTGGTTTGTCGTGTTGTATAGGCTCTGGGCTGTGTGTCTTTTTGAATGTTTTCTGCCCGCTCTTCTGGGTTTTTTAGGGCTTTTTTCGCCCTGCCTTTGTCGTTTTTTGACACATTAGTTGTGTTGGAATCTCTTTCTGTATCTGACACATCAGTGTTGGGTTCCGACTTGCATTCTGAGGAAGAAAAAGTGACTTTTGGTTTTGATTTTTTAGATTTTGGTTTTCTCCTTAGAATCGATTTGTGTCTTGTTTGGCTTGGTTTCAAATACACTTGATTAGACAGGTAATCTTCAAGATCCCTGTTGAATTTCTCTTTCTTTGTGTTGGTGATTTGGGTTTCCAGTGTATTGAGCTTGTCCTCCAACTTTTGATGTGCCACAGTTCAGAGAATGGTTGCAATTGACTTTGTACTTGGCTAATTTCTTCCTGTAAGACTTGTAATTGGTCCTGTTCGTTTTACACAATAAGAGTCATTAGTTGTATTGAGCAGGAGGACAAAATCTGATTCCATTTGGTTTCAAAATCTTCTTTCTGGGTTGTAGAAGGATATTTTTAAATGCGGAGTCCCCGCGGAATCATGTCTTTTGATATGTAATTTTGCAAGGTAGTGCAATCCCACCATATTTTAAGTTGGTTAGTTGAGAGATCTTCCAATTTATGTAGCAGACTGCGCATTTGAAAGTCAGAGTCTTGACTGGGGTCCGTTTGGGAAAAAAATGCAAGTGCTTTATTTAAACGGTCCGGGTTATCCAAGGGGGGTAAGGTTGGTATAGCTGGAGCACTGCAGCTTGCTGTGTCCATGTTCAGTCGTGTGGATTCCGATAATATTGTAGAAAACCAGTAAAAGTATGTACGTTGTCTGGCCTCAGTAGTTATATTCCTGTACATAGAGGGCAGTATTATAGTAGTTATATTCCTGTACATAGGGGGCAGTATTATAGTAGTTATATTCCTGTACATAGAGGGCAGTATTATAGTAGTTATATTCTTGTACATAGGGGGCAGTATTATAGTAGTAATATTCTTGTACATAGGGGCAGTATTATAGTAGTTATATTCCTGTACATAGGGGGCAGTATTATAGTAGTTATATTCTTGTACATAGGGGGCAGTATTATAGTAGTTATATTCTTGTACATAGGGGGCAGTATTATAGTAGTTATATTCCTGTACATAGAGGGCAGTATTATAGTAGTTATATTCCTGTACATAGAGGGCAGTATTATAGTAGTTATATTCCTGTACATAGGGGGCAGTATTATAGTAGTTATATTCCTGTACATAGAGGGCAGTATTATAGTAGTTATATTCTTGTACATAGGGGGCAGTATTATAGTAGTAATATTCTTGTACATAGGGGCAGTATTATAGTAGTTATATTCCTGTACATAGGGGGCAGTATTATAGTAGTTATATTCTTGTACATAGGGGGCAGTATTATAGTAGTTATATTCTTGTACATAGGGGGCAGTATTATAGTAGTTATATTCTTGTACATAGCGGCAGCATTATAATAGTTATATTCTTGTACATAGGGGGCAGTATTATAGTAGTTATATTCTTGTACATAGCGGCAGCATTATAATAGTTATATTCTTGTACATAGGGGGCAGTATTATAGTAGTTATATTCTTGTACATAGCGGCAGCATTATAATAGTTATATTCTTGTACATAGGGGCAGTATTATAGTAGTTATATTCTTGTACATACGGGGGCAGTATTATCGTAGTTATATTCTTGTACATAAGGGGCGGTATTATAGTAGTTATATACTTGTACATAGGGGGCAGTATTATAGTAGTTATATTCTTGTACATAGGGGGCAGTATTATAGTAGTTATATTCTTGTACATAGGGGCAGTATTATAGTAGTTATATTCTTGTACATAGGGGGCAGTATTATAGTAGTTATATTCTTGTACATAGGGGGCAGTATTATAGTAGTTATATTCTTGTACATAGGGGCAGTATTATAGTAGTTATATTCTTGTACATAGGGGCAGTATTATAGTAGTTATATTCTTGTACATAGGGGGCAGTATTATAGTAGTTATATTCTTGTACATAGGGGGCAGTATTATAGTAGTTATATTCTTGTACATAGGGGGCAGTATTATAGTAGTTATATTCTTGTACATAGCGGCAGCATTATAATAGTTATATTCTTGTACATAGGGGCAGTATTATAGTAGTTATATTCTTGTACATACGGGGGCAGTATTATCGTAGTTATATTCTTGTACATAAGGGGCGGTATTATAGTAGTTATATACTTGTACATAGGGGGCAGTATTATAGTAGTTATATTCTTGTACATAGGGGGCAGTATTATAGTAGTTATATTCTTGTACATAGGGGCAGTATTATAGTAGTTATATTCTTGTACATAGGGGGCAGTATTATAGTAGTTATATCCTGTACATAGGGGGCAGTATTATAGTAGTTATATTCTTGTACATAGGGGGCAGTATTATAGTAGTTATATTCTTGTACATAGGGGGCAGTATTATAGTAGTTATATTCTTGTACATAGGGGGCAGTATTATAGTAGTTATATTCTTGTACATAGGGGGCAGTATTATAGTAGTTATATCCTGTACATAGGGGGCAGTATTATAGTAGTTATATTCTTGTACATAGGGGGCAGTATTATAGTAGTTATATTCTTGTACATAGGGGGCAGTATTATAGTAGTTATATTCTTGTACATAGGGGGCAGTATTATAGTAGTTATATCCTGTACATAGGGGGCAGTATTATAGTAGTTATATTCTTGTACATAGGGGGCAGTATTATAGTAGTTATATTCCTGTACATAGGGGGCAGTATTATAGTAGTTATATACTTGTACATAAGGGGCAGTATTATAGTAGTTATATTCTTGTACATAGGGGGCAGTGTTATAAAAGTTGTATTTTTGTATAGGGACAGCAGTGTTTTAATAATAATATTTTCTTGTACACAATATGAATATTAATAATCAATATTTTTCCTTTGGTTTAGTAGAATGTCCTCCTATTAACGGTGAACTTATTAATGGGATGTGTGTATATAAGCCTGGATGTTATGGATCCCAGTGTGAATTTACAATTAATACACCAGCAGGTATTTATTAATTACCATGTAATCAATTTGTAATTGTTTTAAATTAAGATGTAGATTTTTTTTAATCAACCTTGCCCCTCCCCCCATGTTCTACCCGTTTTCAAAGTCTTCTACAAAGTATAATTTATCAGAAAGTAACAAAATTTACTTTAAAAAAGTTGTAGGGTAGGTATTTTTTTATTCTTATAAAATGTAGTTCTTTTTAAGAATAGAAAATGTAGACCTTTGTTATGTAGAATTTTTAGAGAATTGATAAAGGGGGAGTTATCACACGACAACAATAGCTTTGACTTTCCCGTGAAGTCAGACTAAGTGGCTCTGGACCTGCCCTCCACGCCCACTTGTCGGGGAGGTGGTGTAAGGGAGAAAATAGTCTCAATTCCTCCCCACCGTGTTCCAAAAATTGCAACTTTATCAAGGCCTAAATGCCAGTACACACAATGAGCACTGACCTCCGTAGTGTTATGTAAGGATAGCCCCTCCTTCCCAGCATGTTGGTTATATTGTTTAGACAAACAGATTATTCTAAAATTTTGGCAAAAAAACCTTTTGAAAGTAAAAGCTGACGATTATTTCTTGATTAACAGGAAGGAAATGAACACCATAAGATTTGGCCATATTACGCTCTACTGACTGCTACTCGTGAAGATACGTACCTACAAAATAAATTATCCTCATTATACACATCGTAAATTTCATATGTATATAAAAACCTCCTAAATATACAAAACAGGCACAAAAATAGATAACTGTGATGGGGGTCACCCTTAAAACACTGATAAGTTGTTCAAGAAATATCAATCTGTCCTATTGTAGAAAAATCTTCTGACGTCAACAAGGATGATGAAGATGAAACGAGGGAGGACATTTTAGCAAGACAATGGGACACTTTTACCAAGGGTACGTCGGACGCATTTCCGCCAGGTTTCCCGAATTTTTCCGTGTTGGCTGAATTGCCCCGGGTTTTTGGCGCACGCGATCGGATTGTGTCGCACTGGCGCAGGCTTGCAAACGACACAAATCAGGGGCCGTGGACGTCGGACAACCCAACTGATTCGGACAAACCGCGGAATTTAAAAAGCAAATTGTGTTGCAAGATCAGCACTCACATGCACCGGGAAGAAGGAGGTGAACTCCAGGGGTCCTCAGCGGGGGAAGCGACACATGCAGGAAATCTGACGCACAATCTAAGTGCCCCAATGTCCCCAAACACACAGACAAGGAAACTCTCATTTGGTTCCAGAAAATTAAAATAAATCTCCTAAAACGGCCCAGCCAATCACCTGACCTGAATCCAACAGAAAATCTATGAAAAAAACTAAAATCAAAGTTCAGAAGGAGCTCATGGAACCATCAGGATGTGAAGATGTTTGAGTGGAAGAATGGACCAGAATCGTGAACAATGTAGAACACTAGTTTCTTCATTCCAGAGGAGTCAAGGATCTTTACCACCAATAAAGGCTTCTGTACAAAGTAATAAATGCAACAAATGCACGTTCACTGCTTTTTCCTGAGTTATTCTCTATTGTAACATGTAATTTATAGACATCTATGGAGCAATTCCACAAAAGTTAATTTCGTCCTATATTTCTACACGGGTATCCCTCGCTTAAATATAAACATATCCTATACAAAGGGAATTTTTCCACTATTTTCAAAGAAAATCTATGGAGCAACGTCTTTGCCAGTGAGGATTGGTTGCTTTGTTACTATCAGATCTAAAGATCTGATAGTATTTCCGCTTAAATGAGTGTTTCTAACCAAATACACATTGTACACACTGAGCCGTCGAGCTACTTCTCTGATGGATCCCTCCAGCCAGTAGTGAGGGTAAGGAGCATCTACAGACAAAAAAATAAGCAAAATGTGTAATAAAAACCTATTTGGGAAATTATCATACCTGTCCTGCCGATGTAATTTAACTTCTCAACTAGAATAGTCATATAAAAAATGATATCTTTAATGTTTACTATCAATATGTTGGACGGTAAAGTAACTTTTGTCCTAGATGCAATGTACATAATGGGGTGCAGTCAGACTTTACTGACTTCTTCTGAAACTTATCAAGGTGTAGTAGTAGTGTGAGGACTGATGATAATTTCATGTTAAAAGCACTGCGACCAATAGATTTCCTTTGAGAACTAGTTTGGTTCAATACGTATTTTAATTATGTGATATATTCCAGATAAAATCTGTTGGGAGGCCCCTTCCGTAGACTCTAATTACGGGTCCGGGGTTTGGGTGCGTCACTTGCAACTCTGACATATTTCCGTATTTGTGGTCATACGTATCAAGAAGGTGGAGCAGAACTATTGATGAATGTATATTGGTAAATTACCCAATATCCTGCCCCCCCCCCCCACTTACACACACATTACAAAAACATAAGGCAAAGTGGCCAACTCCTTTAAGATACGTGTGCCCTATTGACTCCTAGTGATAGTGACAAACTGTATGCTTGTTCACAGAGAATTTATGACCAATCGGGAGCCAGAGCTGGATGCTTGGGGGCATGGATAGAGGAATGGACCATTGTTTCCATGGCCAAGGTCTTTTTACAATCAAGGTCTACAGCTATTCCAATTTAGAAAGATTAGATAACCATGTTTAGAATTCAATGGGAGGAGCAAGTAGTACCTGTGACCAATCAGCTGACAGCATAGATGAGCTATATGTATCCATGAGCAGATGTATTAAAAAGAAGTAATATGGAACCAAAATAGCAAACAAGATAAGGAGAGGCGCTGTGACCATTACTGGGCTCAAACGGTTTCAGGCAGTTTTCATCTGGACATAATTTCTTGCCTAGAAAGGGATGTCCATGATTTAAAGCATTTCCTGCAATAAAAGTACAATTTTATTTCATGGGTGTGGCCTGTCATAATACTATATTACACTTTTAGACCGCCCCTCTTACTCCCAAATACATAAATCAAAGGGAACATGTCCCAACATTTTTCACATTTACAGCTAGTGGCAGGTTCCGATAGAGCCCTAGTGCCTAACTGACACCATTCTTTGAGCACATAATTGTTTCCCCCAGATCCCCATATAATAAAGTTTATAATTTCACCTAGTATCCAGGGATATCTTTAGCAAGTCAAGGAGTGTGTGGCCTCTTTGGGCTGAATCCAGCAGCTCCTCCCTATGCCATTTCAGCATGCAGCAGTAATGTCATGTGACCATTGTGACATCATCACAGGTGCTTTAGCCTCCTAACATTAGCAAACTGCGCCCCATGCATATATCTCATGAAATCACAACAACCTTCATGGACTTCTGCTCCTCTCCATGCCTCTATGCAGGCTTGCTGTGATTTTATTGATAAGATATATGAAAGGGGTACAGTCTGCTAATGTTAGGAGACTAAAGGACCTGTGATGATGTCATGCCAGGGAGGCCATGTCTCCCTCGACTCACTATAGATATCCCTGGATAATAGGTAAAACTATAAAGTTCATTATATGGGGATCTTAGGGAAACAATGTTAGCTATTAAAAGAGTGCATGAGTTATTAGGGCTCTATGAGAACCTGTCACTAGCAGACTTTGTGAAAAAATGTGGTGACAGGTTCCCTTTAAGGTCCTTAGTGTTCTTCCTCAACTTTTTTTTTTAGAAAAGATTCCATATTCTTGTCCTTTATATCTTTTATGATTTTATCACTGAGGAATCACCACGTCATGTACAGTAATTTAGAGCAATAAAAAGTTATAGCTTTGTTTTCTTGCTTCTTTGCACACTGCTTTGCTCTGATCGTCCATATGGTTCCATTTATGAGGAGACATCCACCTCAGCTATGAAGACGCAGGGAATATAATTTACGGATTCACAAATATGAGTCTAGATAAATGTCATCTCTGAACCTTCAGTGACTCTCAGACCTCTACAGTACCACTCAACCCCTAACAAGGCCACCAATATTGTCTCCAGATCTGAAGACCCAAGAACTTCATGTATGACACAAGTGGTGCAAACATACTCCATGTCTGAGTGTAATCACTGAGTAAAGTAAGTATAAAAATTGATTACATTTGTACTATTTATTGGCCGGGGTAGTCAAGATAGTAAACAGATAGTAAACATTAGGCTGATATCTTCAGAACTCCCGCCTGGATCCTTAACGTTTCCTGGTAGGCAGAGGCAGCCGGCGATCTCCTGAGCAATAGGTCTAAGAGGCGTGCTCAAGATTGTGGATCTAAGGGTGCTGGCACAGATCATTTGAAGTTTCTGGCACCGGTTACGAAACAGGATTTTAAAAACGGGTTCTGACAAATCCAAATTTTCATAGGTCTGATTATCACTAATTCTAAGTAATAATTCATTTTCTAGCAGAATGATTACAGTATCCAAAAGGCAGTACTTTAGAATATTAGTTGCGAACCAGAGAAGATCCCAATGGAGAATGAGAGTGACCAGTCCTTCCTTTGGGTACGAATTAGAACCTTAAGTACCAGCCCCAGCTGGATAATATTTGACTATACAAAGATTTTTTGGAGAGTTTTGATAGAATTGTAAAAGGGAAATCAACATCTTATGCAAATTTGGATTGTGTAGGGGATCGGTCTTGTGTTGTCCAGATGCTACATTGTCTTCATACATCCAAAATAAGCCCTCCTCCAGAAAGATGGAGATACCCTTCACCTTGTTGTGTACTGATGAGGAGTAATAACTGAGAAGCAGTTCATGGCTTCTTAGCTTCTATAGAGGAACCTCCTCTTCGCTGGTTTCAGAGGCCTTGGCACTGCCCTAAAGCTTGTCTCTTTCCAAAGAGTCACTGGTTACTCCTACATTTGGACCTCAATTTTGCTAAATTGGGAAACCAGGCCCGACCCAATTAGATAAGTTGGGTTGAAATTAAGGCCCTTTCAGACATGACACCTACAGAGGTCACCCCCATAGAACGATGACCCCAATATGGCGTTGACCATGCAATATAAGGTGGCACAACTCCTACATTAGCTCGAGTCCATCACACAGACAGAGCAGTTTCATGTTAGTATTACAGGACAAGCTAATGCTGGATTCTATCATTGCTTTTAAGTTTTTTTTTCCTAGGTTTTACAACCGTGTTTTAAAATAATTTATACTCAAGATAAAGTAACTCACCCTATGAGTCATTCACACCCGAAGTCAACAATCCTGCTATAAATGTGACTCGTTCTCATATCTGAGCTCATATCTGAATCTGAGCTGGAAACCAACAAGCAGATTCTCAACCATGGGGACCTTATTGTGGTCTTCTGTGATCTTTCTCCTTCTGACCTCCTCAGTGTCTGGTAAGATTCTGTTATTGAACATTTCTAATCACTAAGAAATGAATATGTAGTGACCTATTTAGCAGCCACTCTTAAAAGGTAAATTTATTGGCCGGTTGGAAAAACTGGGGCAGTCTGGATGTTACCGTAGTCACTAATTTACTAACAGGGATGCAATGGTGCAGAGTGGACCCAAATATGGCACCTTCTGCAGGCACCCAAAGTGCATGCACCAGAAAAACCAACAAAAAACCTGGTGCACTCAGTTTAACGGGAGCCATGTCGGACTTGTGGCTGCCGGTGTGAATATGCCCGGGAACGTCCCTTTCTGAGCACAATATTGCAATGGACACAGAGCAGCCCCAACACAATACTGGCGCAAACACTTCATAAATACATCTGCAACCAGTTTCCTTATGTATTTATGGGCAGTCTATGCCTGAAAACTGATGCAGACCTCTTGATAAATGTGGACCAATAAATATTGTAAAACTTTACAGCTAAAATGATCTCTCACTACTGAATAATCGGACTCCTGCTAATCTGTGTTTACTACAGAACAAGACCTTGAATTATGATGTGATGTAGATGCTGGTTGTGCTGTAGATGCTGGTTGTGCTGTAGATGTTGGTTGTACTGTAGATGCTGGTTGTACTGTAGATGCTGGTTGTGCTGTAGATGCTGGTTGTGCTGTAGATGTTGGTTGTGCTGTAGATGCTGGTTGTGCTGTAGATGCTGGTTGTGCTGTGGATGCTGGTTGTGCTGTGGATGCTGGTTGTGCTGTGGATGCTGGTTGTACTGTAGATGCTGGATGTACTGTAGATGCTGGTTGTGCTGTGGATGCTGGTTGTGCTGTAGATGCTGGTTGTGCTGTAGATGCTGGTTGTACTGTAGATGCTGGTTGTGCTGTAGATGCTGGTTGTGCTGTAGATGCTGGTTGTACTGTAGATGCTGGTTGTGCTGTAGATGCTGGTTGTGCTGTAGATGCTGGTTGTGCTGTGGATGCTGGTTGTGCTGTAGATGCTGGTTGTGCTGTAGATGCTGGTTGTGCTGTAGATGCTGGTTGTACTGTAGATGCTGGTTGTGCTGTAGATGTTGGTTGTGCTGTAGATGCTGGTTGTGCTGTAGATGCTGGTTGTGCTGTAGATGCTGGTTGGTCTGTAGAAGGTGGTTGTGCTGTAGATGCTGGTTGTGCTGTAGATGCTGGTTGTGCTGTGGATGCTGGTTGTGCTGTAGATGCTGGTTGTGCTGTAGATGCTGGTTGTGCTGTGGATGCTGGTTGTGCTGTAGATGCTGGTTGTGCTGTAGATGCTGGTTGGTTGTGCTGTAGATGCTGGTTGTGCTGTAGATGCTGGTTGTACTGTAGATGCTGGTTGTGCTGTGGATGCTGGTTGTGCTGTAGATGCTGGTTGTGCTGTAGATGCTGGTTGTGCTGTAGATGCTGGTTGTACTGTAGATGCTGGTTGTGCTGTAGATGCTGGTTGTGCTGTAGATGCTGGTTGTACTGTAGATGCTGGTTGTGCTGTAGATGCTGGTTGTGCTGTAGATACTGGTTGTGCTGTAGATGCTGGTTGTGCTGTAGATGCTGGTTGGTTGTGCTGTAGATGCTGGTTGTGCTGTAGTTGTTGGTTGTGCTGTAGATGTTGGTTGTGCTGTAGATGTTGGTTTTGCTGTAGATGCTGGTTGTGCTGTAGATGATGGCTGTGCTGTAGATGTTGGTTTTGCTGTAGATGTTGGTTGTGCTGTAGATGTTGGTTGTGCTGTAGATGTTGGTTTTGCTGTAGATGCTGGTTTTGCTGTAGTTGTTGGTTGTGCTGTAGTTGCTGGTTGTGCTGTGGATGCTGGTTGTGCTGTAGTTGTTGGTTGTGCTGTAGATGCTGGTTGTGCTGTGGATGCTGGTTGTGCTGTAGATGTTGGTTGTGCTGTAGATGATGGCTGTGCTGTAGATGCTGGTTGTGCTGTAGTTGCTGGTTGTGCTGTAGATGCTGGTTGTGCTGTAGTTGTTGGTTGTGCTGTAGATGCTGGTTGTGCTGTGGATGCTGGTTGTGCTGTAGATGCTGGTTGTGCTGTAGATGATGGCTGTGCTGTAGATGCTGGTTGTGCTGTAGATGCTGGTTGTGCTGTAGATGTTGGTTTTGCTGTAGATGCTGGTTGTGCTGTAGATGCTGGTTGTGCTGTGGATGCTGGTTGTGCTGTAGATGCTGGTTATGCTGTAGATGTTGGTTGTGCTGTAGATGTTGGTTTTGCTGTAGATGATGGCTGTGCTGTAGATGTTGGTTGTGCTGTAGATGATGGCTGTGCTGTAGATGTTGGTTGTGCTGTAGATATTGGTTGTGCTGTAGATATTGGTTGTGCTGTAGATGTTGGTTGTGCTGTAGATGATGGCTGTGCTGTAGATGTTGGTTGTGCTGTAGTTGCTGGTTGTGCCGTAGATGGGAGTTGTTCTGCAGATGCTGCTTTTGCTGTAGATTCTGGTTGTGCTGTAGATGCTGGTTGTACTGTGGATGCTGGTTGTACTGTAGATGATGGCTGTGATGTAGATGCTGGTTGTACTGTAGATGATGGCTGTACTGTAGATGATGGTTGTGCTGTAGATGTTGGTTGTGCTGTAGATGTTGGTTGTGCTGAGATGATGGCTGTGCTGTAGATGTTGGTTGTGCTGTAGTTGCTGGTTGTGCCGTAGATGGGAGTTGTTCTGGAGATGCTGCTTTTGCTGTAGATTCTGGTTGTGCTGTCGATGCTCATGCCGTTGAAGATGCTGGTACTAGTGTAGATGTTGGTTTTGCTATCTATGGTGAATCTGTAGATGATGCAGATGTGATTGGCAAAGATTCTAGAGGTTGCTTTGGAAGTGTTGGCTGTGCTGTAGATGCTGGTTGTGCTCTAGACATAAGAGCAGATTTCTGGTGCCCCAAGAAAAGTTATGTATGTGCAGCCTTTCCAATGCACATTCCCACACTGAATACGAGGCAGGGGTCTGCCAGTAACTATTATTGAACATGTAAAAATGGGAAATTCAGGGTGATTATAGAGAGAGGTCTCAACTAAGGCCATCACATTCTATGGTGTCTGTATGTGTCTCCATAGAATTTCCTGGGGCAGCACTTTCCTCAGCTGCAAGAGAACACGAACATGAAGTGTTGTCCTAGGGATGAAACCAGGAGTTTCCATCAGCAGTAATGTCCCTACATGTATTATACACTGAGTATCTATAATATCTACAATGATCTCCTCCTCCTTGTATAATACTCAGGTCTCGTCTGTCTAAATGGAGGAACGCCATCTGTAGGAAAGTGTCTATGTCCTGATGAATTCATGGGACCACAATGTGAGGACGTCGTAGTCAGACCAGGTACAGTATATACAGACCCTGATATATGTGTAATGTTATATATATATATAGATAGATATAATTATATATAGATGTATATAGATATACAACTCATACAGTTTAAAATATTTCAACAGAAATTAAAGAAGTTACAAACACTTCAGCACTAAATGGATCAAAAGTAAAAGTCCCCAGTTCTGGTCTAATGGACCTCAGGAATAATATGGTCCATGAGACACATGATACGGGACAGAATAATCAATGTGTGGAGGAGAAGATGGAAGAAATTAGGAGAAATATATTTTTGAGCCTGAGTTTATCTAATGGTCCATCATATACACTCAATTAGCCTCAAAAAGTTGTCTCCTGTTTTCTTAACTCTACTAAGACAAGTTAGGGTAACAAAATAACACAATCTCTAATCACTATTATTAACAGAAATCCAGCATTCACAGATATAAGTCCAACCTGTCTCTAAAAGTCCTGCTGTACACAATTTCAGTTGCCACTAGACATGATTCTGTAACTTCTGATTTAGGGTTGGGTAAGCCATCTTGGATTTCTGTGTGATGCCATGCTGCTGAAATGTTTCTTTCTCTGCTAGGTGTCTGTAGCCCTGCACCTGAGGTCCAGCCCCTCCCCCTGCAGTCAAACCCCCCCCCTGCAGTCCAGCCCCTCCCCCTGCAGTCCAGCCCCTCCCCCTGCAGTCCAGTGCAGAGCTCACAGATATTACTTCCTGCCAGCAAACACAATGTGAGCAGAGAGAAGTTGCAAACTACAAACTACAAGGACATAAGTGAGGGAAGGGGGAAGGCGTATATCTGTGAGAACAGAGATGTAGCAGAGCTGACAGTGTAAAAGTCTGTCAGCTTCTGTGTAACAGGCATCTCATCTCTCTATGTGTCAGTGTGTTAGTACAATGTCAGAAACATTGTCACCCCAAAGAACTAGAGGGATCATAATGTGTCTGCTTAGAGAGTCCCCGCTCACACTCTAGAATCTTACATTGAGCAGCCGAGGGAGTGATACGAGCTAAAACAACAATAACACTGAGTAACATTGTAAAGGGTTAAAATTATCTTTATTGTGTAAATATCACTATCACTATTGTGAGAAAACCCCTTTTAATGAGGGTCTGTATTATTGTAGTTCTATTCTTTTTCACAGGGATCAGTATTATTATAGTTATATTCTTGTACATATTGGGGCAGATTTACTTACCCGGCCCATTCGCGATCCAGCGGCGCGTTCTCTGCTCTGGATTCGGGTCCGGCAGGGATTTATGAAGGTAGTTCCTCCGGCGTCCACCAGGTGGCGCTGTTGCGCTGAAAATCTTCTCAACGCGCCGGAATGCACCACCTCGGACCAGGTGAAGGTAAGCGCTTTGCAAGCGACACTTTTTCTGTTTTTAAATGGGGCGGTTTTTCCGAATACGTCGGGTTTTCGTTCGGCCACGCCCCCCCATTTCTGTCGCGCGCATGCCGGCGCCGATGCGCCACAATCCGATCACGTGCGCCACAATCCCGGGGCAATTCAGGTACAATCGGCGCAAATCGGAAATATTCGGGTAACACGTCGGGAAAACGCGAATCGGGCCCTTAGTAAATGACCCCCTTTATGATGATTATTAATCTGCATTTTCCCTAGGTACAGCATGCCCTCCTATTAGCGGGACACTTATTGATGGGGCGTGTGTATGTAAGCCAGGATTTTATGGATCCCAGTGCGAATTCACACTGACCACACCTGCAGGTATTCATTTCCTATTTTATTATAAATATTATTTCATATTTCTTTAGCGATTTTATTCCCGTTTTTTTTGTGCATCTATGTCCCACTCACATTTCAGAATCACAAAAATACAAAAACAGGGTAAATTTATAAAGCTGCAACTATGTGCAGGAGTGACTGATGTATGATTGAATCAGGCCCAGAGAAATACAAGAGTTGTAGATGGGAACAGAGGAAATCTACCATAAAAATCCATCCCGATAAACCAGGGACAATACTCATAGATCCGGTCACCGAGACTGTGTAATCTTTTTATATTTATTATCCATTGCTTCCTGCCTACTAATATCAACTTTTATAATTATGCTAATGAGTCTGTAGGACTATAAGGGTGTTACAAGACCCCCACCGTGCTGTAGCTTCACAAACTGTTACAATGAACAAAGCTGCTCTCTCCTCCCCATGCACTTCCTGCTGCTGCTAGATGACTCTTAAACATACTGGTAGGTTGATTAGATTGTGAGCTCCATTGGGGACAGGGAAAGGGATTTGGCAAGTTCTGCGTAGTGCTGCGGAATCTGTGTGCGTTATATAACGAAAGGAATTATGATTATGACACAGGCAGAGGGAAGAAGGAGAGAGCAGGGGGAACGAGAGACATGTTCTGCTCATTGTAACAGCCTTTGAGCTCATTGGTTGAACTTTAAAACTTGATTTTAGAAGGAAGGAGGTCATGGGTAACATAAATAAGAATATTACCACAGTTACCGTGCCTGGATCTATGAGTAAGTGTCCCTGGTTTATCAGGATGGATTGTGATGGTAAATTTCCTTTAAATGCAATGATATAGACTAAGTTATGTCATTTTCTCATAAGTTGTGTTTTAAGAGCGCATGTAAAATTACTCATATGAAGAATCAACCTCCTTGGGGTAGCACATTCCAGAGAGCTGTTGCAGCTTGAGAAAAGTCTCCTTATTATGAAGGTATAGAAGAGGGTAGGAGGAAAGAAGTAGAGCTGGGGTAGGATGATACTGAGGAGTATGTGAAGGAGTGGCCAGCAACACTAAATGCCCCTGTGATTATCTTATACAGTGTAATGTCCTGTAATGCAGCTTTCACATGATAATTCTGACAGTGAGATTGGGAAGAGATGATCTATCCATCTCTAATTCTTAGTCGTAAAGCGTAACTGTAAAGTTACTAACGAAAAAAATAGTTTTAGCACAGCAGGAGAGAGACTTTGACAACAATTCCAACAATACCTGTATCATGCTGTTGGCTTCTTCATTGCCTGAGATATCAGGAAAGCATGTTTGTAATTGGGTGACCGGAAGCATGTGAAGAGTCACATGCTTATGACATCACTCCAGGTCCTTTTTTCTTGCACTTATCTCCTACAGTCCCTCCCAACAAGCCTCCTCTCATCTCTAGCTGGTCTATACGGTTTCTCATGGTTACCAGAATGCATGGCAAATAGAGAGTAGCCTGTGGAGCACAAGATGAAGCCTCTGCTAGCAGATAAACAGCTGCAGATTAATTAGAGTAAATTCGAGAATTGCTTATTGTTGCTTAGTGCAGAGTCAGGCAAAATGTTTTATTCTTTACAGTTAATTCTTATAGCCAGTAATATTATTATCACTAATTATTCTAAGTTATTTGAATTTGCATAATACATGTATACTCTACTTCCCTTACCTTTTCTTTTTATTTACGTTAAAAATATCTTTTATTTGGTATTTTAGTCAAAAATTGCAGATTTTTTTTTTATTTTAAGTTTTATTTCAGATTTATAAAATGTAGTTTTATGAACCGTAGAAAATTTAGACCTTTATTATATAGAATCTGTAGAGCATGAAGAGTGTTTTTTAAAAATAACCCCTTCCCCTCCATTCTGTAACTCTCAATACACGTTACACACAGATTATTCCAATACTTTTTGCTGAAAGTAAAAGCTACACTTATTTCCTTATTTACAGGAAGAAAAGGAAATCCGTAGGAGTCGTCTACAGCGTTATCTACTGACTTCTACTCGTGATGTAATCAAAGCAAAAAATAAATGATCTTATTTTTATTGTTTTTTTTAATTATCCCATATAGACAAATAAAGCAAATGCATGTACCTTATATACTCGAGTATAAGCCTAGTTTTTAAGTAGTAACCAATGCATTTCCCACCCTCGGCTTATACTCGAGTCAATAGGTTTTCCCAGTTTTTTGTGTTGAAATTAGGGGTTTCGGCTTATACTCGGGTCGGCTTATACTCGAGTATATACGGTAATTAACATACAGGTGGTACCTTACACCATATAGATTGGCCCATTTTCGATTTTGACTTCTCATTTTTCACTTCCCATCTTCGGAAATCTAAAGTTTTTTAATTTTTCCATGTACATGAGTTGCGTGAGAGCTTGTTGTTTGCACTTCATAGTGATGGTATTTAATATTCCATGCCGTGTACTGGGAAGCAGGAAAAAAATTCCAATGCAGTGAAATTGGTGAAAAAGCACATTGTCCAACGGCCCACCCCCCGATCTCTGTCACATTGAAGCAGCGTAGCTGCACCAAGATCCGATCGAGTGCAACACAATCCCCTGTTAAATACCTGTCACAGCCGCGCAATCCCCGGAAACGTTGGGAAGTCCGACAAAAGTGCAATCCGTGGACCCTTAGTAACTAAGACCCATTATGTTTTTGAGGTGTTTCTCTTCTAAAGGCACAGGACTACTTCACTACATCAAAAAATACATCACAAGTAATAGTATATAACACATTGATGTTTAAAAAAAAAGTATATAAACAGTATTGATATAAGCATTAGCAAAGACAACAAAGAATATCCAAAGGTGTCTAAGATGATACGTATCTGAGTGCAGGCTTCATGCATAACATCAAAGTTTGTAAATTTGAACACCTGTTTTTCCTTTGTTGATCAATTTTAATATTTTGTCGAAATCTAATAAACATTTTGGATGTAGCTGGAATCCTTTTTAGTTTTTCTGTATTTGTATTTTTTTTTTAATTGGAACCCGCCTTTCCTTGGTTTGTTATTGGCCAATTTTTAGGGACAAAATGACACTTTTTAGTTACATACATTAGTAGGTGAGTGTCTGTAATATGGGACTGTAGGAGAATGTTATAGGAGAGAGACAGACACTTTATACTTGCCGGAGTGCTGCCTCGTTGCATTTTTTGGATAGATACTTTTAGTTTACTAAACAAGATCCAATAAACGAATCAAAATCAATACCGACCTATTACCCAACATCACATATACTAACAGACACTCATATCTGTCTCTATGTGAATTGAATTTTATATATGCTTTAGATGCTTTAGATGTATTCTTTGGTTTTTGTATTTTTACTTTGTGTTTGCTAATTTGATGCATTATTATTATTATTATTATTATTATTATTATGCATTAATAACTTATATTATTAATATAAGAAATTAGCTTTTTGAACTCAACACAGCAGTTTTGCACCCTACCCCAGTAACATAAGACCCAACTCCTATCCTGTAATACCCAGGATGCTAAGCATAATATAGTCATTCTCCTCCAACTATTATGCTCCAATAGACTTTAAATTTTGGAAAGAAGGAGGCCATGGATAACAAATATAAGAAGCTTACCACAGTCACAGTGCCTGGAACTATGATTAAGTGTCCCTGGTTTATCATGATGGGGCGTTACTATGGGGTGGCAGACATAACAGCTGCTATGGGGCCGGCAGTGTCAGGGGGCCCAGGCATCCAAGTAAATCCATGCAAATGTGTTTAAGAGTGTAAAAAGGAGACAAATATTGTATGTACAAATATTTACATTTTCTGAGGGGGTAGGGGCCCCTTTCAGAAGTCTGCTATGGGGCCTAGCCTAGTTACATCCCCATATGGTAGATTTCCTATAAATGGGATTAATGAAATACAGACAAACTTGTCACCGGGAGGTTTATTTATCGGATTTCACATACTTTTAGATAGGTGGTCTCCAACCTCCAGTATTTAGGATTTTATTTCACTGTCTTAACATCTAAAATATTTAAGCAACATCTAAGAAAACTGAACCTGGAAAATCCCCCCCCCCCCCCGGGGGGCCTACAGTATGCGGGGGCAGCATGAACTAGAAATGAGTGTGGCTGGCTATGATGGAGACTAGGCCACTGGTGTCACAGAAGCCTATAGAATTGTTGTAGGCTTCATCTGTACCCGCCTTGAGGGCAGGTCAGAAGCAAGAGGGGGGGGGGGGAGGCCGCATGTGTAGAAGGTGTTCCCTGGGGCACTCCAGGTGTCTAATTCCACAGCAGATGTTATGTGATGGCAGCAGCAAGCCATAGACACACACAGTGAAGCAGATATCTTTTAACAACTCATGATTCATTTTATTGGCAGGCTCCAACAGTAAAAAAACTGCAGTGTGGCAATAACCTCTTCCTGTAGAGGCTATCAGGCAGTTGTATCGGCTGGCTGCTACCATCAGTGTGAACCACTGGTCAGCCTTGTTGGGAAAATTTCCCATGGAGCCAGTTGGGCTCTGCTGCATCAGCAGCAAAATAGCACTGCCTGGCAAATACTGTAGAGACACAGATATCACAGAGACCAAAGCCTTAGACTAACACATGTCATAAGACAAAGACAATCTCAGAAGTAAGAAAAGAAGATACATTCCAGTGGCGTAACTACCACCGTAGCAGCCGTAGCGGTTGCTACGGGGCCCATGAGGTCCATGGGCCCGCTCTCCGGGCCCAGACTGTGGTTCATCTTCATTTCAAAGCTCCACCAGAAGAAGGGAGTGCGGGATCGGGTCTCCGCGCTGCGCATTAATTGTACTGCAGGGAGCAGCAGAGGAGGCACAGGTCCGCGGGGTGGTCCGGGCGCTGGAGTTCACGCTCCTCCTCCCCAGGGTACGGGCCCGCGCGATACCCACCGTGTCCCCCAGTGCCTGCACAGCAGCAGCAAGGCCCGGGCTGCTGCCTGCCATAGCGTCTAATTATAGCGCTGCTGAGCCGACCGGGCCTCAAGGAATGACAGCTCAGGCCGACCAGAGAAACTGGACATCCCGGGGACTGAGGAGCAGTGTGACTAGGCCCCAGAAGAAGGAAGATCCTGAAAAGCAATCATCGGCCGATCAGTCAGGAGGCTGCAGAGAATATACATCTTCTGGTAAGTATATCTATTTATGTGTATGCTGTATGAGTGTATATGCTGTAAATGCGTGTGTATATGATGTATGGATTGTATATACGCTATATGTATGTCTGTATATGCTGTATATGTTTGTGTATATGATGCATGGTGTGTATATACTATATGTATGTGTGTATGGTGTGTATATACTGTGTGTATGTCTTTATATGCTGTATATGCGTATATATGATGTATGGTGTGTATATACTATATGTATTTGTGTATGGTGTTTATATACTATATATGCGTGTGTATATGATGTATGGTGTATATAATATATGTATGTGTGTATATACTGTATGTATGTCTGTATTTGCTGTATATGTTTGTGTATATGATGCATGGTGTGTTTATACTATATGTATGTGTGCATGGTATATATATATACTGTATGTATGTCTGTTTATGCTTTATGTGTGTGTATATGATGCATGGTGTGCATATACGTATGTGTGCATATGCTATATGTATGTGTATGCAGTATGTGTGTATATGGTGTGTTTATTACTGTATGTATATATACACACAACCACACAGACAGTAATAAATATAATGTAAATATATATAGGGTTTCTATGTCTAAATATATTATGTATATATACTATATGGGGAAGATTTATAAAAGTTTCTATGCCCGTTTTTTGGCGTAGAAGCAGTGACATAATCGCAAATTCTTGAGCAATGCAAGAATTTGCTATTAAAATTGTGAATATGCCACATGTTGTGGAGGGGGCACAGAGGGGCATGGTGGCCGGTGGAGGTGGTGGGGCACAGGGCTTAGTTTTGCCCGCCTGCTTCGCCACCCGCCGGATACATCAAGAGACCTAAGCCTCTTGATGTATCTGACATGACAAGGGGGAGGGGGCATGGCAGGAGCGCCGACGTATGATAAATCTGCCTCTGTATTTATAATGTATATGTGCTTTACATAATGTGTTTATATAATGTGTATTTACTGTACGTGTAAATGTATTGATGTGTATATACTTTATGTGTGTGGATATCATGTAGGTAGGCGTGTAATATATATATATATGTGTGTAGAGCTTTAAGTGTGTATAAGTATATACATTTACGTATTTTTAGTGTGATATATAAATGTGCGTAATTTTACAAATATATTTATATATTTTTTTAAGGGGAAGGGGGGCCCCATTCAAAAATCTGCTATGGGGCCCAGCCTCTTCTAGTTACGCCACTGATACATTCAACATAAATGTAATGTAAATAGAAACAATAACCCTGTCAGGTTGCAAATGTAAAGTATAACAGTGCACTGTAGTAACCTATTTCAACCACTTGGAGGTAGGGTGGTTCCATGCAGCCTCACCAGGGAAATGATACAATAATTGGGATCCTGAGAGTGAATAAGACCTTAAATAACTGGCTTTACCTTGAGTTGGAACCCAATGGGGGGGTTCAGTCCCACTAGCCATAGATATCAACAGGACATGGCCTAACTCCATGACATGATACGTCCCTTCACCAAACCATTAAATCTGAACTCAATAGTCATCCATGTGAATATTGTCTCGTGGTTGGGCAGAATAGCAGTTGTTCAAAGGCTAATCATAACATGTAGGAATGTCCCAATTTCTGTTACAGTCTCAAAAAATCCAGAACATTTTAACGACTTACATCTGAAGGAAGAAAAAAGGCGGACATATATTTTTAGGCCTATTGCTCACGGGGGTCAATACTACAGCAGTTTTCCCGGAGCAGCTCAAACCATTATAACTAGAGACAACTTTATCATAATCAATTCAATTTCAATGCAAATAACATATTTTTAGTATCTTCTTGCATAACTCTAATATATAAAACAACTACGTTGCTACTTGGGTCCAGCCTGTGAGATCTCTACATACAGGTTTCATGACAATGAGCTATTTGTGTATAGAATTACTCATTAAATGGTGAAGGAAGCCATAACTATTAATATTCTGAAAAATGTCAGAAATTCTAAATATTGCACTTTAAAAAATGACCACTAGAGGCTGCAGAGAGGCCGCCTTTCCTCTCTCTTTAGTGTACAAAGGAAATCAATACAAATTTTTTCGGAATTGTCACAAGGCATCAGATTCATGAATATAGGAGCTCACAAAGACTCTCCATGTCGATAAGACAAAGGGGCACATTTACTTACCCGTGTGTCGCACGAAAGCTTGCGCAGCTGTGCCAAAGTCCGATTGCATGCGACACAATGCCCTTCCAAATCCCTGTCCCGACGCGATCCCCGAAAAGTCGGAAAACCCGATGGAAATGCGGCCGCAGGACCCTTCTTAAATAAACCCCAAAATGTTTTTTTTTTTAAGCTTTATAAGACCTTGGGGGTCACTTATGTTTGCCTGTTTGCCTCTGTTTGTTTTGCCTTTGTCTTGGCTAATTTATCAATCTCACTTTTATCTTGTTTTAAATGTCTCCTTTAACGGCATTTGTTACAAAAGTCTCAAAAGTGTCGCACAAATGTCTCGAGTCACTTCTTTCCATTTTCTAAATTTTCCTTAATTATTGTTTCATCTGGGGTTTTTCACTGCAAATAATGTTGTAAATTTTAGATAATTTGCAAAGATAATTATTATTTTTTCGACATCTGGAAAAGAAGATAAATGTCTCTTACTGATGACAAACAAATCTCCGGAGGATTTTAGTGCACATTTCAAAAATCCCCAAAAAGGCGCAAAAATTGCAATGTGCCAAAAGAAGTAGCAAAAAAAGCCAGAAAAAAGGGAAAAAAAAAGATAAATGACTACCCCCCCCCCATTGTGATTCTTAGAAGTTACAAGGTGAGACTTCACACTTTACTCATAAAAACTTTTTGGGTTAAATTTATGGAAAATGTAAAAAGTTCATGCTGTGGATATATTATATCATGAAAGATCTTTTAGATAAAAGGAGGAAATGGGGATCTCATCATTACAAAGAATTTATTTAAACGTAAGCCAACACCCCCCCACAGAAATGTCAATGTCTGAATAACCTGTCCTGTGACCTTGAGCTTCACAACGACTTCAGTTATTGGTTATTTTGTTGACTAACTCACCAATTTTTCTTTTCTTTCCCCATTTCACCAATTCAGCCTCAAGAAAGACGTCCTATCCATGCCCATATCTCAGTGTGGGGTCCTTCCATCCTATGGAGATAGGAGGGGTGGGGAGCGCTCAATCCTCCCACCTTCTAAGGGCCGCAAACTAACCCTAGTTTGCCACCTGCATAAAGTTGACCATTGTGTTCATTTGTGTTGGTTCCATGTGAGAATGTGCAGATCGCCAGTAGCCTGAATCGATTGCCACCTTCCACCTTCTCTAACAACCGTAGCTGAATTTACAGCTGTGTACGAATGTGCATAGACAGTTGCTCACCCTCCTCTCCGAAGCCGGAGCTATTGCAAATGTGCAGTTACAGGAAACAGGACACTAAAAGAGAGGGTATTAGGCGGCACTGACTCAGGTGATCATGTGCATAATAATATGATAAGGTTTTTAGTCAATTATATTGAATTTGTTGGTTAGCAAAATGTACTATTGGGGAGAGAATTTCAGGATCAACCTACCAGTGGATCTAGCTTACTATGTAGGTTTGTGTTGGTAGGTTTCCTTTTAGTGTAAATACCAGTCTTAGAACTATTTGTGTCAGTGCTACCGTACAGTACTTGTCTAAGAAGTACTTGCTTGAGTGTTAATTTACATTACGAGTCTTTGACCTATTTGCATAAGTAGTAGCTACCAGTGTTGGCCCTATTTGTATTAGTGTTACCTGACTATACTAGTTTTAGAAGTATTTGCATCACTGTCAACTTACATTACCAGTCTCAGACCTATTTGCATCAGTGTTACAATGCAATGCATTGCAATTAAATATTACTTATGTCACCTATATCCTCCAATAGTACTACAGGGGTTTTAAAATGTAGAAATTAAAGGAAACCATCTGAAAATGGTCATTCTGACCCACACATACCTGCACATAGCTCTGGATGAGATGATGCAGGAACATATCTTCTTTAACCACAGAAACTGGATGTTTTGTTGTAAAATTAAATCTTATATTTTGCCAAGTACCCATTTGGCGCTTCTATGTGCATCACACAGGCAGATCCATGCATGGGCATTAGCATAATTATTCAGGCACCGCCCCAGCCTGCCCCCACACTCCTATCCTCGCTCCTGAGAGCCGGTGACATCATCAAGCTCTCTTGCCATAGACCCGCCTACCCGACCCTCCCCTCCTCCTGGCTGTATCGCATTGTACATCACATCTCTGGTTCGTGCAGCGGCCGGCTTCTGGTGCGGCTCTGCAAACTACTGCCGAAGTCTCGTACTATCGCAAGATAGTGATTGATTATAATTGTAGCTATGCTCTCCGCTGCCATCAACGAAAGGGGCAACTCGACTGACACCAATGATGATAAATCTTTTATTTAGCAAGAACCCCCTGACCCCAATGTTTTATATATACCTTATATACTCGAGTATAAGCCTAGTTTTCCAGCAGAAAAAATGTGCTGAAAAACCCAAACTCGGCTTATACTCGAGTCAAAAAAGGCTATATACACTGGGGCAGGGGCTGGCAGGCTATATACACTGGGGCAGGGGCTGGCTGGCTATATACACTGGGGCAGGGTCTGGCTGGCTATATAAACTGGGGCAGGGTCTGGCTGGCTATATACACTGGGGCAGGCTCTGGCTGGCTATATACACTGGGGCAGGGTCTGGCTGGCTATATACACTGGGGCAGGGTCTGGCTGGCTATATACACTGGGGAGGCTGTGACCAGTGCATTTCCCACCATCGGCTTATACTCGAGTCAATAGGTTTTCCCAGTATTTTGTGGTAAAATTAGGGACCTCGGCTTATACTCGGGTCGGCTTATACTCGAGTATATACGGTATATATATATGTATAGATTGGGGCCCCCTCAGAAAAGAAACATACTTATGTACTCACACATTTATACACTCTTACACATACATTTATGCACTGATATATACATTTATAAACTTACACAGATCAGTCGCAGTAGCTCCTGACCACATGGGGGGAAAGTACATGGCAGGAATTAGAGATCCCTAGTCCTGTCCATCTACTGTCCTGTCCCTCAACATTTCTTATCTGAGCTTCCGATTCATGCTGTGTACTGTGGAAGATGTGCCCTGTTATATACCTATTGGGGGTCATTTACTAAGGGCCCGATTCACATTTTCCCGACGTGTTACCCGAACATTTCCGATTTGCGCCGATTTTCCCTGAATTGCCCCGGGATTTTGGCGCACGCGATCGGATTGTGGCGCATCGGCATGCGGGGGGCATGGCTGAACGAAAACTCGACGGATTCGGAAAAACCGGCGCATTTAAAACAATAAAAGTGTCGCTTGGGACGTGCTTACCTTCACTTGGTCCGGCTCGGTGTACTCCAGTGCGTTCCGATGCTCTTCAGCGCAGCAGCGCCACCTGGTGGACGTCGGAGGAACTACCTTAGTGAATCCCGGCCGGACCCGAATCCACCGCAGAGAAGGCGCCGCTGGATCGCGAATGGACCGGGTAAGTAAATCTGCCCCATTATGTTGTACAATGTGCAGCATAATGGGGGTCATTTACTAAGGGCCCGAATTGCGTTTTCCCGACGTGTTACCCGAATATTTCCGATTTGCGCCGATTGTACCTGAATTGCCCCAGGATTGTGTCGCACGCGATCGGATTGTGGCGCATCGGCGCCGGCATGCGCGCGACGGAAATCGGGGGGCGTGGCCGAACGAAAACCCGACGTATTCGGAAAAACCGCCGCATTTAAAAACCGAAAAAGTGTCGCTTGGGGAGCACTTACCTTCACCTGGTCCGAGGTGGTGCATTCCGGCGCGTTGAGATGATTTTCAGCGCAGCAGCGCCACCTGGTGGACGGCGGAGGAACTTCCTTCTTAAATCCCGGCCGGACCCGAATCCAGAGCAGAGAACGCGCCGCTGGATCGCGAATGGGCCGGGTAAGTAAATCTGCCCCAATATGTATATAATGGTGCACATCCTCCATTCTTTAGTGTCAGGTCACATGCCATGGCCCCCTGACATTGCAGGCCCCATAGCAGCCGCTACGGCTTCTACCACTGTAGTCACTCCCCTGGTGGTGGTCAAGGAGCCCCTGGCAGGTGAAAGAGTGTAGGCAGAGTATTCAGCTTGTGGCCACATTGTTGACCGCTACTGTCTGTGTCCATCTAACAAAGGCCATCCCGCGAGATGTCTGTGGTCTGTGGTGTGACACCCCTTTCATTTACACGCCAACATCTTAACAATCTGAGCACCTCATGTACGATCAGGCAGCTGCAAAGTAGGCAAAAAAAGCCTGGAAGCACCTGCTCATCACTACTTAAAACCCAAGATACACAATAAAGATTTTATTTAGAGCACGAAAAAACAAGTAAAAACAATATCTAATCATAGTCTGTACAATAATGTATAGTCTGGGTAACATTTACTGCTGTTTGTTCTAGTTGTGGGCACAGTTATGATTGTAAACTTTAACCTATCTGCCAAATTATTGATGTTATATTCCATGTGTATTACATGTTATGTATGGAAGAGCATGACATTTAAAGGTTTTTTTCACTTGTCTGTGGAAAGTAGAAAACTAAAACAATGATAAGACTAAAAGCTAATATATATGTAAGGCCCCATTTCATCCTGACTTTAGTCAATGCTTGTGGTACTGGTCAGAATGTTCTCCCAACGTTCCATCAGCATTGAGCCCCCACCACCAATTTTGGAAAACATACAGGAAAGGCTCCAAGATCCCTCCTCAGCCAGTGATTGGATAGACGCTTAAGACACTATGGGAGTCATTTACTAAGGGCCCGATTCGCGTTTTCCCGACGTGTTACCCGAATATTTCCGATTTGCACCCATTTCCCCTGTATTGCCCCGGGATTTTGGCGCACGCGATCGGATTGTGGCGCATCGGCGCCGGCATGTGCGCGACGGAAATCGGGGTGTGTGGCCGAACGAAAACCCACCGTATTCGGAAAAACTGCCGCATTTAAAAACGGAAAATGTGTCGCTTGGGACGCGCTTACCTTCACTTGGTCCAGCTCGGTGAATTCCAGGGCGTTCAGATGCTTTTCAGCGCAGCAGCGCCACCTGGTGGATGGCGGAGGAACTACCTTCATAAATCCCGGCCGGACCAAAATCCAGAGCAGAGAACGCGCCGCTGGATCGCAAATGGGCCGGGTAAGTAAATCTGCCCCTTTTTGCTTGATCCATTTTTATGGGAGTTACAAAAATAACAGCTCGAGATTATTCTCAAAAGTCTTATAGATGTTTATATAGAGCATCCACCAAATGAGAACTGTCAATATGTGGAATAGCCGAGCTCAGGCGCTGGTCACAGCAGGGACAGCAGAGAGCTTCAAGAAGGGTCTAGATGCCTTTTTACACCAAATAACATTGATGCTTATGTTATATAGAATTGTTTCCCCTAAATCCCTTCCTCATCCAATCTCTTCCCTTCCTTGGTTGAACTTGATGGACAGGTGTCTTTTTTCAACTGTATAAACTATGATACTATGAAATGTGTAGTGGACGACCCTCATTCTCAAGACATTTTTCAATAGACAATAAATTTTCAAGATGTCTATGACAGTCATTGCTTGGCCATTCCAAACCCTCCGGCCTAAAAGGTTTTTCCCACTTAATCTTGGAAAAGCACTTCATGGAAACCTCATCGCAATAACTAATCTATACTTCCTTCTTTATTATCAATATCCGAAGGATAAAAAATGAAAAGTAAACTACATTCAACTGTAGAACCAATAATCTATATTGCATTCGCTATTGTAGAGATCAAACTCGTCATCATTTTGTAAATCACATACATTTTTGTAATAAATATCATAAAATGTGAATATTCATTAACAGGATGAGGCAGTATCTCCACAGCTGGTGGTTCTTCAGTTATTGCCATAAACATAAAAAAGGCAAAACTGAGTCAGTTGCTGCCAAGGAAGATACTCAAAGACACAACAACGAAACATTCTTGTCACATGGTACTAGACAATTGGTTCCATAATAACCAACTCTATAGCTGGGAAAATAAGAACCTTTAAGACACTTTTTCAACCCCCCCCCCTTCCTCCACAGATCCCACCCATAAACCAGGTGAGAACAACCACTGCAAGGATAAAGAGACTGAAAGCCCAGGTGTTCGGGCTTCTGCGCCATGCGTTGGTGGAGTGTGGCTGTGGGCATTCTGATGTGATTTGGTTTCGTTTTGTCCCTACTAGTCTGTACACTGATTTATTCCTTCCCTCACTAATGTCAGAGCCTGCCAGGAACCTAATACATTGTATCAGATCCTACAATGAACATTCTATTAGCTGACAACTTCTCTGCATACATCAATATATTTTTTCATAATAAACAAAACTGCATATAACAATATAAGCACACATCACTAGGCTAAGAGGGGTTGTCCCACAAAGACAAGTTTCTTATATGTTCAAAATAACACATTCTCTAATTCACTGTTATTAACAAAAATACAGCATATCACAGATATTTCTTCAACCTGTCTCTATCAGTCCTGGTGTACACAATTTCATTTGCTCCCAGACACGACCCTGTAATTTCTGACTTAGGGTCGGGTGGCCGCCATCTTGGGTTTCTGTGTGACTGGCGTGCTGATGAGATTTTTCTCTCTGCTTTGTTCCTGTAGCCACGCCCCCTGCAGTCCTGCACGGAGCTCACACTGACACTCACTGGGGGTCATTTATCATTATTTTTCTTCCTGTGTTTTTCTGTCTTTTTTGAGACATTTTTTGGCGCATTGCAACTTTTTCGCCTTCTTGGGGACATTTTGAAATGTCCACCAGACATTTGTTTTTCATCAGTAAGACACATTTATCTTTTATTCCAGATGTGCTAAATGACGCAAATGACATTTATCATTTCAAATCATCTAAAATTTGCGGCATATACTGAGCATGCGTCTGGATCTTACATACTTGCCACAAATCCAATCAGTTCTTGATAGCGGTGTTTTTGATTCTCACAACCAGACCACAGACCCCCTGTTCCAATTTGGAGCTAAACAGCATAAAACATTTCCCTGTTTAACCAGTGTATTTAAACTATGGACCTGATGAAGGGGGCGGTCTGTCCACGAAAACACGAAGTCCCTTACTAACTCGAAAGAAACAATGGGGCAAATTTACTTACCCGGCCCATTCGCGATCCAGCGGCGCGTTCTCTGCACAGGATTCGGGTCCGGCCGGGATTTATGAAGGTAGTTCCTCCGCCGTCCACCAGGTGGCGCTGCTGCGCTGAAAATCATCTCATCGCGCCGGAATGCACCGAGCTGGACCAGGTGAAGGTAAGCGCTCCCCAAGCGACACTTTTTCGGTTTTTAAATGCGGCGGTTTTTCCGAATACGTCGGGTTTTCGTTCAGCCACGCCCCCCGATTTCCGTCGCGCGCATGCTGGCGTCGATGCGCCACAATCCGATCGCGTGCGCCAAAATCCCGGGGCAATTCAGGTACAATCAGCGCAAATCGGAAATATTCGGGTAACACGTCGGGAAAACGCGAATCGGGCCCTTAGTAAATGACCCCCAATAAGTCAACACAGCTTGTCTTTCTGGAGCAGCATGTTCAAGATCAACCATTTTTTTTTACCATAAATGAATTTGTATGTATACCACACTGATTTATATGACGGTACCCAGGGAAAAGCAGTAGCCCACCCACTACTGATTCAACCAAATACCACCCCTTAGTGTGGACACCACCAGTGTATATGTTTATATCTATGTTTAGTCTCAAGATGGTCCTAGTTCTTTCTCACATCAACTTGTATCATATTATATCAAAAACGTAATCAACTCATGTTGTCTATATAAGTAGTCTTTAAAATCTCTCAACTCTTGTTCATTACTCAACCACAATTGTCCTTATACTTAATCCACTTCTGGACCAGGTGTGCGAATGTACCTTCCATGACCACCTTAATCTCAAATTCTGATGTAAAGATATTGAAATAGCTCTAGGATGACCCCACACCGGTCCCTTGTAATTGTCGAAACAATTCCTCTCCAAACCAGAAAAATGTTTAGAATGAGGTCCAAAAGTGTCATGAGAAAGCCAATCATGGGGTTGCTGAGAGTGGCATCTTCACAAAGCTTTTGTCTCACAGCAGACATACCTTTTTACTAGCTTATCACTAATCAGGGCAATGACCCGATCTTCTTTCTTCTATTGAGACATGTATCGGACTGACTATCATTTGCTACACAGTGTGCATCTCGAGAAATGGTGATGCCGTGTAGGTTTCCACCTATGTAGATGACCCTCCATATGGTGGGTGGTTGTTCTATGCAGGAGTTGAGGGAACAGATGGTGGGCATACAGATTTTTGTGTGCACTAATCAATACCAATGTAGGGGCAAAAAAGAACAGTTTTGTGAGCGCATAATAAACAAAGTTGTAACATCGACTGTAGAACCTTCCATCCGCTTCACCAAGTGTTGTAAACCAGTGTTCCTCAACCCCCAGGCCGTGGCCCAAGACCGGGCTGTGAAGCAAATGGCACCGGGCCAAGCCAATTTAGTGGACAATGGAAGCAGGGGAGGCATTGAACATAAAAAGGGTCAAATAAAAGTGTGGTGAAGAGGGCACTTCTTTGGACAATATAAGCCATACATTTTTGGCTAGACAGCAGACCACCTACCCATGCCCAATTGTCCCAGGAAAAAAATTATGCTTGCTGCCGGTCCTTGGGCAAAAAATGATTGGGGACCACTGTTCTAGCTGATCTCCTCATATCCATCCATAAATCAGCAGCTGTCTGGATGCCTGCTGCACAAGGAACCAGTCCTCTGGCTTCACTACCTACCTTATATGCCTCATATTCATGGCGATCTGGTGAGTACAATATGCCTCATTGTTCACATTGTTTGTGGTCTGTTACTCTACATTTGAATCTGTGTTTTCTTTCTTGTTTTCCCTGTGTCCTGCTCCACCCGATGGCACAGACCTATTTCTCCATATACCATTTAAATAGGGAACCAGTGTAGTTAAGTGAGAGCCCATAGATGTGGGTCAGGAAAAGATTCATCCTCCTTATGGAGTTTGCCTTTGAAGACCCCCTTTTAAGGTCTACAAGGTGAATTAACAGAGGTTTGAGGCATTGTTTTTGGTTCCTAGAAATCTGCATCTCCGTAATTGCAAGATCTTTTGGTGCCGTTCTTGCACTGGGGATTCTGGGTATTGCCTTATTTGAGGAAGCACTGGAGGCAGAGCTTACCACCTTGGAAAGCATATTTGCATATTACAATGCGGTGCCTGTCACACTATAGCTGAACTATTCTTATCTCACCTAATCTAAATGACAGTAAAGATGAGTTATATCTAATCCCGAGTAGATGTATTTATGGGCTGGTGTTAAACAGAAGTTTTACAGTTCTGATATAACAAATGAGGAAAAGTGAGACATTCTAAAAAGTGGCTCAAAAAGTTATAGCTGGGCAAAGCTAATGCTCTTAAAGACAATGGGGCACATTTACTAAGGGTCCAAACACCGAATTTTTGTCGGGTTTCCCGACTTTTTACCGTTTTTGCCCTGAATTGCCCCGGGTTTTTGGCGCACACGCGATCGGATTGTGGCGCATCGGCGCCGGCTTGCATGCGGCACAAATCGGGGGGCGTGGACGTCAGACAACCCGGCTGATTCGGACAAACCGCGGAATTTAAAAACCAAATTGTGTCGCTAGATCAGCACTTACATACACCAGGAAGAAGAAGGTGAACTCCAGCGGACCTCAGCGGGGGAAGCGACAGATGCAGGAAATTGGACGTACGATCTTAGTGAATTCGCAGCAGCTCCGAATCCTCGTTGGACAAAACGGATCAGTGGCGTCAACGGGACTGGTAAGTAAATGTGCCCCAATGTATCACTTCCTCTAAAGAGAGTGCAGTGAGGTTTTTCGTAGCACGTCATAATACAGTGATTCCGTCCTAGACCCTCCTTTTAAGCATAAAAATATCTACATGAAGAACATTTATACTATTGTATATGAAGATTTCCTTATACTTATCTTTATGGCTTTATAATCTAATCATTGAGGAAATGTCACATATAGAAATTTATAGCGATTCATAAAAAGTTATAACTTTGTTGTTCTGTAGCCTGTGCGTTGCTATACCTTGTTTGTCCAAACAAATGCATTTTTATTTTTTATAGGTTAATTGTTTTTGAACTCTTCGTGCTGTAAGAGGAGTTTACCTCCCCCATCGCTGATGACTCAAATCTAAGCCAACTACAAGTATCACAGCATTATAAGCCAGGTATGTGGCTCCGCCACACAAGGAATATCCGGACACTTGGTAAATGTCCACCATAATGTGTATCTACAGTCATCTCTGAACTATCTACGACCTGTAGAACTTCACAATACCATAAGACCCTTTCATGGAACCATCAACGATGACTCTTTGATCTGAAAACCTAAGACCTACATGAAGGACACTAGTGAAGCGAAGAAACTCCATATCTCAGTATACCTAAGCAAATGTCCAGATTTTTACACCTAAAAAAGTTTTTCACTATGAATGCTCTTTGATTGTCCCCAAATCCAGTTATTACTTACTATGGAAGCAGCGCCTTGAGCCACAATCCATCATAAACTTGTCAACTTCTCACATGCTCATGGTAGGAAACTCTAATGAAGGGGCCAAGATGAAATCAAGATAACGTCATCACTCATACTCCTTATATATAATACTTATGAAGAATGATTGACAGCTACATGTAGCACCATAACCCCAAGGTTCAAACCAGAGAATATAACTATTAATAATAGATGACCAGTGCTTCTTCTTTTGGGTGAGAATTCTAACACAATGCAGAGGACCAGCTCCAATGGGGCTATGAGGTTCAGAAGACCAAACTTGAGAACCCCCTGGTGCTATGGTTTATCAAGTTTGGGGCTTACTTGAAGAATGTTGATAACATTAACCATGTATCCTTGTCTGTTTTAATAAGTTGACTTCATAAATGTAGTGATTTGGCCCCTTAGAAACAAGACTCTGTCCCTGAATACGGCCACATCTGCTGGAAGGATTGGCCAAAGAAACAAAAGTTTTTTGTATATGAAATGTCCGGGAGTTACTGCAGGTCCCACAGCCATCCTGTGGTAATGGAGGCTGAATCCAGGAGGTCAGGGAGGGCTCAATAGCGCAAGTCTGGCCACCGCTGCCAGAGTGTGGGGTGGTCGTAACCGAGGAAGCAATCTGGTTTCTAAGGGACAACATGGCTATGTTTATGAGAAATTATCTTCACATAGGAACATTTTTTTTAATAACGTCCAATTGAAGAAATGTTTATATATGGCAGATTAATAAAACTGGATGTGAATGCCCACATGAGAATACCCCTTTAAGTTGGGAAAAGTCCAATCTTCTCCCGCTACTCCAGTATCCTCACAAATACCAAAATTACTCTCTACCTAAAAGATGAAGACTTTATTTCTATAGGTAGTTACCCTACTTGTTACCCCACATTGCTTCTCTAGTTGGACCCAGTGCAAGTGCCGGGTACAGCACATATGGCTGTATATAATGAATCCATAGGGGGTGAAGGGGTTTTTATATAAAATAGCCACGAGGGGTCTGTTTGTGGTGCTAAACTATTGAATATTTTAGGGAACAGGAGACTGTTTTAATATCTGAATTTTTAATGCTTCCATGTGATTTCACTGCAAAGGGGCCTACTGTGGCTCTGTCGCAAAGGGGCCTACTGAAACCTGGAGCCGACCCTGGCTTGACCTCTTTCTGGATCTTTGTCAGATAAATCGGTTCCTCTTTTATCTTTCTAACAAGTCATTAGTAAACTGGGTTGAAATAGGTTTTATAAGGTTTTATGTACACCTTATTTTGTATTTCCACACTATTTTAATTGAACCCTATACTGTAACCCTATATATATCACTAATTTCATAGAAACTATAATATCTGTGCCATGTCCAGGGAGACTTCATGCCAACAGAAGTATACACCCTTAGAAACACGAGAAAGTGGATCTGACTATACAATATAAGTTGGTAGAACCCGTTAAAGCCATAAAAACATAGAGACCGTCTGATGCTACATTACAGGATCTTCTCTCCTATGAATGTTCAATTACCATTGACCTTTGCACTCACAATAGAGTAACTCACCCAATACTCGCTTCACATCTGATGTCAGCATCCCATCCTCGGTTATAAATGCTTCTCACTCCCATGTCTGGGCTCTTCATCCATTCTCAACCATGGGGACCTTATTGTGGTCTTCTGCCATCATCCTCGTTCTATCCTCCTCAGTGTCTGGTAAGATTATTTTTATTAAACCTCAATGAATTATAAGTAATGTATATCTGGGGGGGGGCAGTGATTTATAGATTTGTATAAATTCTGACCCTGCGGATGTCTCTATATGTCGCTTTATATTGGAGATGACCAATGCTTTCTGATGGTCACCCAGACAATGGATTTGGCCCATATATGGACAATAGAGGATGTGTGGATCACCGTGCAATTTGATATATTTTTAAAATCCACAATTTTTGGTTCTGCCACTGGAATATGGAGGAAAAACCTTATGGACATAAACTCCAAAAGGGCAGATTTATCCCTTGACCCAAATCTATCAAGAATATGAATAAGAATTAGTCACAGTGATAATAAGTAACCTAAACATTACAATACACTAGCGATATTCTAAAGGGAGATACATAATATTATAATGTGACGTGCTAGGTATACACAATACATTAGTGAATGTCTTTGCACCAAACAAGAACCTTATCAATAAAGTTAGATCGGAACAGGAAGGTCACATTGTTTATGCTGTGACTTCATAAGGGTCATGGACCCAAATAGAGATCAATCATCCAAAGTTACTAGCGATAGGAAGGTATTAAAGATTTATTGAATGAAATTGGATTTGCATAATAATTAGCGATTATTACACAGCGACAAGCGAGATTATTCTCCCTGTTCTAACATGAGGCTACCTGATCCCATATAGACTTCTCTGTCCTGTAAATCCTTGGTTCTTGGTGCCAGTGAAGCAGATTTTGGAACGTGGACCCGATCACATCACACCCCAGTCTCTATAACACTGTCAGGCAACCAAAGAATATTCTACTGACCTGAAACTCTGTAAAAGTAACACCGGTTGATTATTTTAAATGGAGCATATGGGATGATGTATTCTCCCGTCAGGTTATGGGGTGTCTACATAAGGCAGTATTACATGGGCAATGCATTCGGCTCACAATCCAACTAAAAAGGCGAAAGAAGATATAATTAATGAGCTCAAGGACCACATTTTTATTAAAACATCAAAAACCTGATATGGGGGGACATTTATCAGGATGTCTATGTCAGTAATTGCTTTTATGCCATTTCTACACTGAGTGAGCGTGAAAGGGGCATGAAAGGGGTACAGCTGGTGGCAGAGTGGGCAGTCCTACTCTACACTCTTACACTATCTCGGCCATGTCAATGTTCACCTTGAATGTCTGCATGGTATTTGCACAAAACTACTTCATCTAGCAGCTTGTGTAGTTTTGGCCGCCTAAGCCTCTTGATGTATCTGCTGCTGCCAAAGGGGCGGAGTTTCTATCATACAATGGCGATCAATGTCCCGCTAATGGTGTATGTGTACAAGGAAAAACCTACTATAGACACTTTGCAACCTACTGTGATCCGAGTCATGGACAACCGATAGAATCGGACAGGTCATCTGTAACACAGGTCGTTTGTACCGCGCTTCTGTGTGCATTAAGAATAACAAGCCACGGATATTGACAGTTTCATGTAACTAAGGACACAAAACCGGGGGCTTTCTCTGATTTGTCACAATTAATACTTTTATGCATTATCCCAAAATTTGTTTTATATACACTCACCGGCCACTTTATTAGGTACACCTGTCCAACTACTCGTTAACACTTAATTTCTAATCAGCCAATCACATGGCGGCAACTCAGTGGATTTAGGCATGTAGACATGGTCAAGACAATCTCCTGCAGTTCAAACCGAGCATCAGTATGGGGAAGAAAGGTGATTTGAGGCCTTTGAACGTGGCATGGTTGTTGGTGCCAGAAGGGCTGGTCTGAGTATTTCAGAAACTGCTGATCTACTGGGATTTTCACGCACAACCATCTCTAGGGTTTACAGAGAATGGTCCGAAAATGAAAAAACATCCAGTGAGCGGCAGTTCTGTGGGTGGAAACGCCTTGTTGATGCCAGAGGTCAGAGGAGAATGGGAAGACTGGTTCGAGCTGATAGAAAGGCAACAGTGACTCAAATCGCCACCCGTTACAACCAAGGTAGGCAGAAGAGCATCTCTGAACGCACAGTACATCGAACTTTGAGGCAGATGGGCTACAGCAGCAGAAGACCACACCAGGTGCCACTCCTTTCAGCTAAGAACAGGAAACTGAGGCTACAATTTGTACAAGCTCATCGAAATTGGACAGTAGAAGATTGTAAAAACGTTGCCTGGTCTGATGAGTCTCGATTTCTGCTGCGACATTCGGATGGTAGGGTCAGAATTTGGCGCCAACAACATGAAAGCATGGATCCATCCTGCCTGGTATCAATGGTCCAGGCTGGTGGTGGTGGTGTCATGGTGTGGGGAATATTTTCTTGGCACTCTTTGGGCCCCTTGGTACCAATTGAGCATCGTTGCAACGCCACAGCCTACCTGAGTATTGTTGCTGACCATGTCCATCCCTTTATGACCACAATGTACCCAACATCTGATGGCTACTTTCAGCAGGATAATGCGCCATGTCATAAAGCTGGAATCATCTCACACTGGTTTCTTGAACATGACAATGAGGTCACTGGACACAAATGGCCTCCACAGTCACCAGATCTCAATCCAATAGAGCATCTTTGGGATGTGGTGGAACGGGAGATTCGCATCATGGATGTGCAGCCGACAAATCTGCGGCAACTGTGTGATGCCATCATGTCAATATGGACCAAAATCTCTGAGGAATGCTTCCAGCACCTTGTTGTATCTATGCCACGAAGAATTGAGACAGTTCTGAAGGCAAAAGGGGGTCCAACCCGTTACTAGCATGGTGTCCCTAATAAAGTGGCCGGTGAGTGTATATTAATGTCAACCTGTAGAAATGTTTATATAAAGATTTATATCCCCATATGCCATCCCAAACAATTTATTTCCATATGTAGATATAAGGTTTAGCTAATATTCTATGTACATGTAATTTTAGACTAGCAAAGGTATTTTCCATTTTAATTTACATATACAGTAGAGACCAAAAGCTTGGACTCACCTTCTCATTCAAACAGTTTTCTGTATTTTCATGACTATAAAAATTGTAGATTCACACTGAAGGCATCAAAACTATGAATTATCACAAGTGGAATTATATCCTTAATAAAAAAGTGTGAAACAACTGAAAATATGTCTTATCTTCTAGGTCCTTGTGCTGTGATTGCTGCTTTGCACACTCTTGGTGTCTCTCGATGAGATACAAGAGGTAGTCACCTTAAAAGGTTTTCACATCACAGGTGCCCTGTCAGGGATAATATGTGGGACTTCTTGACTTATAAATGGGGTTGGGACCATCAGTGGTGCAGGAGTCAGGTGGATACACAGATTGATTGTCCTATTGAATAGACTGGTGGAATTTGTATCATGGCTAGAAAAAAGCAGCTAATAAAGAAAAATGAGCGGCCATCATTACTTTTAGAAATAAAGGTCAGTCAGTCCGAAAAATTGGGACAACTTTGAGAGTGTCCCCAAAGGCAGCTGAAAAAACCATTAAGCGCTACAAAGAAACTGGGCGACATGAGGTGCACCCCAAGAAAGAAAGACCAAGAGTCACCTCTGCTGTGGAGGATAAGAGTCACCCCTGCTGCGGAGGATAAGAGTCACCCCTGCTGCGGAGGATAAGAGTCACCTCTGCTGCGGAGGATAAGAGTCACCTCTGCTGCGGAGGATAAGAGTCACCTCTGCTGCGGAGGATAAGAGTCACCTCTGCTGCGGAGGATAAGAGTCAACTCTCTGGAGGAGGATAAAAGCCACCTTTGCTGCAGAAGATAAGTTCTGAGACTGTGTGCCACAGCCTTCATGGTAACATTGCTGCAGGAAACCACTGCAAAGAACCGGCAACAAGCACAAGAGACACAAGGAATTGGACATTAGACTAGTGGAAATATGTACTTTGGTCCCAATTTGAGATCTTTGGTTCCAACCACCATGTCTTTGGGCGATAAAAGGTAAAGGAATGGACTCGACATGCCTGGATCCCACCGTGAAGCATGGAGGAGGTATGATGGTGTGGGGGGCTTTGCTGGTGACACTGTTCGGTGTGATGGTGTGAGGGGCTTTGCTGGTGACACTGTTGGGTGTGATGGTGGGGGGCTCTGCTGGTGACACTGTTGGGGGTGATGGGGGGTGCTTTGAAGGAGAGTAATTGGGTGCTACGCCACATGACCTGGCCTCCACAGTCACCAGACCTGAACCCAATCCAGATGGTTTGGGGTGAGCTGGACAGCAGAGTGAAGGCAAAAGGGCCAACAAGTTCTAACCCTCTCTGGGAATTCCTTCAAGACTGTTGGAAGACCATTTCAGGCAACTACCTCTTGAAGCTCATCAAGAGAATGCCAAGAGTGTGCAAAGCAGTAGTCAAAGCAAAAGGAACATAGAACATAAGACATATTTTCAGCAGTTTCACACTTTAGCAGTATATAAATCCACATGTGTGTCCACATGTGTTTATAGTTTTGATAATTACATTGTGAACCTACAATTTTTATGATCATGAAAATACAGAAAATGCTTTGTATGAGGAGGTGGGTCCAAAGTTTTAGTCTGTATATGAGTTTATTTTCTAAATTATACTATTGACCTATCTTTTTAAGCCTAATTTTATGTTGACAGACCACCATAGATTTTCAATACCAGAAAGTTTTGTAAAGATAATATGCATGTTGTGTATAGTTATAGGTGTGTATGTTTTTTTTATAGATACATTTATATACATATAGTTATTATTTTTTACATATATGTTCTATTTTTATGGCTAGTGTCTAGATGTCTTATTGGTCATTTACTTAAAACCAGTTTGAAAAAGCCTTGTGGGTCTCGCACTGTTAAAGAAAAATAAATTTCTGCCTGACTTACAATATAACCCCTATATGATCAAATTAGAATGATCAGCAATGTCTCTCTAATATCTCCATGATTCTTGTGAAACTCCCTACTTAGAAGCTAGAAGGTGCTGTGAGCTGTCCACACCTATAATAACCTCTCTATATGTGGACAATATACATATCTGTAGGGGGTGACGAGGCAGAACTTTTTACACTGGCTTCAGAACCAGTAGTGTTGTCCAGACATTGGGGTACATTTACTTACCCGTCCCGTTGTGATCCCCGAGATGTGTTGTCTTACTAGGATTCAGAGCTGCCGCAATTCACTAAGATCGTGTGTCCAATTTCCTGCATGTGTCACTTCTACAGACGGGCGAATTTGTTAAAATTCGCTTCGTCCTGATTCGCCAAATTTTTTTAAAAAAATGTATTCGACCCGAATCGAATCATGACGAATCACGTTAAAAAACACGTATGTCCTGGCTGCAGAGAGCCTGTAGGGTGTTGGTTTGGTCTTCAAACAATGCTGTGTTTTAGTATGACATGCACATGACAGCCGCCGCTCTTAGAATCGCTTCACTCTTCACTTCCATGTGCACTTACAGAGGCCAACTTCACCAAATAAGCGAAGCAGGAACGCAGTCTGACAAGGTAACGTCTGTGCCAGCTTGAAAGGACCGAGCTGAGGGCAAAGATCCCATTATAACATCAAAGAGTGCACGCTTCTTACATTGACTTCAGATGATTCCATAGATTACGACAGAACCTGTTCTGTTAAATGCTAATACATGTAGAAACACCCCAAAAGACTGCAGAGGATGTCGGCAGTAATTTTGCATTAACGTCAGTGATCATTTTGCCCTTCTTTTCACACATCAGTGTCCTCTTTCAATTGGTCAATAATCTATCAGTATTGCTAAAGCCAAAAACAAACAAGAGTTGATCCAGAATAGAGATGAGCAGCAAATGGGATACTTGCATATCCTCTGGGTTCTGTATCCACTCCTGCTTTTGGCTATCAATCCTGAAGCTTTTCATCCTTCTGGCAGATGAAATGAAGGGGAAAACCAAGCACTGGCAACATCATAGAGTGGCGGAGGGTGAAAACAGCATTATGGAAATCAGAGGGTGTTCTGATTTGTAGATTCAAGGTGCCACATCCATAATACATTACAGTTTTTCTAAAAATATCAGGTCTTTGACAAAAAAGAACTGCAAAGGTGGCACCAGCAGCAGCAGCAGCATGAGGTCAGAGGTGTAGAGGTGGCGGCAACATGGTAGGCCACAGAGTGGCACAATGATATAGTGTGAAGGTGGCATCAGAAGCAGCAGGAGCCCGGAGAGTGGCACAATGTTACAGTGTGAAGGTGGCATCAGCAGCAGCCCGCAGGGTGGCACAATGATATAGTGTGAAGGTGGCATCAGCAGCAGCAGGAGCCCGCAGAGTGGCACAATGATAAAGTGTGAAGGTGGCATCAGCAGCAGCAGGAGCCTGCAGAGTGGCACAATGATATAGTGTGAAGGTGGCATCATCAGCAGCAGGAGCCCGCAGAGTGGCACAATGATATAGTGTGAAGGTGGCATCATCAGCAGTAGGAGCCCGCAGGGTGGCACAATTATATAGTGTGAAAGTGGCATCAGCAGCAGCATGTGCCCGCAGGGTGGCAAAATGATATAGTGTGGAGGTGGCGGACAATTCCAGTCCCTGGTAAAGATGATCGGAGGCAGATGTAGCAACTGGCAGCAGATGTGTGGCATCAGGCGGGTGGCAGCATCAGAACAGTAGCTGAGGCAGGTAGTTAGAACCCAGACTCATTTCACAACGTTTGGAGGAGGCGTCATGGCTGATCTAATCTGATGCATTAGGCATTGGTGAGTTGAAACCCTGGCCAATCCTAGCCTGATTCATCTTGACAAAGGTCAGTCTCTCCACATTACGGGTGGAAAAGCGGGTTCTCCTGGGGGTAACGATGACCTCCGCCGCACTGAACACCCGCTCTGATGCCACACTACTGGCCAGGCAGGACAGCTTCTCTACTGCAAACTCCGCAAGTTGCGGCCACGCATCAAGTTTGGTTGCCCAGTAGTCCATGGGATCATCTACCTCAGGTGGTAAAGTGCTGTCCAAGTAGGCCACCACCTGCTGGTGCAGGGTCTGCTTCATGTCCTGCTGCTGCTGCTGCCGGTGGCGGCTACCCTCCCCACTAGACGGTTGAAGGAAGTTACTCAATAAGGAATTTCAGTGAAAATCACTGTATAAACTACGTGGATTTCACACGTAAATATGGCTGTAAACTAGAGCCCCAAAAAGTATTACAACGTGCGTTATACAGATACCCCACAACTGACAGCTCACTACTGCAGATGCATGAATGTCAAACAGATTTCTTCCTATTCAATTTTGTTACTAAATATAACTGCTATTTGGGGTATACAGATCCCCCTTAAAGAACAACCAGCGATTGGAGCAGCAATCGCTACTGCACAGTACAGTTGCAGCAGTTGACGGCTACAGACAGCACATGCAGTGTAAAATGCCGGGATTGCAAATGGCCGACAGTTTTATAGGGCTGTGAGCCTGCTGGTCGCTGATTGGCTTACAGGTCTGGAGATGTCATCGGGGGTGTTCCTTTCTCCTTCCAAGAGTTCTCTGCCCCATGTAACATGTTGTGCTCGCACCCATTTAGCTGAAAAAAGAGGGGGAAAAAAACTCCATTCCCACAAATAAGCGTAAACTTCAGCTTCATGTTGAATCAAATTTTTTTTGGAAATTTGGATTGAATTCCAATTCGTTAGAATCGATTCGCCCATCTCTTGTTGCTTCCCTGCTCACGTCCGCTGGAGTTCACCGTCTTCTACCCGGTGCATGTAAGTGCATAGCTTGCGACACAATTTTGAATCCCGCGCTTAGTCCGAATCAGTCGGGTTGTCCGACGGGCCACGCCCACCAATTTGTGTCGCATGAAAGTCGGCGCGATTGCGGCAAAAATTCGACCGTGTGCAGCCAAAAAAACTGTGAATTGTGGTGTAAAATGCGTCCGCAGGGCCCATAGCAAATGTGCCCCATTGTTTCAGTACAAGTCTCACATATTACACATCTATGGTGTCACCAATAATCTCCTTATATCACTCAGGTCTCGTCTGTCTTAATGGAGGAACGCCATCTGTAGGAAAGTGTCTATGTCCTGATGAATTCATGGGACCACAATGTGAGGACGTCGTAGTCAGACCAGGTACAGTATATACAGAGCCTGCTATATCTGTAATGTTATGTACCATAGATCTAAATTGTGACATTATATAATGTATAATATTCAGTAGTACAGACTCTGAGATACATATACAAATAAAATAAGATATATTAAAGCAACAATTTGGTCAAATGTATGTACAAATTTGTATTTTTCCTGTACATAGGGAGCATTATTATAGTAGTTATATTCCTGTACATAGGGGGCAGTATTATAGTAGTTATATTCTTGTACATAGGGGGCAGTATTATAGTAGTTATATTCTTGTACATAGGGGGCAGTATTATAGTAATTATATTCTTGTACATAGGGGGCAGTATTATAGTAGTTATATTCTTGTACATAGGGGGCAGTATTATAGTAGTTATATTCTTGTACATAGGGGGCAGTATTATAGTAATTATATTCTTGTACATAGGGGGCAGTATTATAGTAGTTATATTCCTGTACATAGGGGGCAGTATTGTAGTAGTTATATTCCTGTACATAGGGAGCAGTATTATAGTAGTTATATTCCTGTACATAGGGGGACAGTATTATAGTAGTTATATTCTTGTACATAGGGAGCAGTATTACAGTAGTTATATTCTTGTACATAGGGGGCAGTATTATAGTAGTTATATTCCTGTACATAGGGGGCAGTATTATAGTAGTTATATTCCTGTACATAGGGGGCAGTATTATAGTAGTTATATTCCTGTACATAGGGGGCAGTATTATAGTAGTTATATTCTTGTACATAGGGGGCAGTATTATAGTAGTTATATTCCTGTACATAGGGGGCAGTATTATAGTAGTTATATTCCTGTACATAGGGGGCAGTATTATAGTAGTTATATTCTTGTACATAGGGGCAGTATTATAGTAGTTATATCCCTGTACATAGGGGCAGTATTATAGTAGTTATATTCTTGTACATAGGGGCAGTATTATAGTAGTTATATTCTTGTACATAGGGGCAGTATTATAGTAGTTATATTCTTGTACATAGGGGGTAGTAATATAGTAGTTATATTCTTGTACATAGGGGGCAGTATTATAGTAGTTATATTCCTGTACATAGGGGCAGTATTATAGTAGTTATATTCTTGTACATAGGGGCAGTATTATAGTAGTTATATTCCTGTACATAGGGGGCAGTATTATAGTAGTTATATTCTTGTACATAGGGGCAGTATTATAGTAGTTATATTCTTGTACATAGGGTGCAGTATTATAGTAGTTATTTTCTTGTACATAGGGGGCAGTATTATAGTAGTTATATTCTTGTACATAGGGAGCAGTGTTATAGTAGTTATATTCTTGTACATAGGGAGCAGTATTATAGTAGTTATATTCTTGTACATAGGGGCAGTATTACAGTAGTTATATTCCTGTACATAGGGGGAAGTATTATAGTAGTTATATTCTTGTACATAGAGGGCAGTATTATAGTAGTTATATTCTTGTACATGGGGGTCAGTATTATAGTAGTTATATCCCTGTACATAGGGGGCAGTATTATAGTAATTATATTCTTGTACATAGGGGGCAGTATTATAGTAGTTATATTCTTGTACATAGGGGGCAGTATTATAGTAGTTATATTATTGTACATAGGGGGCAGTAATATAGTAATTATATTCTTGTACATAGGGGGCAGTATTATAGTAATTATATTCTTGTACATAGGGGGCAATATTATAGTAATTATATCCCTGTACATAGTGGGCAGTAGTATTGTAATTATATTCTTGTAAATGGGGGGCAGTATTATATTAGTTATATTCTTGTACATAGGGGGAAGTATTATAGTAGTTATTTTCTTGTACATAGGGGGCAGTATTATAGTAGTTATATTCCTGTACATAGGGGGCAGTATTATAGTAGTTATATTCCTGTACATAGGGGGCAGTATTATAGTAGTTATATTCCTGTACATAGGGGGCAGTATTATAGTAGTTATATTCTTGTACATAAGGGGCAGTATTATAGTAGTTATATCCCTGTACATAGTGGGCAGTAGTATAGTAATTATATTCTTGTAAATAGGGGGCAGTATTATATTAGTTATATTCTTGTACATAGGGGGCAGTATTATAGTAATTATATTCTTGTACATAGGTGGCAGTATTATAGTAGTTATTTTCTTGTACATAGGGGGCAGTATTATAGTAGTTATATTCCTGTACATAGGGGGCAGTATTATAGTAGTTATATTCCTGTACATAGGGGGCAGTATTATAGTAGTTATATTCCTGTACATAGGGGGCAGTATTATAGTAGTTATATTCTTGTACATAGGGGTCAGTATTATAGTAGTTATATCCCTGTACATAGGGGGCAGTATTATAGTAATTATATTCTTGTAAATAGGGGGAAGTATTATAGTAATTATATTCTTGTACATGGGGGTCAGTATTAAAGTAGTTATATCCCTGTACATAGGGGGCAGTATTATAGTAATTATATTCTTGTTAATAGGGGGAAGTATTATAGTAGTTATATTCCTGTACATAGGGGCAGTATTATAGTAGTTATATTCTTGTACATAGGGGCAGTATTATAGTAGTTATATTCTTGTACATAGGGGGCAATATTATAGTAGTTATATTCTTGTACATAGGGGGCAGTATTATAGTAGTTATATTCTTGTACATAGGGGCAGTATTATAGTAGTTATATTCTTGTACATAGGGGGCAGTATTATAGTAGTTATATACTTGTACATAGGGAGCAGTGTTATAGTAGTTATATTCTTGTACATAGGGGGCAGTATTATAGTATTTCTATTCTTGTACATAGGGGCAGTATTACAGTAGTTATATTCCTTTACATAGGGGGAAGTATTATAGTAGTTATATTCTTGGACATAGGGGGGGGGGTTATAGTAGTTATAGTCTTGTACATAGGGAGCAGTATTATAGTAGTTATATTCTTTTACATAGGGGGCAGTATTATAGTAGTTATAGTCTTGTATATAGTGGGCAGTAAAATAGTAGTTTTACTCTTGTACATAGGGGGCAGTATTATAGTAGTTATATTCTTGTACATGGGGGGGGGGGTATTATAGTAGTTATATTCCTGTACATAGGGAGCAGTATTATAGTAGTTATATTCTTTTACATAGGGGGCAGTATTATAGTAGTTATAGTCTTGTAGATAGGGGGCAGTATTATAGTAGTTATATTCTTGTACATAGGGGCAGTATTATAGTAGTAATATTCCTACATATCATAGGGGGCAGTATTAAAGTAGTTATATTCTTGTACATAGGGGGCAGTATTATAGTAACTATATTCTTGTACATAGGGGGCAGTATTATAGTAGTTACATTCTTGTACATAGGGGGCAGTATTATAGTAGTTATATTCTTGTACATAGGGGGCAGTATTATAGTAGTTATATTCCTGTACATAGGGGGCAGTATTATAGTAGTTATATTCTTGTACATAGGGGGAAGTATTATAGTAGTTATATTCTTGTCCATAGGGGGCAGTATTATAGTAGTTATATTCCTGTACATAGGGGGCAGTATTATAGTAGTTATATTCTTGTACATAGGGGGCAGTATTATAGTAGTTATATTCCTGTACATAGTGGACAGTATTATAGTAGTTATATTCCTGTACATAGGGGGCAGTATTATAGTAGTTATATTCTTGTACATAGGGGGAAGTATTATAGTAGTTATATTCTTGTCCATAGGGGGCAGTATTATAGTAGTTATATTCTTGTCCATAGGGGGCAGTATTATAGTAGTTATATTCCTGTACATAGGGGGCAGTATTATAGTAGTTATATTCTTGTACATAGGGGGCAGTATTATAGTAGTTATATTCTTGTACATAGGGGGCAGTATTATAGTAGTTATATTCCTGTACATAGGGGGCAGTATTATAGTAGTTATATTCTTGTACATAGGGGGCAGTATTATAGTAGTTATATTCTTTTACATAGGGGGAAGTATTATAGTAGTTATATTCTTTTGCATAGGGGGCAGTATTATAGTAGTTATATTCTTGTACATAGGGGGAAGTATTATAGTAGTTATATTCTTGTACATAGGGGGCAGTATTATAGTAGTTATATTCTTGTACATAGGAGGCAGTATTATAGTAGTTATATTCTTGTATATAGGAGGCAGTATTATAGTAGTTATATTCCTGTACATAGGGGCTGTATTATAGTAGTTATATCCCTGTACATAGGGGGCAGTATTATAGTAGTTATATTCCTGTACATAGGGGGCAGTATTATAGTAGTTATATTCTTGTACATAGGGGGCAGTATTATAGTAGTTATATTCTTGTACATAGGAGGCAGTATTATAGTAGTTATATCCCTGTACATAGGGGGCAGTATTATAGTAGTTATATTCTTGTTCATAGGGGGCAGTATTATAGTAGTTATATTCTTGTACATAGGGGGCAGTATTATAGTAGTTATATTCTTGTACATAGGGGGAAGTATTATAGTAGTTATATTCTTGTACATAGGGGGCAGTATTATACTAGTTATATTCCTGTACATAGGGGGCAGTATTATACTAGTTATATTGTTGTACATAGGGGGCAGTATTATAGTAGTTATATTCTTGTACATAGGAGGCAGTATTATAGTAGTTACATTCTTGTACATAGGATGCAGTATTATAGTAGTTATATTCTTGTACATACCAAATACAGGCGGTCCCCTACTTAAGGACACCCGACTTACAGACAACCCATAGTTACAGACAGACCCCTCTGACCTCTGGTGACCTCTCTGGATGTTACTATAGTCTCAGACTGCAATGATCAGCTGTAAGGTGTCTGTAATGAAGCTTTATTGATGATCCTTGGTCCTATTACCGCAAAAAATGTTTAAACTCCAATTGTCACTGGGTCCAAATTTTATTTTGTCTGGATCTACAATTGTAAAATATACAGTTTTGACTACAACATACAAATTCAACTTAAGAACAAAATTTTGGACCCTATCTTGTACGTAATCCAGGGACTGCCTGTATGCAGTTTTTTATTTAAATATTTATAATATTATTATTACTTATCTGCATTTTTTCTAGGTACAGCATGCCCTCCTATTAGCGGGACACTTACTGATGGGACGTGTATATGTAAACCAGGATTTTATGGATCCCAGTGTGAGTTCACACTGACTACACCAGCAGGTATTCATTCTATTCAGCCATTTATGATTATTTTACAGATTTTTATGATGTAATTTACTTATTTTCATTCTAAGCTGTAGAATTTTTAATGACATAAATGGTATTTTAATTTTCAGGGCCAAAGTAGACCACATTTCTTTCCCACCCATCCTACACTCAAAATATTTTTAAGGGCAGGGGCGTAACTAGGAGAGGCTGGGCCCCATAACAGACTTCTGCATCGGGCCCCTCTTCCCCTTATAATATATATATATATATATGGCGGGCACACGTTGGGCGCGCTGGAGAGGAGAGGTGAGTGTAGCTCACCCCTCCCCTCTCCATAGAGAATAGAGCCGCATGGCCGTTCTTACGGCCATAGATGGAGCACGCTCTATCTCTTTTGCTCGAAACAGTGAGTACTCGTTGTGCTCACCGTCCCGAGCCCAGGCGTATAGAAGCCTATGGGGGAAGTATATCCGGCAGCAAATTTGCGGCCAGATATACGTCCCCCATATGTTCTTGGCAATGTACCCCTATACAGTCATGTTTATACAATTACACACATTTATACACTAATACATACACACCTTTATATACACACACACACACACTCACTCCCATATACATACAAGCATACACTTATACACACACATTTATGCACTCATATACATTTATACACTAATACACAGAGTATATACAAACTCATACAGTATACACATTATATACATATAACACATTTACAATACACACACACATACAGTATACACTGACCATATACACACATACATGCAGGTTAAAAACGCCATATACACACATGCTGCATATACATACAGAATATACACACATACAGCAATTACACAAACATTCAGTATATACAGCATACATACATCATATACAAAAAAAGCACATACATCATATATATATATATGCGCATATATTTAAATGTGCACATATATATGCTTATATAAATATATGCGTGTATAAATACAGTATTTGCTTCAATGCATTTATACACAGTATATACATATACACAGTATATACATATATACACAGTATATATACAGTATATACATATATATACACAGTAGATGCACATACACTCACCGGCCACTTTATTAGGTACACCTGTCCAACTGCTCGTTAACACTTAATTTCTAATCAGCCAATCACATGGCGGCAACTCAGTGCATTTAGGCATGTAGACATGGTCAAGACAATCTCCTGCAGTTCTCCCGAGCATCAGTATGAGGAAGAAAGGTGATTTGAGGCCTTTGAACGTGGCATGGTTGTTGGTGCCAGAAGGGCTGGTCTGAGTATTTCAGAAACTGCTGATCTACTGGGATTTTCACGCACAACCATCTCTAGGGCTTACAGAGAATGGTCCGAAAAAGAAAAAACATCCAGTGAGCGGCAGTTCTGTGGGCGGAAATGCCTTGTTGATGCCAGAGGTCAGAGGAGAATGGGCAGACTGGTTCGAGCTGATAGAAAGGCAACAGTGACTGAAATCGCCACCCGTTACAACCAAGGTAGGCAGAAGAGCATCTCTGAACGCACAGTACGTCCAACTTTGAGGCAGATGGGCTACAGCAGCAGAAGACCACACCGGGTGCCACTCCTTTCAGCTAAGAACAGGAAACTGAGGCTACAATTTGCACAAGCTCATCGAAATTGGACAGTAGAAGATTGGAAAAACGTTGCCTGGTCTGATGAGTCTCGATTTCTGCTGCGACATTCGGATGGTAAGGTCAGAATTTGGCGTCAACAACATGAAAGCATGGATCCATCCTGCCTTGTATCACCGGTTCAGGCTGGTGGTGGTGGTGTCATGGTGTGGGGAATATTTTCTTGGCACTCTTTGGGCCCCTTGGTACCAATTGAGCATCGTTGCAACGCCACAGCCTACCTGAGTATTGTTGCTGACCATGTCCATCCCTTTATGACCACAATGTACCCTGTAACATCTGATGGCTACTTTCAGCAGGATAATGCGCCATGTCATAAAGCTGGAATCATCTCAGACTGGTTTCTTGAACATGACAATGAGGTCACTGGACTCAAATGGCCTCCACAGTCACCAGATCTCAATCCAATAGAGCATCTTTGGGATGTGGTGGAACGGGAGATTCGCATCATGGATGTGCAGCCGACAAATCTGCGTCAACTGTGCAACTGTGGCGGGGAGGGCAGAGTGTCGACTGTGCAGCCCTGCAGGGTGATGAGCGGGCGGGTCAGCGAGGTGGCTGGTGGGCGGGTCAGGGAGATGAACGGGCAGGTGAGGGAGATGTGGGGGCGGGTCAGGGAGATGAGTGGGCGTGTCAAGGAGATGTGGGGGCGGGTCTGGGAGATGAGCGGGCGGGTCAGGGAGATGAGCGGGCAGGCGATCCTAGAAAGAGGTGGGTGGGCGAGGAGAGATGTGGGCGGTAGCTGGACACAGAGGGAGGGGACGATCCGGCAGACAGCTTGCATCCCCGGGCCCCTGAACCTCACGGGCCCCGTAGCAACCGCTACGGCTGCTACGGCGGTAGTTACGCCACTGTTTTAGAGCACATATGAAAATACGACTATAGCGATTCAGCCATGGGCGAAAAATAGGTGCAGCTTAAGGAAAGTTGCACAGACAGAAGAGGCAGATTATAACGCCTGGAACGGATGTTCTATTCTCGACTTATCCGTTATCTCTCTACTAAAGCCCTCATTGACCCCCTACAACCTGGGTTTTAGTACTCGCGCAGACTCAGGATAAATACTATTGACACATGAGGCAAAAAATGGCCAATAGAGTCTTATTAGAGCCCATAGGATTATGGCTAGAGATGAGCGAGTATACTCGTCCGAGCTTGATGCTCGTTCGAGTATTAAGGTACTGGAAACGGCTCGTTGCTCGGACGAGTATTTCCCCTGCTCGAGATCAAGCATTTAATTTAAAAAACACAGTGAAGAACAATGAAGAATAGAATAAAAACAGTGAACACAGTGAACACAGGATCATTTAAGTGAAAAAGACAGTGAAGAACACAGTGAAGAATAGATTACAGATGTTCGGAACATCTGCTTACTTGTCGGGAGATACGCGCGGAACGGCAGCAGGGAGACATCAAGCAGCAGGGAGACTTCGGGCAGCGGGGAGACATCGGGCAGCGGGGAGACATCGGGCAGCGGGGAGACATCGGGCAGCACGGGGGAGACATCGGGCAGCACGGGGAGACATCGGGCAGCACGGGGAGACATCGGGCAGCACGGGGGAGACATCGGGCAGCACGGCGAGACATCGGGCAGCACGGCGAGACATCGGGCAGCATGGGGAGACTTCAGTGGAAGAAGAGGAGCGGATCCTGGGACAGCGTATCTCCCGACAAGTAAGCAGATGTGCCGAACATCTGTAATCTATTCTTCACTGCATTTTTCACTTAAATGATCCTGTGTTTACTGTTTTTATTCTATTCTTCACTGTTCTTCACATCTGTTAACTTGTCGGGAGATAATATACGTGCGGAACAGTGAAGAATAGATTGTAGATGTTTGCATACATCTGCTAACTTATCAGAAGACATTCTTTTTCAATTAAATAACACATTTTATTCCTGAACCATGGTCCCTTTGAAAAATGCTCGAGTCTCCCATTGACTTCAATGGGGCTCGTTATTCGAGACGAGCACTCGAGCATCGGGAAAAGTGAGTCCGCGGGTCGCGGGACCACCCGTGACACTGTGAAGCTACAGCCTAGAGAAGGTCCGGTAATACGGCTCCTCAGAGCCCAGCAGGCTAATTCTAACCCCTTTTTTACATTTTGGTGTATGGAGTTGTGCAAGGTGCCATGTTTTGCAGGATGTGATGACGTTTATACTGATGCCATATGAATAACGTTTTGATAATTTTTGATTCCATTTTCATGAGATGCAAAATGACAAGTGGCATTTCAAACATTTGAGAGTTATTTTAAGTTATATTGATAGATCTCGACTTTTACGATACGATGCTACCTAAAATATTTATGAATTTTACTTTTTATTTCTATATCAGTTCTAGGGAAAGTGGATGATTTGGACTTTTATTTTTTTTTTACTATTTTACAGACTTCTCAGGGGTCTGATCGATCATACCATAGAAGGTCATACCACAGTATAGCAGGATATTGCGTTCTCGCACATGATCTGTTACCATGGGGGGAATTTATTAACGGACTTGTGCCACAATTCTGGCGGTTCTGCGCCAAAAAAAAAACTGTGAAAAGCCTTACACCACATTTATCAAGGATTTTTAGACCTGTTTTTAGCCATTTTCCAACTTGTCTGATTAAAGGGGCGTGACCTTTGGAAAGGGGGCATGACTTGGTCTGAAAGGGGGCGTGGCCTATTTGAATGTTCCGTACGCCAAAAATTGTGACACAGAGTTTAGACCGCTTTAAAGTAGGTCTAAACGGGAAACCGACAGTCTTATCCTGCAATGGCGCAGAAAATGACTGGGGTTTTCCTCCACTAAACTGACGGAACCTGGGACACATTGATAAATCCCCCACAATGGGGCAGGTGTATTACTGTATGTGCGCCAAAAAAAAGTTGGGATTTTACATCTTTTTTTTTAGCGCAGAATTGTTGCGGATCATTTATAAAGAGTTTGCGCCAGAAAGAACAGATATTTCTGACTATCCCAACTCGTCCTTATTTTTTTTGCGCAAGTGGGAGTGGCCTATATATGTTCCACATCATCCGCCACATTTATGTGAAGTTTGTCAGCAATTTTAGGCACAATTTTTGGCGCAGGACAGAACAGGTAAAAAATGGTCTGTAAAAGAAAAACAGGCGCAGCCCATGTAAGATTTTGGCGCGCATCTCATTTGTGTCGGCATTTTTATGGCGCCCGACTGATTAGTTCTGTCTGTACATAAATTACTTACAGCCGCGCGCTACTTTAATACATCGGTCTATGCTTTCTGTCGAGATGCCGACTGTCGAGGTTGCGACACAATTAATAAATCCCCCCCCCCCTAATGTGTCACAGGCACATTGTCTCGTTGGATCGTTGCTCCCCTAAGACATCACAGGGAGCAACGATCACAGCCAAGATGGCGGTGCCCATGCACTGATGGCTGTTACCTGCTGCTGCAAAAGGCATGTACAAGATTAACGCCCGCAATTACTGACAGCAACTATTGTGGGTGTTAACTTTAGGTGTTTGGAGCAAAATAAATGGAAATGTGAAGCAAACTCTCGGTCTGTATGTAGAGGGCTCAGCCTATGGGCCCTCTCTGCATGCCCTCCTTGTCACCTAATGACATACTATTACACTGCAGATTACATAAGAAGATACTACAGTCCCGGTCCCTGGATCTATGAGTAATGTCCTTGGTTTATCCTGATAGATTGTGATATTTATTCAGATATTTTTTAATTTTGATTTCTTTTTCTTTTACTCTTTTACTATTTTAGAATCATTTATCTTAGATTTTTATGTTTTTTTTTTTTTTTTAATTATGGCCCTTTTTTGAGCTCCAGGCCCATGGCAGTCTTAATCTGCCCTTGAGCATAAGATACAGAGATAGAGAAAGATATGTGGAATCGAGGGACTGATAGGGGACGGGAGAGATATTTTATCTCACTATTCTGTGTAGGAGAAAGCAGCACCAAACACACTAAGCTCTGCTACAAACAGAGAGAACTGTCACATGACCTTCCCCCCTCCTTCCTCCTTTGTGATCCGAGAGCAGAATTCCCCTCTTTTTCTATATATATTGTTTACAAATGTACACTTCATAAGAGAAAGCAGCGAAGACAGGAGACCCAGCTAGTACAGGCCCAGGCTAAACTGAGGAAGATAGCACAAAAAAAAAATGCTGGGCATAGGTGTTCTGGACAATAGGCAAAGATGTTCTACATCCTATGAGCTATTGATTTGTGGGAAAATTAAAGCTATGGTACATGAGTACAGTACTAAGTTAAATTGCTTTAGTAATAAAAATACTAGTTACATTACATTAAGATAAATTGGACTCAAGGAACAACTTAAAAAAAAAAAGAACACATCAGACTAAAAATTAAATGTGTAGAATCTATGAAGTATAAGTATTAATATGTGACAATGTAGCATCAGAAGAGTTGTATAAAAATGCTGACAATGGTTATTCAAAAAAATCTCCTTAGAAAAAAAACAAATAACAATTTCTTGATTTACAGAAAACACAAAAACATCACAGGAACTTATTCCTACATACTCTTCAGAATTTACTACAGAAACTATTTCTACTACAAACTCCAATGACTCTACTACAGAGGATATCACTTCAAGATCCTCTACAGACTCTACTACAGAAGATATTACTACAACATACTATGTGGAAACTTCAACAGTAAATATTGCTAGTTCATTCTCTATCTACTCAACTGTAGGAGAAATTACTGCTTCATATGTCACATACTCTACTGACTCTACTACAGAAGATATTACTACAACAGAGTCTACTGCCTCTACTACAGAAGATGTAACTACAAAAGACTCTACTGACTCTACTACAGAAGATATTACTACAACATACTCTACTGCCTCTACTACAGAAGATATTACTACAACTCAATCTACTGACTCTACTACAGAAGATGTAACTACAACAGACTCTACTGCCTCTACAACAGAAGATATAACTACAACAGACTCTACTGCCTCTACTACAGGAGATGTTACTACAACAGACTCTACTGCCTCTACTACAGAAGATGTAACTACAACAGACTCTACTGCCTCTACTACAGAAGATGTTACTACAACAGACTCTACTGCCTCTACTACAGAAGATGTAACTACAACAGACTCTACTGCCTCTACTACAGAAGATGTAACTACAACAGACTCTACTGCCTCTACTACAGAAGATGTAACTACAACAGACTCTACTGCCTCTACTACAGAAGATGTAACTACAACAGACTCTACTGCCTCTACTACAGAAGATGTAACTACAACAGACTCTACTGCCTCTACTACAGAAGATGTAACTACAACAGACTCTACTGCCTCTACTACAGAAGATGTAACTACAACAGACTCTACTGCCTCTACTACAGAAGATGTAACTACAACAGACTCTACTGCCTCTACTACAGAAGATGTAACTACAACAGACTCTACTGCCTCTACTACAGAAGATGTAACTACAACAGACTCTACTGACTCTACTACAGAAGATGTAACTACAACAGACTCTACTGCCTCTACTACAGAAGGTCTAACTACAACAGACTCTACTGCCTCTACTACAGAAGATGTTACTACAACAGACTCTACTGCCTCTACTACAGAAGATGTAACTACAACAGACTCTACTGCCTCTACTACAGAAGATGCAGCTACAACAGACTCTACTGCCTCTACTACAGAAGGTCTAACTACAACAGACTCTATTGCCTCTACTACAGAAGATGTTACTACAACAGACTCTACTGCCTCTACTACAGAAGGTGTAACTACAACAGTCTCTACTGCCTCTACTACAGAAGATGTTACTACAACAGACTCTACTACAGAAGATGTTACTACAACAGACTCTACTGCCTCTACTACAGAAGATGTTACTACAACAGACTCTACTGCCTCTACTACAGAAGATGTAACTACAACAGACTCTACTGCCTCTACTACAGAAGGTGTAACTACAACAGACTCTACTGCCTCTACTACAGAAGGTGTAACTACAACAGACTCTACTGCCTCTACTACAGAAGATGGAACTACAACAGACTCTACTGCCTCTACTACAGAAGATGTTACTACAACAGACTCTACTACAGAAGATGTAACTACAACAGACTCTACTGCCTCTACTACAGAAGATGTTACTACAACAGACTCTACTGCCTCTACTACAGAAGATGTAACTACAACAGACTCTACTGCCTCTACTACAGAAGGTGTAACTACAACAGACTCTACTGCCTCTACTACAGAAGGTGTAACTACAACAGACTCTACTGCCTCTACTACAGAAGATGGAACTACAACAGACTCTACTGCCTCTACTACAGAAGATGTTACTACAACAGACTCTACTGCCTCTACTATAGAAGATATTACTACAACAGAATCTACTGCCTCTACTACAGAAGATGTTACTACAACAGACTCTACTGCCTCTACTACAGAAGATGTTACTACAACAGACTCTACTGCCTCTACTACAGAAGATGTTACTACAACAGACTCTACTGCCTCTACTACAGAAGATGTAACTACAACAGACTCTACTGCCTCTACTACAGAAGATGTAACTACAACAGGCTCTACTGCCTCTACTACAGAAGATGTAACTACAACAGACTCTACTGCCTCTACTACAGAAGATGTAACTACAACAGACTCTACTGCCTCTACTACAGAAGGTCTAACTACAACAGACTCTACTGCCTCTACTACAGAAGATGTAACTACAACAGACTCTACTGCCTCTACTACAGAAGATGTAACTACAACAGACTCTACTGCCTCTACTACAGAAGATGTAGCTACAACAGACTCTACTGCCTCTACTACAGAAGATGTTACTACAACAGACTCTACTGCCTCTACTACAGAAGATGTAACTACAACAGACTCTACTGCCTCTACTACAGAAGGTGTAACTACAACAGACTCTACTGCCTCTACTACAGAAGGTGTAACTACAACAGACTCTACTGCCTCTACTACAGAAGATGTAACTACAACAGACTCTACTGCCTCTACTACAGAAGATGTAACTACAACAGACTCTACTGCCTCTACTACAGAAGATGTAGCTACAACAGACTCTACTGCCTCTACTACAGAAGGTGTAACTACAACAGACTCTACTGCCTCTACTACAGAAGATGTTACTACAACAGACTCTACTGCCTCTACTACAGAAGATGTAACTACAACAGACTCTACTGGCTCTACTACAGAAGATGTAACTACAACAGACTCTACTGCCTCTACTACAGAAGATGTAACTACAACAGACTCTACTGCCTCTTCTACAGAAGATGTAACTACAACAGACTCTACTGCCTCTACTACAGAAGATGTAACTACAACAGACTCTACTGCCTCTACTACAGAAGATGTAACTACAACAGACTCTACTGCCTCTACTACAGAAGATGTAACTACAACAGACTCTATTGCCTCTTCTACAGAAGATGTAACTACAACAGACTCTACTGCCTCTTCTACAGAAGGTGTAACTACAACAGACTCTACTGCCTCTACTACAGAAGATGTTACTACAACAGACTCTACTGCCTCTACTACAGAAGATGTAACTACAACAGACTCTACTGCCTCTACTACAGAAGATGTAGCTACAACAGACTCTACTGCCTCTACTACAGAAGGTGTAACTACAACAGACTCTACTGCCTCTACTACAGAAGATCTTACTACAACAGACTCTACTGCCTCTACTACAGAAGATGTAACTACAACAGACTCTACTGCCTCTACTACAGAAGATGTAACTACAACAGACTCTACTGCCTCTACTACAGGAGATATTACTACAACAGACTCTACTGCCTCTACTACAGAAGATGTAACTACAACAGACTCTACTGCCTCTACTACAGAAGATGTAACTACAACAGACTCTACTGCATCTACTACAGAAGGTGTAACTACAACAGACTCTACTGCCTCTACTACAGAAGATATTACTACAACAGACTCTACTGCCTCTACTACAGAAGATGTTACTACAACAGACTCTACTGCCTCTACTACAGAAGATGTAACTACAACAGACTCTACTGCCTCTACTACAGAAGATGTAACTACAACAGACTCTACTGCCTCTACTTCAGAAGGTGTAACTACAACAGACTTTACTGCCTCTACTACAGAAGATGTTACTACAACAGACTCTACTGCCTCTACTACAGAAGATGTTACTACAACAGACTCTACTGCCTCTACTACAGAAGATGTTACTACAACAGACTCTACTGCCTCTACTACAGAAGATGTTACTACAACAGACTCTACTGCCTCTACTACAGAAGATGTAACTACAACAGACTCTACTGCCTCTACTACAGAAGATGTAACTACAACAGACTCTACTGCCTCTACTACAGAAGATGTAGCTACAACAGACTCTACTGCCTCTACTACAGAAGGTGTAACTACAACAGACTCTACTGCCTCTACTACAGAAGATGTTACTACAACAGACTCTACTGCCTCTACTACAGAAGATGTAACTACAACAGACTCTACTGGCTCTACTACAGAAGATGTAACTACAACAGACTCTACTGCCTCTACTACAGAAGATGTAACTACAACAGACTCTACTGCCTCTTCTACAGAAGATGTAACTACAACAGACTCTACTGCCTCTACTACAGAAGATGTAACTACAACAGACTCTACTGCCTCTACTACAGAAGATGTAACTACAGCAGACTCTACTGCCTCTACTACAGAAGATGTAACTACAACAGACTCTATTGCCTCTTCTACAGAAGATGTAACTACAACAGACTCTACTGCCTCTTCTACAGAAGGTGTAACTACAACAGACTCTACTGCCTCTACTACAGAAGATGTTACTACAACAGACTCTACTGCCTCTACTACAGAAGATGTAACTACAACAGACTCTACTGCCTCTACTACAGAAGATGTAGCTACAACAGACTCTACTGCCTCTACTACAGAAGGTGTAACTACAACAGACTCTACTGCCTCTACTACAGAAGATCTTACTACAACAGACTCTACTGCCTCTACTACAGAAGATGTAACTACAACAGACTCTACTGCCTCTACTACAGAAGATGTAACTACAACAGACTCTACTGCCTCTACTACAGAAGATGTAACTACAACAGACTCTACTGCCTCTACTACAGAAGATGTAACTACAACAGACTCTATTGCCTCTTCTACAGAAGATGTAACTACAACAGACTCTACTGCCTCTTCTACAGAAGGTGTAACTACAACAGACTCTACTGCCTCTACTACAGAAGATGTTACTACAACAGACTCTACTGCCTCTACTACAGAAGATGTAACTACAACAGACTCTACTGCCTCTACTACAGAAGATGTAGCTACAACAGACTCTACTGCCTCTACTACAGAAGGTGTAACTACAACAGACTCTACTGCCTCTACTACAGAAGATCTTACTACAACAGACTCTACTGCCTCTACTACAGAAGATGTAACTACAACAGACTCTACTGCCTCTACTACAGAAGATGTAACTACAACAGACTCTACTGCCTCTACTACAGGAGATATTACTACAACAGACTCTACTGCCTCTACTACAGAAGATGTAACTACAACAGACTCTACTGCCTCTACTACAGAAGATGTAACTACAACAGACTCTACTGCATCTACTACAGAAGGTGTAACTACAACAGACTCTACTGCCTCTACTACAGAAGATATTACTACAACAGACTCTACTGCCTCTACTACAGAAGATGTTACTACAACAGACTCTACTGCCTCTACTACAGAAGATGTAACTACAACAGACTCTACTGCCTCTACTACAGAAGATGTAACTACAACAGACTCTACTGCCTCTACTTCAGAAGGTGTAACTACAACAGACTCTACTGCCTCTACTACAGAAGATGTTACTACAACAGACTCTACTGCCTCTACTACAGAAGGTGTTACTACAACAGACTCTACTGCCTCTACTACAGAAGATGTAACTACAACAGACTCTACTGCCTCTACTACAGAAGATGTAACTACAACAGACTCTACTGCCTCTACTTCAGAAGGTGTAACTACAACAGACTTTACTGCCTCTACTACAGAAGATGTTACTACAACAGACTCTACTGCCTCTACTACAGAAGATGTTACTACAACAGACTCTACTGCCTCTACTACAGAAGATGTTACTACAACAGACTCTACTGCCTCTACTACAGAAGATGTTACTACAACAGACTCTACTGCCTCTACTACAGAAGATGTAACTACAACAGACTCTACTGCCTCTACTACAGAAGATGTAACTACAACAGACTCTACTGCCTCTACTACAGAAGATGTAGCTACAACAGACTCTACTGCCTCTACTACAGAAGGTGTAACTACAACAGACTCTACTGCCTCTACTACAGAAGATGTTACTACAACAGACTCTACTGCCTCTACTACAGAAGATGTAACTACAACAGACTCTACTGGCTCTACTACAGAAGATGTAACTACAACAGACTCTACTGCCTCTACTACAGAAGATGTAACTACAACAGACTCTACTGCCTCTTCTACAGAAGATGTAACTACAACAGACTCTACTGCCTCTACTACAGAAGATGTAACTACAACAGACTCTACTGCCTCTACTACAGAAGATGTAACTACAGCAGACTCTACTGCCTCTACTACAGAAGATGTAACTACAACAGACTCTATTGCCTCTTCTACAGAAGATGTAACTACAACAGACTCTACTGCCTCTTCTACAGAAGGTGTAACTACAACAGACTCTACTGCCTCTACTACAGAAGATGTTACTACAACAGACTCTACTGCCTCTACTACAGAAGATGTAACTACAACAGACTCTACTGCCTCTACTACAGAAGATGTAGCTACAACAGACTCTACTGCCTCTACTACAGAAGGTGTAACTACAACAGACTCTACTGCCTCTACTACAGAAGATCTTACTACAACAGACTCTACTGCCTCTACTACAGAAGATGTAACTACAACAGACTCTACTGCCTCTACTACAGAAGATGTAACTACAACAGACTCTACTGCCTCTTCTACAGAAGATGTAACTACAACAGACTCTACTGCCTCTACTACAGAAGGTGTAACTACAACAGACTCTACTGCCTCTACTACAGAAGATATTACTACAACAGACTCTACTGCCTCTACTACAGACAATGTACCAAAAACAGACTCTACTGCCTCTACTACAGAAGATATTACTACAACAGACTCTACTGCCTCTACTACAGAAGATGTTACTACAACAGACTCTACTGCCTCTACTACAGAAGATGTAACTACAACAGACTCTACTGCCTCTACTACAGAAGATGTAACTACAACAGACTCTACTGCCTCTACTTCAGAAGGTGTAACTACAACAGACTCTACTGCCTCTACTACAGAAGATGTTACTACAACAGACTCTACTGCCTCTACTACAGAAGATGTTACTACAACAGACTCTACTGCCTCTACTACAGAAGATGTTACTACAACAGACTCTACTGCCTCTACTACAGAAGATGTTACTACAACAGACTCTACTGCCTCTACTACAGAAGATGTAACTACAACAGACTCTACTGCCTCTACTACAGAAGATGTAACTACAACAGACTCTACTGCCTCTACTACAGAAGATGTAGCTACAACAGACTCTACTGCCTCTACTACAGAAGGTATAACTACAACAGACTCTACTGCCTCTACTACAGAAGATGTTACTACAACAGACTCTACTGCCTCTACTACAGAAGATGTAACTACAACAGACTCTACTGGCTCTACTACAGAAGATGTAACTACAACAGACTCTACTGCCTCTACTACAGAAGATGTAACTACAACAGACTCTACTGCCTCTTCTACAGAAGATGTAACTACAACAGACTCTACTGCCTCTACTACAGAAGATGTAACTACAACAGACTCTACTGCCTCTACTACAGAAGATGTTACTACAACAGACTCTACTGCCTCTACTACAGAAGATGTTACTACAACAGACTCTACTGCCTCTACTACAGAAGATGTAACTACAACAGACTCTACTGCCTCTACTACAGAAGATGTTACTATAACATACTCTACTGACTTTACTCCAGAAGATATTACTTCTAAAACTAAATCTGGTTCTACTAAGCTGTATACTTATCCTGAAACATCGGGAGCTACAGAGCAGCCAACACCTAAAACATCTGGAAATCCCCTGACCACAAGTACCCCAAATCCAACTACCAGTGAGTAGTTTTTTTTTTATGGAGTCCTGGTTACCCTTTTAAAACATGTTTAGCTCTTTGTGTTTCTACTTATGCATTTACGTCTGATTCTGTCTAATCCTTCTCTCTAGATGACATCTGTGGTGTTGGTGGCTTTTACAATGGATCTTACTGCGGCTGCAAAGAGAACGTTTATGGAAGTAATTGTGAGTTCATTGCCAATGAGATAAGACCTGGTAAGTATTGGAAGTCTCCTCATCTACATATTTCAATGTTACTTAAAGTCGGCCTAACGTCTCCTTGGGCTTTACATATCTACACATTAAAAAATCTTGGCTGATGTTTGTATCGTCTCGGATGTTAATGAAGAGTTTGTTTTTAGCTAAAGTCATCATCAAGGTCAACGTCACAGTCTACATTGTAAATGAGAAGTTCACAGAAGACCTGAAAGAAAACAGCACCTTCATATACAGGAATTTTGCCGCCAGGTTCCATGACCAGGTGCGTCCTGTCTGGGGTGTAGTTGCCTAAATTCTTTATAAAACATCTCTCAAAAAAAAGTGAAAATGTCAGAGAAGTAATGGTAATTGGTGGAATTTTATCAAAGATGGACAACATGTTTATGACTATGATATGGCGGTTTCTCATTAGACCTTCACAAATCACTTGGCAAAAAGAAAAAGAAAAATTTTTGATGAGTTTTCTATTTTTTTTTAAACTTGTGTGGAAAAATCAGTATGTGTACGCTTTTTGGGGAAAACTTAGCTATGAATATTGACCCAAGGTGGAATATTTGAAAGTCAAAAAATTACATTTTCAAAAATGACCACTAGAGGCTGCTCACCCCTTTACACTCTTTAGAGCTTGTGCAGATTTCCTTCACACAGCATCTTGGGGCAAATTTACTTACCCGGCCCATTTGCGATCCAGCGGCGCGTTCTCTGCGCTGGATTCGGGTCCGGCCAAGAATTTATGAATGTAGTTCCTCCGCCGTCCACCAGGTGGCGCTGCTGCGCTGAAAAGCATCTGAACGCCCTGGAATTCACCGAGCTGGACCAAGTGAAGGTAAGCGCTTCCCAAGCGACACATTTTCGGTTTTTAAATGCGGCGGTTTTTCCGAATACGTCGGATGCGGCACAATCCGATCGCTTGCGCCAAAAAAGAGGGGCAATTCAGGTACAATCAGCGCTAATCGGAAATATTCGGGTAACACGTCGGGAAAACGCGAATCGGGCCCTTAGTAAATGACCCCCCTTGTCTTTAGGAGTTTCCACAATACATCGTGATCATGAGAGAAGCTCAAAATTAAAAACAATTGTTTTCTTAGAGGTTTTGTATGATGTATGATACAATGATTCTTTCTTTTCAGATGAATCATTTCTACGGACTGAGAGTTCCCTACTTCATAGAGATCAGGATCTCCTCTATAAGGTGAGACATCACAACAAATATCTGAATGTACAATACAGTGATCAACTTTTTATACCATGGCCTGTGGCTAAGACAAGGGGGCATCCTCTACACCAGGGTTCCCCAAACTACGGCCCGCGGACCATTTCGATCCGCCAGCGCCGGGCCCCGCAGCCTTCGAAGCTCCTGCCCGTCACTGTATAGTGCTCGATGCGGCCGGACTTATCTGATGTCAATCACTTTTCTTGAAGATAGATAATGAATTGGATCTTGACCTTGCCACATCATGAAGATTACACCAAGGAAGCGAATATGTGTGACATGGATAAGGCCAAAGTGTAACTGTACAATGTACATTGTTATAGATCGTACGTGATGAGACACCATAAGAGGAGACATCACAGGCAGCAGGTGTAGGCAGGACGTTACAGCACACACCAGGACTACATACAGGACATGTACATTATTACTCTCCCTCTTCCTCCTAGTCAGGGCAGTATCCGCGTAGACCATGAGGTTCTCCTGAGCGTGGACTCTAACAACATCCAGGCACAACATACAGCCGCTGTGGGAAAAATTAAAGAGGCGCTAAGGACCGAGAACTGCACCAAGAAGGTCATGTTTGAGGGTAAGTGTCAATAGGTTTGAAGACAATTAGTGAAAAGATGTGACAATTTTGCTCCTTATGAACAAGCCATAAATCACCTTAGTATAAGCATATACACAAAACTATATAATATACCATATAGGAGAAAAATTTTATTTTCTAGACTCTGGATCTTTTCCTTCTCTCTTTTCTATACTGATGATTACCCTGGAATATCTGTTAAATCCGTCTTGGTAGAGCAAGATGAACTGGGCACAAAAATATTAGTTCACAGAAAACTCCCAGTACCACATCTGTTTATGTTGAGTTATTATATAAATGGTTCAGGAGTAACAAGGCAAATGGAGTAGTGGTGCCTTACAGGGAGCCCATCACCACATCATATGAGAAGAACAAGTTACAACAAGTCAATATTAAAGATTGTCAACAGAAGAATTTAACTACCCATCTGCTAAATACAACTTAATAAAATGAGTTTTCTCTAACAGGAATCTTGTGTTTCAAATCAAGCCAATCACTTATCGATGATCAGCTGGATATTACAGGTATCAAATAAAAAAGCTCGTATTTTACTTCCTCCTATGTGCAAGATAATAAAATACTGCTCCTATGTACAAGACTATAACTACTATAATACTGCCCCTATGTACAAGAATATAACTACTATAATACTGCCCCCTATGTACAAGAATATAACTACTATAATACTGCCCCCTATGTACAGGAATATAACTACTATAATACTGCTCCCTATGTACAAGAATATAACTACTATAATACTGCCCCTATGTACAAGAATATAACTACTATAATACTGCCCCTATGTACAAGAATATAACTACTATAATACTGCCCCTATGTACAGGAATATAACTACTATAATACTGCTCCCTATGTACAAGAATATAACTACTATAATACTGCCCCTATGTACAAGAATATAACTACTATAATACTGCTCCCTATGTACAAGAATATAACTACTATAATACTGCCCCCTATGTACAAGAATATAGCTGCTATAATACTGCCCCCTATGTACAGGAATACAACAACTATAATACTGCCCTTGTGTACAGGAATATAACTACTATAATACTGCCCCCTATGTACAGGAATATAACTACTATAATATTGCCCCCTATGTACAAGAATATAACTACTATAATAATGCCCCCTATGTACAAGAATATAACTACTATAATACTGCCCCCTATGTACAATAATATAACTACTATAATACTGCCCCCTATGTACAAGAATATAACTACTATAATACTGCCCCCTATGTACAAGAATATAACTACTATAATACTGCCTCCTATGTACAGGAATATAACTACTATAATACTGCCCCCTATGTACAGGAATATAACTACTATAATACTGCCCCTATGTACAAGAATATAACTACTATATTACTGCCTCCTATGTACAGGAATATAACTACTATAATACTGCCTCCTATGTACAGGAATATAACTACTATAATACTGCCCCCTATGTACAGGAATATAACTACTATAATACTGCCCCCTATGTACAGGAATATAACTACTATAATACTGCCCCTATGTACAAGAATATAACTACTATATTACTGCCTCCTATGTACAGGAATATAACTACTATAATACTGCCTCCTATGTACAGGAATATAACTACTATAATACTGCCCCCTATGTACAAGAATATAACTACTATAATACTGCCTCCTATGTACAGGAATATAACTACTATAATACTGCCCCCTATGTACAGGAATATAACTACTATAATACTGCCCCTATGTACAAGAATATAACTACTATATTACTGCCTCCTATGTACAGGAATATAACTACTATAATACTGCCTCCTATGTACAAGAATATAACTACTATAATACTGCCCCTATGTACAAGAATATAACTACTATATTACTGCCTCCTATGTACAGGAATATAACTACTATAATACTGCCTCCTATGTACAAGAATATAACTACTATAATACTGCCTCCTATGTACAGGAATATAACTACTATAATACTGCCCCCTATGTACAGGAATATAACTACTATAATACTGCCCCTATGTACAAGAATATAACTACTATATTACTGCCTCCTATGTACAGGAATATAACTACTATAATACTGCCTCCTATGTACAGGAATATAACTACTATAATACTGCCCCCTATGTACAAGAATATAACTACTATAATACTGCCTCCTATGTACAGGAATATAACTACTATAATACTGTCCCCTATGTACAAGAATATAACTACTATAATACTGCCCTTGTGTACAGGAATATAATCTCTATCCCATTGCCATTATTGTTAGATATTTATATCTATTCATTTTCTCACATGTTTTGTTCTCTCTTTCTAGGTCTGTGCTCGGGCCTTGACACAATCCCTGTACAATTCCGGCAGTATTTCTCCGGGATTATTACTTCCTCCAATCAGTTCCTATGTGTCTCCAGGTGTAGTGGGAATAGTCCACATTCCATGGACTGTAATCATGGACAATGTCTGGTGTCAGTCAATGGACCCAAATGCTAGTAAGTCCCGTCCTGGTTACTTCTTCTCTGCTCCCTTAAAGGAGATCTACCACCAGCATCAAGGATTGTCATCAAGTACACTGACATACTGGTGTGTGGCCCCTATGACAGGAACTGCTCCTCTTAAAGCTACCTATACCCTTTTAAGAAAAAAAAGGCTTTAACAATTATGCAAATGAGCCTGAGGGACTCCAGGTTCTATTAACATCTATGAAGCCTGGAGCCCTTCAGGCTCATTAGAATAATTTTAAAAGCCCATTTTTGTAAAAAAACCCAAGGCTTAAGAAGCTAAGAGAAGAGCAGATGCTGTCAGGACACACACACACCAGTATGTCAGTGTGCTTGATGTACAATCCATCATCCTGGTAGTTGATGTCCTTTAAGCCTTTACAACGGCCTGAGCCCTCTCCACAGCTGGTGAGTGTTTGCTGTATATTGCACTAAACACCCACCAGTGTTAACCCTGCGATCACAATCGTCATTAAAAAGCTGTGTTGGCTTAAATTGTTGTTCCCCATGACATCCCCTCAAAACTGGGACAATTTTTTTCAAAAATAGAAGCCCTGAAAATTAATCAGATTTTTTTAAAAAATATTCTAAAAAGTTCCTGTAAAATACATATACCATATGGGAATAAGCAAAACAGAAAAAGGAAAAAGCAATGTGGTTATCTGGTACTGTAAGGCGAGCAATACACGAAGGTAGCGATGAGGCTATACAGGGTTTTAGAGAGAAAAATAAATCTTGTAAAAATAAAAATAGGGGCAGCACTGCCTCAACACCACTACAATAGACTAGTCCTCAGGTCCTGATGGCTTACATCCACGGGTACTAAATGAGTAATATACAGTGATAGACAGAAGATTTGTTAAGGGCAGGTTCTGTTCCACAGAGCTGGTGCATAGCAAGTGTGGTACCAGAATTTAAAAAAGGGTTAAAAGTGATCCTGGAAACTACAGACCTGTGAGTCTAACATTGGTTGTTGGGAATATATTTGAGGGGTTTATTACAGATGCTATCCTCGAGTATCTCACTGTGTATAATCTTATAACCCAGCATCAGCATGGGTTTCAGCGGGAGCGGCCCCATCAGATTATTCTAATCAGCTTCTATGAGGAGGCAAGTTCTAATTTGGATCTGGGGATGCTGTGGATGTTGTATAGTTGGACTTTTCCAAGGCATTTGAGACAGTGCCACATAAAAGGTTGGTACATAAAATGAGACTGCTGGGACTAGGAGAAAATCTGTGTGTTTGGATTAGTAAATGGCTTAGTGATAGAAACAAAGGGTCGTCATCAATGGCACATTGTTAGATTTGGTTGATGTTACCAGTGGGGGCCACAGGGGTCAGTAATGGGGCCACTTCTTTTTAATATTTTTATTAAACCTCTTATAGGGTTTACAAAGTATAATTTCCATATTTGCGGATGATATTAAGTTCTGTAAAGTAATTAATACAGAAGAGGATAGCATAACATTACAGAGGGATTTGTGTAAACTGGAGGAGTGGGTGAAGAATTTGTCTAATGAGGTTTAGATAAATGTTTAAATGATAAAATTCTTGGTAAAACTGATGGAGAAAAAGACTTGGAGGTATTAGTGGATGCTAAATTTAATTTTAGTGACCAGCGCCAGGCAGCTGCTGCTAAAGCAAATACAATTATGGGATGTATCAAGAGAGGAATAGATTCTCATAATAAAGACATAGTTTTGCCCTTATACAAATCACTGGTCAGACCACACATGGATAAAAAGAAAATAGTATAACTGGAAACGGTTCAGAAGAAAGCAACCAAGATTATAAAATGAATGGGGGGACTAGAATACAACGACAGATGACAGTATAGTAAAAAGACGACTGAGGGGAGACCTCGTTGTAATGTACAAATACCTGAAGGGGCAGTTCAAGTATCTCTCCAAAGATCTTTTTATACCTAGACCTGTGACCAAGACAAGGAGGCATCCTCTGCGCCTAGAGGAGAGAAGGTTCTACCATCACCATAGACAGGGGGCATCCTCTACACCTAGAGGAGAGGAGGTTCTACCATCACCATAGACAGGGGGCATCTTTACACCTAGGGGAGAGGAGGTCCTAGCATCACCATAGATGGGGGCATCCTCTACACCTAGAGGAGAGGAGGTTCTACCATCACCATAGACAGGGGGCATCTTCTACACCTAGAGGAGAGGTGGTTCTACCTTCACCATAGACAGGGGGCACCCTCTACTTCTAGAGGAGAGGAGGTTCTACCATCACCATAGACAGGGGACATCCTCTACACCTAGAGGAGAGGCGGTTCTACCATCACCATAGACAGGGGCCTCTGCTACACCTAGAGGAGAGGGGGTTCTACCATCACCATAGACAGGGGGCATCCTCTACACCTAGAGGAGGGGAGGTTGTACCATCACCATAGACAGGGGGCATCGGCTACAGTTAGATGAGAGGGGGTTCTACCATCACCATAGACAGGCAGCATCCTCTACACCTAGAGGAGAGGAGGTTCTACCATCACCATAGACAGGGGGCATCCTCTACACCTAGAGAAGAGGAGACTCTACCATCACCATAGACAGGGGGAATCCTCTACACCTAGAGGAGAGGAGGTTCTACCATCACCATAGACAGGGGGCATCCTCTACACCTAGAGGAGAGGAGGTTCTACTATCGCCATCGACTGGGGGCATCCTCTACACCTAGAGGAGGGGAGGTTCTACCATCACCATAGACAGGGGCATCCTCTACACCTAGAGGAGAGGAGGTTCTACTATCGCCATCGACAGGGGGCATCCTCTACACCTAGAGGAGAGGAGGTTCTACCATCACCATAGACAGGGGGCATCCTCTACACCTAGAGGAGGGGAGGTTCTACCATCACCATAGACAGGGGGCATCGGCTACACTTAGATGAGAGAAGGTTCTACCATCACCATAGACAGGCGGCATCCTCTACACCTAGAGGAGAGGCGGTTCTACCATCACCATAGACAGGGGGCATCGGCTACACTTAGATGAGAGAAGGTTCTACCATCACCATAGACAGGGGGCATCCTCTACACCTAGAGGAGAGGAGACTCTACCATCACCATAGACAGGAGGCATCCTCTACACCTAGAGGAGAGGAGGTTCTACCATCACCATAGACAGGGGGAATCCTCTAAACCTAGAGGAGAGGAGGTTCTACCATCACCATAGACAGGGGGCATCCTCTACACCTAGAGGAGAGGAGGTTCTACTATCGCCATCGACTGGGGGCATCATCTACAACTAGAAAAGAGGAGGTCCTATCATCATAGACAGGGGCCATCCTCTACACCTAGAGGAGATTCTACCATCACCATAGGCAAATGTTCTGTACTGTAAGAGCAGTGAGACGATGGAACCACAGGAGGTTGTTATGGCGGCTCTATATACATGTTCAAGAGAGGGCTAGATTTTTTTCTGGAGTGCAATATTATAACATTGTATGGGAATACAACTTTTTGTTAGTTTCTGTTGACCCATGGATTTATAAGGAGCAAGGTTTTTGCCTTCTTCTGGGTAAACACAATATAATGCATTTTGCAGGTTTGACTTGATGGATTGATGTCTGTTTCTAACCTCTTTTACTATTATACTATTTTACTATGATCATCGGGAAGGGGAAATCTGTTTCTATGACAGGTTCAGGTCAAATAAAGAAAAGAGGCAAATCGCACATTGTAGTAGATTATGTGAAAAATCGTTATATACTTCCATACTGTAGTATGTATAGTAGGATCAATCAGATAACCTAGGGTTAATGTACCCTGGTGGGTCTGAAAAACAGTAGAAAAAAAAAGATCAAAAAACATAAAAATTCTGTTCTTTACCAGAACTGATATAAATAAAAATAAACTGTAAAAATCATGAAAATATAAGGTAGCGCCGCATTCCAAAATGTCCAACCTATCAATATATAATGTTTATTCCTGGGATTCAGCCCCAAAATTGAAAATTACATCAAAAATGCTTTTTTGCCATTTTGCAAATTATAAAAATTTTAATAAAAAGTGATCAAAAGGCCTTACAGCTCTCAATATGGTAGCATTAAAGACATCATCAAAAGTTGCAAAATATTGCACACCACACAGAAGAATGAAAAAGTTACTAGCACCAGAAGATGGCAAAATCAAGAGGTTTTACATTTTTTTTTAATTTATGAAAACATTATAAAACCTATATAAATTTAGTATCCCCGTGATCATACTGAACCAAAGAATAAAGCAGACATGTCAGTGAAAGCCGTAGAATCCACAATTAAATGGTGCAAATGCATTTTTTCACCAATTTCACTGCATTTGGAATTTTTTTCCCACTTTCCGGTACATGGCATAGAATAAGAAATACTATCATTATGAAGTGCAATTTGTTACGCAGAAAACAAGCCCTCACACAGCACTTTACATTGAAAAACAAAAAAGTTATGGATTTTTGAAGATGGGGAGTGAAAAATTAAAACGCAAAACAAAAAAGGGTCTGGTCGTTAAGGGGTTAAAGAGTTGTCCGGGTTTAAATGTTCTTTTTTATTACTCCAAATTACACCACAAAACAAAGAATTGCGTCAGAACTTACCTTTCTTTGAATATGGTTGCTTCCGTCACCACTAGCCTCTGTTTACATACAGATGCTCCCCAGCAATGTCACATTGACAGCGCTTCCCATATAGCCATTGATTGCAGCCTGTATTAGACTATAGCAGGTGCTTGCAATGTCACCACTGAGTCTGTGTAGACTTACATTGACAGGAAGTGCTGCTCTGGACCAGTGGCAAGGGCAGAGTTCAAGTACAATAAAGTATAAAAACTTTTGCCTAACTCTGCACTAAGCAAAAATAAGCAATTATCGAATTTACTCTAATTAGCTATCTGCTAGCAGATACTTTTCCTTGTCCTCCCAGGCTACTCTCCTTTTGTCATGCGTTCTGGTAGCCATAGGAAACCGTATAGAACAGCTAGAGATGATAGGTGGCTTGTTGGGAGGGGCTGTAGTAGAGGAGTGTAAGAAAATAGAAACTGGAGTGATGTCACAAGCATGTGATGAGTCACATGCTTTAAATTGTTCAATTACAAACATGCTGTCCTGATTCATTTGAATGCACTAAGTGCTCTGGCCTCAGTGCCCTGAGCTGAGGTCACAACCAGGAAGTCCTGCCCTCTTCTGGAAAATCTGAGAGGATTTTACAGATAGTCTCAAATATCTATAAACCCTTATATCTCAGGCTAGAAAAAAGCCTGTAGCACAAGTAATGTATCATTGGAATTGTTGTCAAAGGCTCTCCCCAGCTATGCTAAAAATTTTACCACCTGGGACCAAAAGTGAAAATAAATCTTTGATCCCTAGAAACCCCTTAAATTGAAAATACATCCCGACCTAGAGAAGGAGAGCACTTCCCATAGCCACTTGTAAATATTGTTAAGAACTTCACTTAGTACGGAGATTTTGTAGAAGGTCTGACTGTATTATCTTAAAACGAAGAGGGGTATCGGTGGGCACTATGGTCCATCAGAGGTCTGGTGAAGATTATGACTTTTCCATCTACAAGTCGGCAAAGATTTCATTTAGTTCACACTGTTTGTAAAGCCGGAGAAATGTTTTGCTCATCTCTCTGCTCCCCAGTGTGATTGTTAATACCGTACAAAAAATACATTAGCTCCTCCCTCATTTCCTGTTTGTTTTTCCATAGTTGTGAATCTTCAAACCAGTTCTGGTACACGGGAGACCAGTGCCAGGTGGTGGTCGGTAAGCCGGTTGTTTATGGTGTTATGGCTGCCGGTGTTACTGTTCTTCTGATAATAATTTTGATACTGGCTACCAAAATGTATTGGCGGAAGTGCAGGGACAACCAAGGGTAAGTGGCAGATATTTTGGATTGATCTCATAAAAATAATTTGTACATTGAAATTGTTAAAATTATTTTTTAAAAATCATGAAATTAACCCTAAACTTATAAAATTCCTTTGGTAATGAAAAAACTTTCCTTATTTTCCTAAAGGGTAATTGATCCTGAAAGAAGTTCTCTAGAGGATGAGCTGGATAATGCGTCTTCTGGGTCATCGGGGACTGAAAACTTCCAGGTATCCTTGGAAAATGTGAACATGCAGACGGTAGGTTTTACGATTTGCAAGATGAAGCTGAAATTGTGATGTTTATTCTTTCAGTATTATAATGTTAAGGAGGGTTAACTGATGATAAAATTATCACAAAGAGTCTCCTTTCAGAAATGAGCTGTTGACTGCAACCTGCAGCGCCCCATAGGAGGAATCATGTAACACAGGCAATAGAATTTTGGAGCTCTCCATGATCCAGGTCTTTTTACATCAAGAAAAAAACCCTTTGAAGACAGTCCCAAATAGCTAGTCAATGAAATCCCTTCATTATTAAAGGAAACCTACCACTTAAAAGTGGTAGGTTTATACACATAAACATGGCACCAGCTCAGGGTGAGCTGGTGCCAGAGCATATTTTTGTTAGGGGAACAAAGCCCCTATCGCAGATTTATAAGTTATATTAACTTATAACTCAGCGCACTGCACTTGGGCACGGCGCACCATGCGCTCGCCCGTGCGTGTGCCGTATTCTAAAGTGCTGGAGAGCCAGTGACATCACCGAGCTCTCCGGCACACGTGCGCCTGCACAACTTAGCACGAGGACGGGCGCGCGCATGGTGCTCCGTGCACAAGTGCGGTGCGCCGAGTTATAAGTTAATATAACTTATAAATCTGCGATAGGGGCTTTGTTCCCCTAACAAAAATATGCTCTGGCACCAGCTCACCCTGAGCTGGTGCCATGCATATGTGTATAAACCTACCACTTTTAAGTGGTAGGTTTCCTTTAAAGACGTTTGAATTCCAAGGAAATGTTACATTAGGGGTTTGAGAATGGGTCTGAGGGAAATCTACAGGTTTGAACAGAGAGCTACCACCAAGAAGAAAAAATCCTATATATATAGCTTCTACAGCAGAAGACTTGAGCAAACCAAGTTTGATGGACCTTACAGGACAAGAGCGAGAGGGTGGTCCCCCTTGCCTTGTACCAGAGATACGCTAGAAATTCTACGTGTCAGGTGCCTCCAAGATTGTCAGCCCAGAGAATGCTCCTTAGATTTTTATAACAATTTCCAAACTAATAATAAAAATAATTTAGAAACAATGTTACAATGCTTCTTGATAGTTCAGTAGACTATGGCCAACCAAATCATAGACCTAGAACACCAATTTATTTTTGAATGATCAAGATCATATTTTCCCATTATTTCTCAGATGACCATTCCCAGATCCAACTACATCAACCAACCCTGAGCCAACATGAGTCCAGAACAATCTGCAAGAAATGAAGATGGTAGAAAAAGATAGCGAGCTTAGAAAACAAAAACTAGAACTCTTCTTCCTCACGGCAGTGTGGTCTATCACCAGGCCACTCACCGATAAAGCACCAATCAAAATAAACGTTTATTTGGATGAAAAATCTTCGGAACCCTGTAGACACCAATATTTGGATGCAGCTGCTGATACTACTACTCTACGCCCTACTGAGGAACGGATGATAAACTAATGTATGTTTTCAAAAATTTCTGATCATTAGATATTGTTCTTTCAGATTTGGAGATTGAAAGAAATGTTGTAGTAATTTTGTCCTAATGGGATCTTTGCCTTACCCTGGATTAATTTTTTTGGGAGAAAAGACTGAATTACATAGACACATATCTTTTTCGAGTCTTAGACGTTATTTTACAATGTTTATTTATCAGATGAGATGTCTATGAAGCTGACTACTACTTTTTTGTTGCTCTCCCTGTGTGTTTTTTTTTCAGCTCTGATTAGCGATGACTTCCTGGCTAAAATAATAAGTGAGCACTACATTCTAACACAAGTTTCGCTTCCTGTCTACTTTCATCCAGAAAAAAAAGATGTCCTAAAAGAACAGTTTGTGTCTCCCTGCTCAGTGTCACGGATGCCCCCTCGATCCATGTCAGGGATTGCTGGCACACCCATGCCCCTCTCTGTGGCGCCGCTCCCTGGGCCTGCACTCACCTCTCCATGCTCCTGCTCCAGTTTCGACTAGGCCGTGCACAAGTTCCCACTCCCTAGGACGCGCGTGCCGCCTCTCGAAGATTTCAAGGGCCAGCGCACCACTGATTAGTGCTGACACTTCAGGTTTCCCATAAAGACGGGCGACTCCCTTCACCCCGACAGATCTTTGCGCTCATTAACCTAAGTGTAAGCTTACCTGTGTTGTTCCTGTTCTTGTTCCCGTTTCCTGCTTTGCCTTAATTGCCTGTTGTTGACCTCAGATCTGACCTGTGACCTTGCATCTTTGCTGCCAGCCCTGACTATGTGCCCGTGCCTAACATCAAGCCTGAGCGCTGATTCTGTACCTCGAACTTGGCTGCCACTGCTGGCTTTTCACACCTGTGGAGCGACCTGGTGGCATCGTGCCGCAGCAAGTCCATCCCGCTTTGTGGTGGGCTCCGGTGAAGACCAGGTGCCACTTACTCTCAGGTCCTAGGTGTGGGCTAGTACCACCTCCCCCGGTGGTCCAAGGGGTTCACTGACCCCGAACTCTGACACTCAGAAGATTTGCATAGAATGCTATAGCCAGTCGGAGAGAAAAAAGTTAACCTTTAGAGCTCAGAGCTGTATCAACACACACAAGGAGAGTCTGTGTAGCCTGTTTTCTACAAAGTAAGCAGAATTTCGAAATATCCTAAAATAGAAAAATGTTCACAATATACAAAAAAATATCTCAAACAACAGTTATGCTTTAAAAGTAGAAAATATTTCACTCTTGTTGTTCAGAAGGACGACCTAGAGACTGGACTTTCATTTAGACTCGTGATCTGCATGACATAAAGAAGATTATAAAATGAAGGATCTCTAGACCATGTAGATCTGGAAATAGTGTCCAGTCATGTTTACTGCTATTTATACCAGTTTATTACTGAATGGTTATTATATTGATACATCTATATCGATATTCTGTAACACAAAAATTGTGCAAAAATAAAATAAACGTTTACGTTTTACAATGTTTTTTCTTTGCGTTCGATGTTTTTGTTATCTTTTATGTTTATCGTAGTTTTGTAAAGTAAATGATCCACATAAAGGTCAGGTCACTGTGTACACAGATTACATTGTATATATTTAGGTTTAAAACTTCATTTATACTGGACACAAATCAGTTCAGGAACCACCTATATTTACAATACCACATCTTAACTAGAGATGAGCGAGCACTAAAATGCTCTGGTGCTCGTTATTCGAGATGAACTTTTCCCGATGCTCGAGTGCTCGTCTCGAATAACGAGCCCCATTGAAGTCAATGGGAGACCCGAGCATTTTTTTTAATAAAACAGAACATTAAAAGAACAGTGCAAAAAAAAATTATTCCAGATGTTTGCAGATGTTTTACTTGTAAGAACACATTGAAATAACACTATTCTTCACTTTGCAGGTGTGTGCGCGTGTCTCCCAACCTATCGGTAGAACACATTGAAAGAACAATATTCTTCACATTCCAGATGTTCCGAACATCTCCGAACTTAGCGGGAGACACGCACGAACACCTGGAAAGTGAAGAATAGTGTTATTTCAATGTGTTCTTACAAGTAAAACATATGGAAACATCTGGAATATATTTTTTTTTTACAATAAAAATACTTTTATTCAATTTATTTTATTAATTTACAGCTCGATCTCAAGCCGGCGAGATACTCGTCCGAGTAACGAGCCGGTCCGAGTATGCTAATACTCGACCGAGCAGTATACTCGGACGAGTATACTCGGTCATCTCTAATCTTAACCCTTAAATGACCACTGCATCAACTTTTTACAGCAGTCATTTTGCGTACTTCTTCTGATGGTGCGGTGTACGAAAACATTGCATCCGGAGAAGTTTGCCGGACCTAGGATCCTACTTGTGCCCCGGCTGGGCTGTTTTATCACATCCCCACCACAGTTTTAATGCTCAGGATTGGGAAAGCTCTGATCCCTGTTTTTAAACCCCTGAGATACCAGTCGAACATAGATTGCACCCTGCCAATAGTGTGGTGCTGCAGTTTGGGGTCCACTGAAGGGAAAGCCAGGAGCCCGCCAGGGAAATATAATGCTCTGGTGCAATTTATTATAAAAGAGAACAAACAATCTCATCTGAGTGTCCCCTTGTGAGGCAAAGTAATATAAAAAATAAAAAAAACCCCTCTAAAATAATAACAATAAAATCTAAAAAAAATTAAAAACACCCAAAAATTGCCTCCCCCTCACACATTTTGTACCTCCACAAAAAAATGTATTTCACAAAAAGTAAGCCATCACAAAAAAATGAAAAAAAAAAAGAGAAAGCTACGGCACATGGAAGTAGGCGATGTAAAAAGTTTTTTCCCCAAAAAGTTTTTCATTATGCAAAGGAAGTTTATAAAAAAAAAAAAAGCAATAATTTTCGTATTTGAAAAGTGTACTGACCCAGCTAAATAATTATTTTATTTTGCTTAGGTTCAATAATAAAGGCAGAAAATTGTATTAGAAAAAACTAATTTTGCATTGTATCTTTTCTAAGTGCAGCTATTTAAGTGCACAACAGAATTTTCCCAGAATGTAGCATTACAGAATATGGCCTTAATTAGTAGAATTCAAAAATTAATTAAATATAGGGTTTATGTTCTAGGGATATAATATTAATTCTGCCTGAGTACAACACTTTAAAATGTAAACTTTATTTTGAAACCTTAAAAAAGGGGCCACTCTTCAGCCACTATAGATACACAAAATTCAGGCTTTCAGTATATGTTATAGGGAGATTGGATCTCATTCACTTTCAAGAAGCTGCTTGAAACCCTAGCAGCCGTGCTAGATCCTGTTGTGGACACTAGCACTGTGCCGATTAGCGGAACTAAAATCTCAACTGATATAGGTTGATAACCAGTTGTCAAATTCCGCCTATACACCCTCCGCCTGACGCGTTTCCACAATACCCCTGTCTGGGTATTGTGTCTTCAGAGGCATATGGAGATTAATAGGGTGTGCATATAGATGCGGCTGCGTGTAACATATCTTTCATAAGTGCAGCCGCAAGCGTCTATCCGGCACTGAAGGTGGCACTGAAGGTACGCGCACTATATAAAGTAATCGCTCCATCCCCTGTCCTGGACGGCCCAGGATCGGAGGCAGACTGAGACTGACAACCTCAGTGTGTCAGCAAGAATAACTACAGTACGGGACAGTGTCATCTCCCACATGAGGTACCAATCTGGCCATGTTGTCCGTGACATTCAATTTGCTCTCCCGTTGGTTACTCAGTAAATAAAGTATATCTGGAGGATCGTGTTGCGGCATTCCAATGTGCTGCCAAATATCCCTGACTTGTTTGAAGTGGGAGTCATGGGTTCCTATAATGCGTGTTTGACTTTCGGTTTTGGGGTCATTAGGATGTCCCTACTACTCTCAATCTCGTGGTGCTGCGCTACTTTCAAGATAGTGTCGGGATAACCTCTTTTGTGGAACCTTGACCTCAGCTCAGATGCTGCTGAGAGATATTCCGCCATATACGAGCAGTTTCTCCTAGCACAGAGATATTGCCCCTTGGTTATCCCCTTATTTAGGGGCTTTGGATGCCAGCTTTTCCACATAAGTAGGGAGTTAGTTGCTGTTGTTTTTCTATATATTTTTGTGGTCAATCTTCCAGATTCAGATTTCATGATTGTCAGGTCCAGAAATCAGATTGTATCTTGATGAATCTCATATGTCAGGAAGAGGCCAATCCGGTTGGAATTAAGGATGGCCACAAATTCCTTGAACAGCTCCTATGGTCCCTTCCATAGAATCAAGACATCGTCTATATATCTTATCCATAAAAGGATATGCGATGTGTAAATTTCCAAATCCTCCTTGAACACATGTTCTTTCTCCCACCAGCCCAGGAAGAGGTTCACATATGTGGGAGCACAAGGGCTCCCCATTGCAACCCCCCTGAGCTGGTGGTAGAACCTGCCATCAAAAGGGAAAAAATTGTGCTCAAGCACAAATTTGAGTAGTTGTAGGGTAAACTCATTGTGGTCATTGTATTGGGTACCTCTTGATCTGAGAAAGGTACCAACAGCATAATACCCAGCCTCATGTTGAATGTAGTTGTACAGAGCTTCCACATCAAGACTAGCTAGATGGGTCTCTGTATCCACATGTATCCCCTCGATCCCCTCGATGCGCTTCCCCTCGATGCGCTTCTGAACGCACTCGAGTTCACCGGGCCGGACCAAGTGAAGGTAAGCGCGTCCCAAGAGACACATTTCTTTTTTTAAATGCGGCGGTTTTTCCGAATCCGTCGGGTTTTCGCTCGGCCACGGCCCCCGATTTCCGTCGCGTGCATGCCGGCGCCGATGCGCCACAATTCGATCGCGTGCGCCAAAATCCCGGGGCAATACAGGGGAAATCGGCGCAAATTGGAAATTGGGTAACACGTCGGGAAAACGCGAATCAGGCCCTTAGTAAATGGTCTGAGAATCTGCATAGATACATAGTGTGACCCAAAATGTGAGTCTATATGTAGACACATGCGGCACCGTACTGCTCTGTAGCTCTATGTCCTATCTTTCCCTGTGTTATGGCGCCGTGCGCCATATGTTCCTATGGAGATGGGCGGGGGTGAGCAGCGCTCACCTCCTCCTCCTCTCCCCATGCACTGCCGTGTGCCCGCCGTGCTACGGTACGGCAGGCAATGGCAGTGTGCATGCAGCCCTATCTTGGAAAAGCACCACCATATAAAATAAATCAATGCAACTAGGTATTGTTCCTTCAATATTACCCAAATTTGAAAGAAAAAGTGATTTTACAAGGTCAACAATAAAATACCTTCAACTGTAGCACCGGTTACGCCCATTGCATTCTCTTCTGTAAAGCTCAACCGCGTCATTACTGCGTAATTCACCGACGCTTTAAATACCATAAAATGTAGAGATTCATTAACAGGATGAGGAGGTTTCTCTACATATGAGGTTTCTTCAATTATTGCCAGAAATATAATAAAAGACTCAACTCAGGCCCTTGCTGTAAAGGAATGTATAGAAAGATATAACAATTGTTCATCTATGCAAAAAAAACTTACTGATATCTCCTAGCTCATAGCAGGAGATGCCTAGCCAATCACTTGTCATAGAAGTTACCAGGTTATATTGTTATCCCTTATACATGAGATAGAAGTAAGATGTAGAACAGTGGGGAACCAACTGCTAAGACTCCCCACGGTCACGAGTATTCCACTCCCGTTTTTCACTAATTGATGGGATGGCAAGTTGACCATTACTACATGCAATGGCAGTGCCGGAAGGTGTTATTGAGGATGAGCTGCCCCCTCCAGGTAAAGGATTATTGAGTCATTGATTTTTGAAACATGTGAGAAGGATAAGACTTACTGATGCAATGTCCTCGCACCGGAGCCTAACCTTTTAGTGTGGGGCATCTGGATTTCCCCTGGTACCTGAATGGCTGTCTTTGGCTTGGCCTAGTGCTAGACTTGTCATGGTCTTTTGGTCCAGGTGGAACAACCCTCATCCACACCAGGCAGGGCCAGCGTGGGAATTGTAAGAACAAGGGGTGGCCGCAATAAGATGGATGGTTTCCCCCTGGGGCAATCACTGTGTATATGTTATGTAGGGATCCCCGGGTATACGGAAAAGGGAAGGGGCATGATGTTAGTGGCTGCAAGGCATCACACGTGGAGAAAAGAACAAACTTACAGTCTCTTTATTCAAAGACTTCAACACAGCAATTGTAACAGGTTGAGCTATAGGTCCTATCTGCCAATGTCCGAGGTAGCTGGTAGCAAGCGCTGTATAAGGAAAAAGAGCTGCAGGCCTGATGGAGGGGGATTGCCCTTAGATGAGACTGCAGCAGCGGTCGCTAGTATCTAGGCCTTGTGTCCTCTCAAGAGGAACTCATAGACTGTCCTTTGAGATTGTTCTCAGATTGCTCTGAGACTTCCAGTCAGAGGGAGTTCCAGACATCAACCAACTAGATACCTTGGGGCAAAACAGGATTGACACAGTTAAAACAATACTTATCATTGATCAACATTCAAACCCTTCCTTTCTAGGCAGATAATATTAAAGCTTCATTACCAGTTGTAGGCAATAAATATACAAGGAACTTCAAAAAACACTGAGCTCTACACGATGGAATTGGCCAGATCCCATGAACCAATATGGGACCAGATAAGTTACACAGACTGGGCCATTGCACTGGTATCCATTACAAATGTGGATTAAAAAATGTAAGTGCTGAGAAAATAATTTATCTCGATTAGGTGTGTGAGTCTGTGAGATCAATAGCTGAGTACCTAAATATCTTAACATAAAGGTTGTACCATTGGGGAGGGATATTTTAAGACAGTTGGTAAGTGCCACCAAATGGTGATCTTCAAATTCTACTAAGATTTTTAAACCATTCTTACAGTTTCTTTAGATACATAAAAATAAGGGAAAATTACTACAAGGTACTTGTAACATCAGTACCAGCATCATCCTTTGTCAGTACGGTGAGGCTGAGGATGCACTGACTCTGACATTGCTGGGGTGAACACTGGTTTATACATGATGGCTATCTTGATTGATTCTACACCACACCCAACAATCTCCTGGAGCTGTGTTCCTATCTGATCACCTCCAGACCTCGGCCATGATTCTGTTATAAGCTCCTCCTAGTCAATTCTCTATGTTTGCTATAGACCTAGTTTGTAGTAAGCTCCTGGTTTTTAGGTATTGTTTTCATTGATCTCTTAATTCTGGTATTCCGACCTTCAGCCTGTTTTCAGACTATCCTTCTGCCTTGATTTTTGTACTGTGTTGCCTTCTTTGTTGTGACACGGTTCTGTTGACTACTCTGTGCTTGTTTCATCTTGTCTTTTTCTCTGTGTTTTGGACTTTAACGCAGAAAAGAAACATCAACCAGTGGTCCTTTACTGCAAGGGTTTGCGAGGCAATTAGGTAGAGAAAGCAGGGAAATGAATTTAGTGCCCACTGTTCTAGTCTGTTCCCAGAGCATGCATTACAATACTAACAAGGTGGTAGCCTTGACCCACATATGGTGGAGCCGTTCTTTAGTTTTTCTGATGACAGGTAGAGTGGGCGATAACTACAATCACAAGTATAAAGATTGAGTGGAATTTTCTTTGGACGCATTGTATAGTTGAAGGCCATTTTGATCCCAATGCAGATTATGGACACTCATAAGGTGGACATTAGAGATGAGCGAGCACTAAAATGCTCGGGTACTCGTTATTCGAGACGAACTTTTCCCGATGCTCGAGTGCTCGTCTCGAATAACGAGCCCCATTGAAGTCAATGGGAGACTCGAGCATTTTTCAAGGGGACCAAGGCTCTGCACATGGAAGCTTGGCCAAACACCTGGGAACCTCAGAAAAGGATGGAAACACGACGGAAATGGACAGGAAACAGCAGGGGCAGCATGCATGGATGCCTCTGAGGCTGCTTAATCGCACCATTATGCCAAAACTATGGGCAACAGCATGGCCATGACAGAGTGACAGAATGAAGCTAGATAGCATGTAAAACATCCAATAATTGACCCTGACACTATAGGGGACGGCATGCAGAGGCAGCGGCAGCAGCGGCAGGCTAGAGAGTGGCATGGCGACATACTCTAAATGGACTCAGGCTTCAAACCAATGGGTGGCAGAGAGGTACATGATAAAAGTTTGCCAGTATATTTTGTGGATTACACAGCAGGGTGGCGACAAAGTTAACATGGAAGCCATGAAAACAACCCAAAATTCGGCCTGACACAGCTCGTTTGATAAGGGGACCATGTATGGAGGCAGTGAACTAGTAGTAGATTAAAGGTGCTGCAGTTAAAACTATGTTAGTTGGATCTTGGCATGGAGCTGGCGCTCCGCTGCCAGGCGAGCTTTCGCCAATCCAAGCCCCTGTCTCTAGGCTACTCCCCAAACAGCACTTCTAAGAACCTTTTGTATAAGATCAAGTGTAGTAGGGTTCTTATAAGTTTAGGATATGGCGGGTGAGGGGAATGTAAACAGATGCGCAAGAAGTGCTGAAATAATATCGGTAAATGATAAAAGTTTGCAAGTATATTTTGTGGATTACACAGCAGGGTGGCGACAAAGTTAACAAGTTTGATGTGGAATGCCCTGTAATAGCTCTTGGGCAGTGTGACTTTTATCGCCTAGGCTCAGCAGTTTGAGCACCGCCTGCTGTCGCTTAGCGACGGCACTGCTGCTGTGCCTAGAGCTACCGACTGATGGCGCCATGGCCACGGATGGTAATTCGGAGGAGGAGGAGGTGGAGGAGGGGTGGGAGAAGGAGGAGGTATACTAGACCTTTGAGACCTGGACCGAGGTAGGCCCCGCAATTCTCTGCGTCGGCAGTATATGACCAGCCCCAGGGTCAGACTCGGTCCCAGCCTGCACCAAGTTAAGTGTAGTAGCGTTCTTATAAGTTTGGGATATGGCGGGTGAGGGGAATGTAAACAGATGCACAAGAAGCGCATGATGCGCATGGAGCTGGCGCTCCGCTGCCAGGTGAGCTTTCGCCAATCCAAGCCCCTGTCTCTTGGCTACTCCCCAAACAGCACTTCTAAGAACCTTTTGTATAAGATCAAGTGTAGTAGCGTTCTTATAAGTTTAGGATATGCCGGGTGAGGGGAATGTAAACAGATGCGCAAGAAGCGCTGAAATAATATTGGTAAATGATAAAAGTTTGCCAGTATATTTTGTGGATAACACAGCAGGGTGGCGACAAAGTTAACAACTTTGATGTGGAATCCATGAAAACAACCCAAATTTCTGCCTGACACACCTCGTTTGGAGGTAGCAATGGAGACAACGTGTGGAGGCTGCTATGGAGACAATTTAATTTGGATAGTGCCTGTATGTGGCAGTCCAAAAAAGTTTTCAAACCAGAGGAGCAGGTAGGTGGCCCTCCAGAAAAATGAAATAGATTGAGTGCCTGTATGTGGCAGTCCAAAAAAGTTTTCAAACCAGAGGAGCGGGTAGGTGGCCCTCCAGAAAAATGAAATAGATTGAGTGCCTGTATGTGGCAGTCCAAAAAACTTTTCAAACCAGAGGAGCAGGTAGGTGGCCCTCCAGTAAAATGGAATAGATTGAGTGCCTGTATGTGGCAGTCCAAAAAAGTTTTCAAACCAGAGGAGCGGGTAGGTGGCCCTCCAGAAAAATTAAATAGATTGAGTGCCTGTATGTGGCAGTCCAAAAAACTTTTCAAACCAGAGGAGCAGGTAGGTGGCCCTCCAGTAAAATGGAATAGATTGAGTGCCTGTATGTGGCAGTCCAAAAAAGTTTTCAAACCAGAGGAGCAGGTAGGTGGCCCTCCAGAAAAATTGAATAGACTGAGTGCCTGTATGTGGCACTCCCAAAAATTGTTTAAAACAGAGGACCGGGTAGGTGGCCCTCCAGAAAAATTGAATAGATTGAGTGCCTGTATGTGGCACTCTCAAAAATTTTTTAAAACAGAGGACCGGGTAGGTGGCCCTCCAGAAAAATTAAATGCATAAAGTACTATAGCTAGAGCCAGTGGGCCCTGTCAAAAAATAGCCAATTTCCTCTGCTTTACTGTACAAAGAGGAGGAGAAGGAGGAAAATGAGGAGGAGGAGGAGTGGATCAATTATTCAGGTTGAGCTTCCTTCACCTGGTGGAGATTGGAAATTATGAGAAATCCATGCTTTATTCATCTTAATAAGCGTCAGCCTGTCAGCGCTGTCAGTCGACAGGCGTGTACGCTTATCGGTGATGATGCCACCAGCTGCACTGAAAACCCGCTCGGACAAGACGCTAGCAGCAGGGCAGGCAAGAACCTCCAAGGCGTACAGCGCCAGTTCGTGCCACATGTCCAGCTTTGAAACCCAGTAGTTGTAGGGAGCTGTGTGATCATTTAGGACGATGGTATGGTCAGCTACGTACTCCCTCACCATCTTTCTGTAAAGATCAGCCCTACTCTGCCGAGACTGGGGACAGGTGACAGTGTCTTGCTGGGGTGACATAAAGCTGGCAAAAGCCTTGTAAAGCGTACCCTTGCCAGTGCTGGACAAGCTGCCTGCTCGCCTACTCTCCCTCGCTACTTGTCCCGCAGAACTTCGCACTCTGCCGCTAGCGCTGTCAGAAGGGAAATACTGTTTCAGCTTGTGAACCAGGGCCTGCTGGTATTTATGCATTCTCACACTCCTTTCCTCTCCAGGGATGAGAGTGGAAAGATTTTGCTTGTACCGTGGGTCCAGGAGAGTGAACACCCAGTAATCGGTGCTGGAATAAATTCTTTGAACGCGAGGGTCACGGGATAGGCAGCCTAGCATGAAATCTGCCATATGCGCCAGAGTACCAACGCGTAAGAATTCACTCCCCTCACTGGCCTGACTGTCCATTTCCTCCTCCTCCAACTCCTCTTCTTCTGCCCATACACGCTGAACAGTGAAGGACTCAACAATGGTCCCCTCTTGTGTCTCGCCAACATTCTCCTCCTCTTCCTCCTCATCCTCATCCTCCTCCACCTCCACCTCCTCCGATATGCGCTGAGAAACAGACCTAAGGGTGCTTTGGCTATCAACAAGGGAATCTTCTTCCCCCGTCTCTTGTGACGAGCGCAAAGCTTCCGACTTCATGCTGATCAGAGAGTTTTTCAACAGGCCAAGCAGCGGGATGGTGAGGCTGATGATGGCGGCATCGCCACTGACCATCTGTGTTGACTCCTCAAAGTTACTCAGCACCTGACAGATATCAGACATCCACGTCCACTCCTCATTGTAGACTTGAGGAAGCTGACTGACCTGACTACCAGTTCTGGTGGAAGTTGACATCTGGCAGTCTACAATGGCTCGGCGCTGCTGGTAAACTCTGGATAACATGGTCAGTGTTGAATTCCACCTCGTGGGCACGTCGCACAACAGTCGGTGAGCGGGCAGTTGGAGGCGGTGCTGCGCTGCCCTGAGAGTGGCAGCATCTGTGCTGGACTTCCTGAAATGCGCACAGATGCGGCGCACCTTCGTGAGCAAATCTGACAGATTGGGGTATGTCTTTAGGAAACGCTGAACTATCAGATTTAACACATGGGCCAGGCATGGCACATGTGTCAGTCTGCCGAGTTGCAGAGCCGCCACCAGGTTACGGCCGTTGTCACACACAACCATGCCTGGCTTCAGGTTCAGCGGTGCCAGCCACAGATCAGTCTGCGCCGTGATGCCCTGTAATAGCTCTTGGGCGGTGTGCCTTTTATCGCCTAGGCTCAGCAGTTTGAGCACCGCCTGCTGTCGCTTAGCGACGGCACTGCTGCTGTGCCTAGAGCTACCGACTGATGGCGCCATGCCCACAGATGGTAATTCGGAGGAGGAGGAGGTGGAGGAGGGGTGGGAGGAGGAGGAGGCATAGTAGGCCTGAAACACCTGGACCGAGGTAGGCCCCGCAATCCTCAGCGTCGGCAGTATATGACCAGCCCCAGGGTCAGACTCGGTCCCAGCCTCCACCAAGTTAACCCAATGTGCCGTCAGCGATATATAGTGGCCCTGCCCGGCAGCACTTGTCCACGTGTCCGTGGTCAGGTGGACCTTGTCAGAAACGGCGTTGGTCAGGGCACGGATGATGTTGTCTGACACGTGCTGGCGCAGGGCTGGGACGGCACATCGGGAAAAGTAGTGGCGGCTGGGGACCGAATACCGAGGGGCGGACGCTGCCATGAGGTTGCGAAAGGCCTCTGTCTCTACTAGCCTATAGGGCAGCATCTCCAGGCTAAGCGATCTGGAGATGTGGACATTAAGGGCTTGGGCGTGCGGGTGGGTTGCACTATATTTGCGTTTCCGCTCCAGCGTCTGGGGTATGGAGAGCTGAACGCTGGTGGATGCTGTGGAGGATCGTGGAGGTGACGATGGGGTTTTTGTGGCAGGGTCCTGGGCAGGGGGCTGACTATCAGCTGACACAGGGGAAGGAGCAGTGGTGTGCACGGCCGGAGGTGAACGGGCTTGTTGCCACTGAGTGGGGTGTTTAGCATTCATATGCCTGCGCATACTGGTGGTAGTTAAGCTAGTAGTGGTGGAACCCCTGCTGAGCCTGGTTTGGCAAATGTTGCACACCACAGTCCGTCGGTCATCCGGTGTTTCCTTAAAGAACCTCCAGACTTCTGAAAATCTAGCCCTCGCCGCAAGAGCCCTCGCCACGGGAGCTTCACTAGTTGACACATTTGGCGCTGATGCACCAGCTCTGGCCCTGCCTCTCCGTCTGGCCCCACCACTGCCTCTTCCAACCTGTTCTGGTCGAGGACTCTCCTCTGTCTCAGAAGCACTGTGTTCACCCGGCCTATCAACCCAGCTTGGGTCTGTCACCTCATCATCCTCCGATCCCTCAGTCTGCTCCCCCCTCGGACTTCCTGCCCTGACAACAACTTCCCCACTGTCTGACAACCGTGTCTCCTCATCGTCGGACACCTCTTTAGACACTTCTTCCACTACGTCAAGAAGGTCATCATCACCCACAGACTGCGACTGGTGGAAAACCTGGGCATCGGAAAATTGCTCAGCAGCAGCAGGACAAGTGGTTTGTGACTGTGGGAAGGGTCCAGAAAACAGTTCCTCAGAGTATGCCGGTTCAAATGGCAAATTTTCCTGGGAGGGGGCAGGCTGGGGGGGAGGAGGCTGAGGTGCAGGAGCTGGAGGAGTGCCGATTTCAGTGACATGGGTGGACTGCGTGGAAGACTGACTGGTGGACAAATTGCTCGAAGCATTGTCGGCAATCCACGACATCACCTGTTCGCACTGTTATGGCCTCAACAGTGCTCTACCACGAGTCCCAGTAACTTCAGACATGAACCTAGGGAGTGTAGCTCTGCGGCGTTCCCCTGCTCCCTCATAAGCAGGTGGTGTCTCACCCCGCCCAGGACCACGGCCTCTGACCCCTGCAGTAGTTGGACGCCCACGTCCCCGCCCTCGTCCTCTACCCCTAGCCCTCGGGTTAAACATTTTGAAAATGAGAGTTATAACTTTCATTTTTTTTTAACTTTTTTTTGTGTTTTTTTGTTTTTTTTTTTTGTGTTTTTTAGCTTTTAAAACCAAACAATGCTATCCTATTGCTATGGCTATTTTCTAGCCAAGTATGAAAGCACACTACTATGCCAGATGAGATGACGCTGAGTTATTAAACAAAATAAACGTAAAATAAAAAAGGAAATGGCAGACTGTGCCTAATTGAAATCCAACCCCTAATAAATTTTCCCACTTCGGTCTTTGCAATGGATATGTGCGTCACTAAGCGCAAAACACAGCGGTCGCAAGTCTCACTACAAATTGCTCACAATTTGCTAGTAGATGCACTGCAGCAAGTACAGCCACCAGCAGATCAACCAGAAATCAAATATATATAACGCTACTGTAGGCGTAAGTAAGCCGTTTGGATTCTCCTATGGCTATTTTCTAGCCAAGTATGAAAGCACACTACTATGCCAGATGAGATGACGCTGAGTTATTAAAAAAATAAACGTAAAATAAAAAGTGAATGGCAGACTGTGCCTAATGGAAATCCAACCCCTAATAAATTTTCCCACTTCGGTCTTTGCAATGGATATGTGCGTCACTAAGCGCAAAACACAGCGGTCGCAAGTCTCACTACGAATTGCTCACAATTTGCTAGTAGATGCACTGCAGCAAGTACAGCCACCAGCAGATGAACCAGAAATCAAATATATATAACGCTACTGTAGGCGTAAGTAAGCCGTTTGGATTCTCCTATGGCTATTTTCTAGCCAAGTATGAAAGCACACTGCTATGCCAGATGAGATGACGCTGAGTTATTAAACAAAATAAACGTAAAATAAAAAAGGAAATGGCAGACTGTGCCTAATTGAAATCCAACCCCTAATAAATTTTCCCACTTCGGTCTTTGCAATGGATATGTGCGTCACTAAGCGCAAAACACAGCGGTCGCAAGTCTCACTACAAATTGCTCACAATTTGCTAGTAGATGCACTGCAGCAAGTACAGCCACCAGCAGATCAACCAGAAATCAAATATATATAACGCTACTGTAGGCGTAAGTAAGCCGTTTGGATTCTCCTATGGCTATTTTCTAGCCAAGTATCAAAGCACACTACTATGCAAGATGAGATGACACTGAGTTATTAAAAAAATAAACGTGAAATAAAAAGTAAATGGCAGACTGTGCCTAATTGAAATCAAACCCCTAATAAATTTTCCCACTTTGGTGTTTGAGGTGGATATGTGCGTCACTAAGCGCTAAACACAACGGTAGCAAGTCCCCCTGCTAATTCCTCACAATATGGTACTAGCTGCAAATAAAAAAAAAAAAGTATAACGTTATTGTAGCCCTAAGAAGGGCTGTTGGGTTCTTGTAGAATCACTCCTGCCTAACAGTAAGCTAATAGAACAGCCTAACGCTTTCCCTGACCAGCAGCAGCTCTCTCCCTAGCGGCATCCAGACACAGAATGATCCGAGCAGCGCGGGCAGCGGCTAGTCTATCCCAGGGTCACCTGATCTGGCCAGCCAACCACTGCTATCGACGTGTAAGGGTACCACGTCATGCTGGGTGGAGTGCAGAGTCTCCTGGCTTGTGATTGGCTCTGTTTCTGGCCGCCAAAAAGCAAAACGGCGGGAGCTGCCATTTTCTCGAGCGGGCGAAGTATTCGTCCGAGCAACGAGCAGTTTCGAGTACGCTAATGCTCGAACGAGCATCAAGCTCGGACGAGTATGTTCGCTCATCTCTAGTGGACATGCTTTTTGGGGCTAAAATATTTTACACTGTCTATCGTATGTAAGAGTTGGGAGCTGATCTACTATCTGACTACTTGCAAGCAGGTTAAGAAACAGATTCTTCTAAGCTTTCCTTCCTTGCTCACTACCAGGTGGAGTACCCAAATAAAACAGATAGAAAAGACAAAATTCTACTACCAGGTGCACTTAAGAGCACTATTTACCCCACTATTAGGGAGAGCTCCATCAATCACAATCTGGATACCCCACCATAGATGAGATATTTTGTGTCAGGTTCGCTGGAGAGAATGCTGGTACTTCTGATTCTTCTGGTGGTGCTAGCAGTGTTCTCCAACCTCCAGCGCGTGTCCGCGCAAACTCCTCCTCTCGTCCCGGGCAGCGGCTGCTAAGATCTCGCGCTGTCTAGGAGTTGTGTTCTGAACTGCTGACTTGTGGTACCTCTGCATGGTGCCTGCTATTGTGCTTGATTATTCTGCACCATGAGGGGTTAATTCTCAGTAGTTGTCCAGCTCCTATCAGGTTCTGGAGGTGGGGTTATGGCTGCATAAATTATTTAAATTATTTAAATTATTTAATAAAATTATAAATTAAAAAAAACTATAAATAAAATTATGACATGGTATTGAATTACATATGAAAAAAATCAAGCACATTTTTGGAACTTTTGAATTGTTAACTTAATATTAACAGATAATGTTTCATGTTCTAATACCCTATAAAAGCCCAATATACAGTGCAAAGATTAAAGATTGAAAAAGATCTACTAAAATTGTATAGTGCAGTAAGATAACCATGACCAATATTCAATGGGCCGAGCAATCCTGCATCTGATATTACACAGAAGATCCAGGCCCCATGAATGAGATAATATCCATGACTCCTTATTGTTAATCAACATTTGAAAATGATGTTAATAAGCCTGAGGGGTTCTGAAGGGCGTAACCAGAGATCCTTCCTGCTGTAGCTTCACAGGCTGTTACACTGTGCAAGGAGCACTTCCCACTCCAAATGTGTAAGATTACATCAGGTAGAGGAAGCGCTGAGGGAGCAAAGAGGTGCTCCTGCACAGTGCAACAGCCTGTGAAGCTGCAGTACGGAGAGGCTCTGGTAACCCCTCCGCAGAGCCCTTTAGGCTTATTAGCATATTTGTAAAAGTTGATTTTAGAAGGAAGGAGGCCATGAACAACAAATATAAGAAGATTCCCACAGTCACGGTGCCTGGAGCTTTGAGTAGGTGTCCCTGGTTTATCAGGCCCCACTGGGGGTCCTGGGTAAGGAATATGTTCCTTCTACGCATCAATATCTGGCATGCAAAAAGCCAACTAACAAGACATGTAATTAAGGCCATGCTGCTATGTCTCCACATAAGGAATAGACAAACAACTGCAGACAGTGCTGTGAGAGGCTATAGATGGAGGTAAGTCCTGTGTTCCCACCTTGGAAACCTCATCTGTTTATTCCTTACACTCCGGTATCAGCGACGCTGCATCTGATCTATTCTTATCTCACCTTATCTACGTGACAGTAAAGATGAGTTATATAAAACCATCAGATGTATTTATGGGCCGACATGAAAACAGAAGTTATATGGTCCTGAAATAGCAAACACGAAAAGAAGAGGCGTCTCAACTGTTACACAGCTGGGAAAGTAACTGGTCGTGTTCATCTAAACGAAACTTCTGGTCTTAAAGGGAAAGTCCTTTCTACAACCGTTGCTTCCTCTGCAATGAGATCAGTTGTATCTATTGTAGCGCGTCACGATACAAAGTCATAACTACAACCCCTTAAATTTTATTACTTCAAAACGAAATCCTGTTGGTAAAAAGTTATTTGCATCTCAAAAACGGCTGCCCAATCACTGCCCCACATTCCACAGCACACTGGGTCACATCACTTTGTCCTCTTATTTAACATATAGTGCTCGTCCATGACAATATACCACTGTCAATATAGTCTAAGGGGGATAGTTATCATAAGCCGATGCTCGTTCGCTTACGTATAAAACCCCTGCAGCTACTTTTTCGCAGCGCGATACATCAAGAGGCTGAAGAATCTCGATGTATCCACAGATACGCAGATACAATGGGGCACATTTACTAAGGGTCAGAATCGCGCATTTTGGGTTTTTCGAATTTTACCATTTTGCGCCGAATTGCCCTGGGATTTTGGCACACACGATCGGATTGTGGCACATCGGCGCTGGCTTTCATGCGAAGGAAACCGGGGGGCGTGGCCATTGGAAAACCCGTCGGATTTGGAAAAACTGCGATATTTAAAAAAAAATTGTGTCGCTAGACACGCACTTACAAGCACCAGGAAGAAGAAGGTGAACTCCGGCGCCCTCGGCAGACCTTGGCACAGCAGCGACACCTGGTGGATATCGGTCGCACGACCTTAGTGAATGAATCCATGTCGGAGAACACGCCGCTGGATCGCGAATGGACCAGGTAAGTAAATGGGCCCCAATATGTTTCCCTCATTGAATTGGGAATGATCTCAAGCAGTTGCCACTCTCCGTTGTGTTTCTTAAAATATGACAATCTACCAAAGTTTCTGCCTCTCCTACTTAGAGATTCACCAGTAACCTTACAGGCCCCCAAGTACGGAAGTTTAGTAACAAAAAAGTGCTAGAACTTGGCTAAAAACGGCACATGAATCCACAAAACCATGAAAGGGGCTTTAAAACTTGTTCTTGTCCTGTATATACATTATATATACATGTTATTTGCTTGAGTCATTTAGTCATCTGGATAAAGGTGTTTTAATGAAGGGACTCGGATCAGGGAGGACTAAAAGACACTGAGCCCTGAACTTAGCCCCCCCCCAACTGTCCCCCCTAACCAGGGGCCAGTAACTGGTCGTCATTCCATTTCAATGCCAAAATGAGGACATAAAACAAGATCAACAAACAAATAACACAAAAGAGAGGTCAGAGATTCGGGTCACAGCGGAAATATGATACAAAATTGGAATTCAAAGGGATAGTCAAACTACGTAAGCCAAGAACAAGAACAGCAGAGCTAGCAGAAAATTAAACCAGCACATTACTACCTGGGGGCGGAATAACTTTAGTAGTCAGAGAGACCCATCTGCAGATGATTGGAGTAGAGTAGAGTTAATCAATTACAGAGCAGTAAACTACTGCTGGACCAGAGCAGAGCTGCATACTGCGGGCACAAATTTATTGTACAGCTTTTCTGCAGCTGTACAATATCCATTATGTTTCTAGGTCTGAATCCGCTAGTTATGATGTCCCAGTATCAACATATATAGAAAGACTATGATGACAAGTTTTGTACAGTAACAGAGTAGCCATATGTATATGTATATGTATATGGATTTTTATGACATATATAATTTTACAACAAACTTGTACTACTATAAGTTTAGTATTAAGCACTTCTTATAATAAGGTTTCACTGACCCCTCTAATGGGTTTGTAGATGATTCATCAGCCAAATCGATGTCCGATATAACATTAATACTATTCTATAATACGATATTACATTCCTAGCCGCCCCCTTTACTCTCCTTAGTGTCTACATCAAGGACCTCCTGGTATTTCACACCCATTTTTATGTACAGGTTGCCCGATGCTTATCTTTATGTCTTTAGAATCTCATTGGGGAAACGTCATATGCAGCAATTAGGAGCAATTCAGACTGTAAAATCTTATGGTTTTATTTCTTTGTTGCTCTGCTATACCTTGGTTGTGTTATGGTTACATTTTATTTTTGTTAATTATATTGCACTTATTGTGCAGTTAAATGGCAGTTGTCACCTCCCGCACTCTCGCCATCAGTCTCTCTATTCTTGTATAGGATACAATAGCAAAAGAGAAATGTAAAATACAAGTGGATACAAGTGAATACCCGTGTGCCTCCGTGTGTCCGTCTGCCTCACTTATCTTGCCGGGTTCCAGTGGTGTCTCCCACAGCTCAGCGCACACGTCCCCGCCTCCAAGGGCACGTGTGCCGGCTCTGTAACATTTAAAGGGCCAGTACGCAGCTAATTGGTGCTGGCTGTCAATTCTGTTAAATAGCCAGCCCATTCCTGTGTCCAACCTGCTTTTGCAGCGGGCTCTGGTGAAAACTACATAGACTCCACTCCCAGGTGTCGGCTTACGTCATCATCTGGGGTGGTACAGAGGATCCACTACCGCTGATCCTGACATTGGGGTATATCAAGGATGGTGTACAGAACCCTGGACTAGATAAATATCCTCTATTTTGTTAACCTACAGTAATTTCTGGACCATCAGTGATCCACAGACACTCACAGGGACCTTTGCCCTGGTCATCAACATAGATCCTCAGAGCAGAAGAAATACGAGCTTCATGTATGACCTTAGTGGTGCAAACCTTCTTCTTGAATAACTATCATTTCAGATAATTTTTACACTGTGTGTTTGGGGGCTGTTGTGAACAATTTTCTAATATACTTCATTTATAAATTTTGTTTGCAAAGAAACAGCCTACAATGTGCCCCTTAGTTACAATGTTACTTCTCCGTTGCTATGGAAAATCTGTCTACAGGATTCAAGACAGGACTCTCTCTCCTCTCTAGCTGTGAATGTTAACCCTTCCTCCTTTCTCCCTGGCTATAGTTTGCTATGAGCACTATACTCTGGGTCGGCTCCAGGCTTCAGTAGGCCCCAGGCGGAAGAGCCTCAGTAGGCCCCTTTACAGTGAACTCAAGTGGTGACATTAAAAATTCAAAAACTAAAACAGTCTCCTGTTCCCTAAAATATTTCCTAGTTTATCATCCCAATCAGCCCCCTCATGGTTATTTTATATACAACCCTCTTATCGATATCTTATATAAATCCCACTTGGCCCCTATGGGTACATTAGATACAGCCCCCCTCACTCCCATGGATTCATTATATACGGCCTTATGTGGCCCACCCCAGCAGCTCTGGGCCCGAGCACTTGCCTAGATATGTCCAGTGCTGGCGCCGGCCCTGACTATATTTACACATCAAGTTGAAAGAGAAGGGCTCAACTTGAATTAATTTTTTCAGAAGTCAACTGGCATTGACGAAAAACTATAGAGGTGCTAAATTCCATGGTAGGAACTTCTAGAGAAGGGGTGATGTCATCAAGAACATAGTAAGGGTCATCACCTTAGATACATGAAAAGAATTGTTTACTGCAATCCTCCGAGTAGCATTCTATATGGGGTTTATATCAATACTATTCACAATATCCGCTGTGTGTGCAAAATGACTGTCAGATTTTGAGTGTACAGTAAAACCTCAGTTAATGAGTTACCCAGTCTACGAGCATTTGTTAAGTTTAGCTTGCATTTTACAAAAATTGTAACTTGCTTAAAGAGCGAAATTTGCTAAGCGAGCATTATTTGAGCCCTCCACCCCTCTACTCTACTGTACTTCCCTCACTCTCAAAATTTTATAACACAATATTGAAGAACAATAAAGAAATAATAGACCCATGATATGATGTACTACCGGTAGTTGTGTTGTGTCTCATAATCGGTTGTCTCCAAGAAAAAGAAAGAAATGGGCTAGATGCTTTACTATATATATTTTCCGGTTGTGGAATAAATCATCTGTGTTTTAATCACTTCTAGAGATGAGCGAGCACTAAAATGCTCGGGTGCTCGTTATTCGAGACGAACTTTTCCAGATGCTCGAGTGCTCGTCTCGAATAACGAGCCCCATTGAAGTCAATGGGAGACCCGAGCATTTTTTTAATAAAACTGAACAGTAAAAGAACAGTGCAAAATAAAAAATTCCAGATGTTTGCAGATGTTTTACTTGTAAGAACACATTGAAATAACACTATTCTTCACTTTGCAGGTGTGCGCGCGTGTCTCCCGCTAAGTTAGGAGATGTGCACGAACATCTGGAATGTGAAGAATATTGTTCTTTCAATGTGTTCTGCCCTTAAATGCTCCTGTGTTCACTGTTTTTAATGTTTTAATTCTATTCTTCACATTGCAGGTGTGCGCGCGTGTCTCCCGATAGGTTCGGAGATACGCGTGCACAGCTGCAAAGTGAAGAATAGAATTAAAACATTAAAAACAGTGAACACAGGAGCATTTAAGTGCAGAACACATTGAAAGAACAATATTCTTCACATTCCAGATGTTCCAAACATCTCCGAACCTCGCGGGAGACACGCGCGAACACCTGGAAAGTGAAGAATAGTGTTATTTCAATGTGTTCTTACAAGTAAAACATCTGCAAACATCTGTAATAATTTTTTTTTTACAATAAAAATACTTTTATTCAATTTATTTTATTAATTTACTGCTCGATCTCGAGCCGGCGAGATACTCGTCCGAGTAACGAGCCGGTCCGAGTATGCTAATACTCGACCGAGCAGTACACTCGCTCACCTCTAATCACTTCCTATGGGAAATCTTTCTGTGATAAACGAGTGGATTGGATTACAAAACAAATTATGCTCGTAATCTGAGGTTCCACTGTAAAGGGGACATTAAAGCCTCATGCAAAGTTAAACGGTGTAAATTATAAGTTTAATGCTTTCCAGCTACTCCAGTTTCTTCATAAATCCCCAAATTTTGCAGAAAAAAAGACTTTATATTTGTAGATAGTTGTTGTCTACCCTGCTCTGTTCTTACAAGGAGTAACAAATAATTGCATCTACAGATGGAACTTGGCTGGATCTTTGTCAGACGAATTGACGAGCCTCCAAAATCCTCTTAGTTTCTCAAAAAATGAATTGGTTGGTTCTATATTTGGCTCTCAGTTAGTATGTAATATGTATGTATCGATAGCTAATAGATACAGTTCTATGTCCACAGTTGTATTTATGTTCCATTTTGGATGGATTTCCTTAGAGGACCATGAGCCTTCTCTACTGTAACTCCATATATCTCCAATCTCGGAGAAACAGAAACCAACCCATGCCCCATCATACTTCAGGTCTACAGAGGTCTACCCCCTTATGAAAAATAATCCGATGGTCCAGCCAGATTCCAAAACGTGATCAAAGTTTATTCAATCCAATCTTTACATCCACAGTCTAAATTAACATCATACAGAAAATTGTCCAATCGGACATTTATACCCATTTGCCACTAAAACTTAACTTTTATTCATTATAATTAGAAAGTGAACCAACCAAAATTAATGTTTAAAATTTCTCAAGCAGTTTGAGAGGATTATTAAGGCAATCAATGTACTCGGGGGCATATATTTCCACAACTATGTCCCACAGTAATGTTTGTTTGGGTTTTGGTGATGATCGTGCTCATAGAAAGTGGTTAACCCAGTTTTGGTTAAGGTAACCACAGACTTAGGGTGCTGCTCTAGAGGTCAGGGACCCCGTCTATTATCACCTCAGTACCCTTAAAAAACACGCCGCAAATTGTCATCTTGAGCACACATACTCTCTAAATTCCAGGCTCAGCGTTCTAAGGGGAGGAGGGAGATAGGGGAAGGGAGGAATCCTTTACGTTTCCCTATACACTGAGCAGTCACTCAGAACACACATTCACACCACTAGTATCCTCATTCTATTGTATTGCCGTTTCTCAAACTGTTGACTCTAAAAACATTCACACAGTAGCCCCCCCAATTCCTATCCACCAACGCGTTTCAAACGGTATAACCGTCCTTAGTCATGACTAGACTAATGGTTATACCATTTGAAACGCGTTGGTGGATAGGAATTACACAGTGGATGTAAAGATTGAATTGAATAAACTTTGATCACGTTTTGGAATCTGGCTGGACCATCGGATTATTTTTCATTTTGTTTTGCCGTTCCAAATGTGGTGGGTCCCTTGCCGGTTGGTTCCATACACGCTAAAAAAGGCTGGAGGTGAGCTGGAATTCTGTTTTCTGGCTACCCCCTTAGAATGATAACTCTGTCACTGCATCTACTGTATGTAGATGTGAAAACAATTGACCTTTGCACTGAAGATAAAGAAACTCATCCTATATGTCTCTCACTGCCTTGTGCCGTGATTTACATCAGATGTTCCCTGCCTAAGCTATAAATGTGACTTGCCTTCCAGTCACTGCTCATTTGTGACTCTGAAACTAACTCTCAGACCATGGGGACCTCATTGTGGTCTTCTGGGATCATCCTTCTTCTAACCTCTTCTGTATCGGGTAAGGTTCTTTTACTGAACATCTCTCAGTAATGTATAAGGGGTGGTCTTCAGCCTCTACTCTTAAAAGGCAAAATATTTGGCCTATTGGGAAAATCGAGGAACTGTTGATGTCACTGCAGTCGATAAATGTAGTTATTTTTATTGATGACCTCTCTTATGTTGGGGGGGATAATAGCTGGACAAAGGTTATGGCTCAAGTATGGCTAGAGGGCATGGGCCCTGGGCTACTGCCCAAACTGCCTAAATTATAATTCACTACTGATTAAACATGACAGAGGTGAAATTTAGAACGGTCTGATTATGTCAGTAATATTTACACATTCACAAAAGAGAAAACCCAACTTAAAATTTGTTATGCAAGTTCTCCCGAGTACAGAGACCCCCCACATGTGGGCGTTACTTGTTGTATGGACGCACACTGGGGAAGGAGGGTCAAGCATTAGCCAGTCTTGCCCTACAGGATGTAAAGGTTTTTAGTTGCTTCATGGCGCAATGTTATTGGTTATAAAAATATTTGTTTTCCCTTAATGTTGCAAACTGAGGGCTTACTTTTTGCAGGATTAGATGCATTTTTCAGCTATGCTATTTTGGGATGGCTTAGCCCCATAGAGTACTTTTTTGTGTGGGGGTGGCTGTAGAAATACCTCAATCCTGTAATTAATTTTTGACTTTTTTTTTTTGGTGTTCATCATATACCCTACATAACACGTTATCTTTATTCTACGGGTCACTACAATTCCGCAATGCCAAATTTCTATATTTTACTAATTTTTTAAAATAAAGCCTCATGTGGGTAAAAAAATGTAAAATTTTTGCATCACCATTTTCCTTTCTTTTCATTTTGGTCTTTATAGCTAGTTGAGAGTTAGTTTTTTGCCAACAATCTTGTACTTTACAACAGTGCCATTTTCATATGTATTTTTTTGATCACTCTTTATTGCCTTTTATGTTGGGCAAGATAGGTAACAATCATAATATTTGGGAGTTTTTTTAAATTATGTTTTTACGCCGTTCATAGTGCGGGTTTAATAGGAATTTTGTTTTATTGTACAGGTCACTACAGACACGGGGATAATCTATAATGGGAGTTTGTATGGGGATTTTCACTTTTTTTTATATATATACAGAAGTTTCTGGGTTACGTACAAGATTCTGTAGGTTTGTTCTTAAGTTGAATTTGTATGAAAGTTTGAACTGTATATTTTATAATTGTAACCCCATAGAGAATTTTTTTCTTCTCTGTGACAATTGGATTTTAAAAATGTTGGATTGTCGTAAGAACCAGGATTAACACTAAAGCTTCATTACAGACACCTGTGATAACTGTTCTAGCTGATTATTGTAGCCTAGGACTAAACCTAGACCAAACATCTAAAGGTCCGTTTGTAACTAGGGGTCGTCTGTAAGTAGGGTGTTCTTAAGTAGGGGACCAGCTGTATTTAAGTGTTTTTTGTAATAGGGCTTTGGGAGCTTTCTTTTACTAATTTATTAGTTTATATTTAAAAAAAAAAAACATTTGGTTTATTTTGTTTTTACTTGCCCTACAATGGGACATGAACAAGCAATCGTTTGATTGCTTGTTCATTATAATAATCTGCAATACTGATGCAGTATATTATCACTTTCAGCCTAGGCTGATGATGTCTGTGATAGGACCTTACAGGCATTTACTATGGACAGCCATGGGTTTTTAGATAAACACTGATAGCCATGGCACTGATCAGAGCCATCAAAAACTATTTGAGGATGCCGATCGAGCAGGCATTTATAGGGTGTTACATAGGGATATTCAATCTGAACCATCATCGGGTCCATCACTTACTATTCAACAAGGAACACAATCTTGCAATCTTCCGTGCTCCATGTAATAATACTACATTAAGGAGTAGCAACAGCTTTAGGTTCCCTCTAATGTGTGATGATGACACAAATCAACCTCATCAGCCTCATGCCTGGTAAGATGTGCTGAAGGTATCTACAGAACTTAAAACACAAAAGTTACAGGTACAATCTGGGTGTATATGAACTTTTGGATTTCTACACACTGCGGAGCATAAGAGTCACCTGTGAAGGAGAAGAGTCACGTCTACTGCAGAGGATAGGTTCACCTGAGTCACCTCTACTGCAGAGGAGAAGAGTCACTTGTGCTGCAGAGGGGAAGAGTCACATCTACTGCAGAGGATAGGTTCACCTGAGTCACCTCTACTGCAGAGGAGAAGAGTCACTTGTGCTGCAGAGGGGAAGAGTCACATCTACTGTGGAGGAGAAGAGTCACAACTGGTAAGAGCTGCTGGGAAACCAACCTCCGTGTCTTTGTGCAATGTAGAAAAGATAAAGAAATGGACTCTACATGACTGGTTCCCATGGCAAGTTTCAGAAACTTTCAAGGTCCTATAAAAGGTAATTAAACTGCAAATTGAGAACAGCAGAAGGGTCACATCCTCCATTCTTCAAAAAGCTGATTCTAGTACCAGATGTAGAAAGTGAATTCAGGATTAATAATAAAAGTTCCTAAATATATAAAGCGCCAACAGATTCAGTATTACTGTACAGAGCTGCCAAATCCCACCCTGTCCACATGGGGCTCACAATCTAAACAACCTACCAGTATGGGAGGAAACCCACGTAAACATGGAGAGAATGTACAAACTCTTTGCAGATGTTGACCTGGATGGGACTTGACCTGGGAACCCAGGACCCCAGCGCTGCAAGGCTGTAGTGCTAACCACTGAGCCACCATGCTGCCCAGCTTATATATAACAGAGAGCCCAGAGGCCATGGCATAATCCACCTGGGATTCCATTTTACTCTGACATCTGATAAATCTCTCCAGCAAATTGTATACATAGGGGTGAGCTCTGAAAACATGTCCTCTATGGAAAACGACATGAAAAGCATTATAAACTGATGCATGTGGATATCAAAGTCTTTGATATATCAGCTGCCACCTTTAATCTGACCCCACTGACACTGATTACTTATAGAAGATTCTAGCTTTGCCAGTATGAGTGGTGCCTAGTAGAGAATACAAAGAGTTGGTGAAAGTGGTAAAAAGTCCTCATAATAGAAGAATTACAGACTGTGACATAGACATGTTCCTCCAATGACAAGAAACTGAAAAACCTGAATATTAAAATCCTTTACTATTATTGTATAAGAGGTGGTCATAGAAAGAACCCCCCCCCCTATGATTATTATATGTATATAACCATATGGGTTTATGGCAAGAGTAACAGAGCAGAACGTGTTGTCAGAAGAATAAAACCTGATGTTTTCTCCAGAGGTCACTTTACTACATGTATTATATGAGTGTTTATAATGTCACCAATAATCTCCTTTCTATATATCACTCAGGTCTGAAAGTTCAAAATGGAGGAACGTCTGATGGTGTCGTAGCAAACCTGATGTCCATCACTGAACAATCAACAGCGCACATGACCACAGGTGAATGGAGTCCACAGAGGAATAACACAGTCCAGACAGGTTCAGGTCTCAGTAACATCCCAAACAGAGTTGGGTCTTACCATTTATCTATACATCTGCTGTGGGTGTAACTCCCCTTATGTATCACTCACATTGGTTCACATATTTCATAAGATCCATCACACGTTAGATTGCTGGTGGAGTCAATCCATCACCCTGGGTACAAGTCATATCACCCTAAGGATGATGCCACACATGGCGCTTTTGAACCTGTTTTTGGTCCTTTTTTAAGCAGTAGTTTTTGCCCAGTTTGAATTGAGATAATTGGTAAAACCTGTGAAAAACGAATGCGTTTTTTGACAGACTGCTTAAAAACGGACCAAAAACAGGTTCAAAACGCCACGTGTGGCATCACCCTAAGACCTCAAAAAGTAGCCATATTGGGGGTTGTGATTTGCTGCCAGATCCCATAAAGGTCTAAGGCACCTAAGGTCAAGGTGCTGTGAGCATGCGTTGACCCAAATATATGCACCATTAACATATGTATAAGGTATAACATAAACCTCTGCTTTCCAATAAGTCAAGCCAATCATAACGGCAGAATAAATCTCAAAATAGAAATGTCATGGGGGCACATGTATCGTACGTCCGGCTTTATCCATCTGTTTAATTTATTTTTGGCTTTTCTGCTTGTCGGATGTATCTTAGCAATTTTTCCTTATTGACACATGACGCATTTGGTCTCTTGTGAATTTTTGGCTTTTTTAAAACAAAAGGCGCAAACTATCTTCAAAAGTCGCAATCAACTGAAAGCTCCCCAGGGGTTCTCTGAGATTTGCATCAAAATGTGCAACTTTATGGTGATGATGCACACGCACCATTAAATGTGGTGAAAGGCATTTTAGACCTTTTTTGGGGGGCACAAAACCACCAGAATTGTGGTGCACGTGTGTTACTAAATCTTGACCAACATATTAAACTGGATACTATTTCTGGAACTCAGTCCAAAGTCAGGGGACTGGTGTAAGTAAGATGAATATTTCCTCCTGATTTCTGATTTAGCAGGCTAAGCAATTGTCATACAAGGTACAGTATATAGAGATCCTGCTATATGGCGTAATGTTACCTATATGAGTGATATCGTCCCAAATATTATACTGATATCACAGATGGAATGCTCTTAATGGCTTTTATATTGCTATTATAGTAGCTATGCCCTGCGTGTTACTACTCTTTATAGCAGTACTATGTGGTAACTTGAGACTTATTGTTTTATTTTTGTTTTTTTTGAGCGCACGGTGAGCGGATATGTGTCTTGGTGCTTTGTTCCATTGATCTGCACTTTTATAATTTTGCCCTAGGTCGCACTTGGTCTAGAAACTACCATGGACCCCAACATACCTGAGTAATCAATGTCATTATTTGATGATACGTTCCATCAGATGGATGAGGCCCGGGCTGTCTGCTCCAGCCTAAGACCAACCATCTCATTGTAGAGAGACTATTTAGCCTGTCGGATGCTAAAAACGTACTTAAAATATTTTTACTGTTCTACTGTCGTATGGATGGTGTTGGTCTGGGGAAGAAGGCTCGGGGCCACCTACCTGACAGTAATGAAGTGGAAATACTAACATTGATTATTTGGAGGTGATTCCAGCTCTTCCAGTGGGGCCTATAAGAGTATATGAAGAGGTGGTAAAATGTCCTTAGAAAAGAGGTATAGACGGTGGTAGACGTGTTCGTAGAGTTCTTACCAGTATGAGACCATCATAGAGGTTTACTAATAGGTATGAATATATCTACCAGGAGCTCCCTAAAAGTCATGGAAGAAAAAGGGAGGCAGTTCAGGATTATTTTGGGGAGTTGTGCGATGTTTTACGTAATGCCATTCAGCCGCCCAACAATGTCTCCATATAGTTGTGATTGTATCACCATGGACTGGTAACCTAGATTGGGCCATGACCAGTCCAGATCCAGAATTTGAATCCCCTAACTATTATTGCACATGTCAGAAATGGGAATGATGGGGATAGAGATAAGTCTCAAGAAAGGAAAACCCTCCCGCTATGTTATATACATATCCATAGGAGCTGATGGGACAAGACATTATACATTCAGCTGCCCAAGTAACAGAGCAGAAAGTGTTGTCAGAAGAAGAATATCCAGATGTCTAATGTCCCCTATAACCTTCTCCTTCTTGTGTATTACTCAGGTTACTGTCTTAATGGAGGAACGTTATATGTAGGAGGAAAGTGTCTATGTCTTCCTGATTATTTTGGACCGCGGTGTGAGGAATTCATAACCAGACCAGGTACAGTACATACAGATCCTGCTTTATGATGTAATGTTATATGTATAAATATAGAACTGATACTGTCCCAAATATGACACTGACATCACATGGGTCATTAATACTTCACCTATAGCATAAGTTCTATAATAGTAGATATCTATTGTGTGTTGTGAGGCAGCAACCACAATCACAACCAGGAAATGATCCCGTAGAATATTATATGATATTATATGAAGACACCGAGAAATAAGCAGTTACTAAGCAGATTGATTCATTGCCATTGGGCGTCCTATATAAGACTGAGCAGATCGCACGGCTCTTGTATTATTTGTCTCTTCGGGTTCTCTGATGCCTTGATATCTGCTTTAATTTGTTTTATCACTTGATACAGGATCAGTAACACATGTTATACCGGGCTGTATACAGGATCAGTAACACATGTTATACCAGGCTGTATACCGGATCAGTAACACATGTTATACCGGGCTGTATACAGGATCAGTAACACATGTTATACCGGGCTGTATACAGGATCAGTAACACATGTTATACCAGGCTGTATACAGGATCAGTAACACATGTTATACCAGGCTGTATACAGGATCAGTAACACATGTTATACCGGGCTGTATACAGGATCAGTAACACATGTTATACCAGGCTGTATACAGGATCAGTAACACATGTTATACCAGGCTGTATACAGGATCAGTAACACATGTTATACCGGGCTGTATACAGGATCAGTAACACATGTTATACCAGGCTGTATACAGGATCAGTAACACATGTTATACCGGGCTGTATACAGGATCAGTAACACATGTTATACCGGGCTGTATACAGGATCAGTATCACATGTTATACCAGGCTGTATACAGGATCAGTAACACATGTTATACCGGGCTGTATACAGGGTCAGTAACACATGTTATACCGGGCTGTATACAGGGTCAGTAACACATGTTATACCGGGCTGTATACAGGATCAGTAACACATGTTATACCAGGCTGTATACAGGATCAGTATCACATGTTATACCAGGCTGTATACAGGATCAGTAACACATGTTATACCGGGCTGTATACAGGATCAGTAACACATGTTATACCAGGCTGTATACAGGATCAGTAACACATGTTATACCAGGCTGTATACAGGATCAGTAACACATGTTATACCGGGCTGTATACAGGGTCAGTAACACATGTTATACCGGGCTGTATACAGGATCAGTAACACATGTTATACCAGGCTGTATACAGGATCAGTAACACATGTTATACCGGGCTGTATACAGGATCAGTAACACATGTTATACCGGGCTGTATACAGGATCAGTAACACATATTATACCAGGCTGTATACAGGATCAGTAACACATGTTATACCGGGCTGTATACAGGGTCAGTAACACATGTTATACCGGGCTGTATACAGGATCAGTAACACATGATCTTCCAGGATGTATACAGGATCAGTATCACATGTTATACCGGGCTGTATACAGGATCAGTAACACATGATCTTCCAGGATGTATACAGGATCAGTATCACATGTTATACCGGGCTGTATACAGGATCAGTAACACATGTTATACCGGGCTGTATACAGGATCAGTAACACATGTTATACCGGGCTGTATACAGGATCAGTAACACATGTTATACCGGGCTGTATACAGGATCAGTAACACATGTTATACCAGGCTGTATACAGGATCAGTAACACATGTTATACCGGGCTGTATACAGGATCAGTAACACATGTTATACCGGGCTGTATACAGGATCAGTAACACATGTTATACCGGGCTGTATACAGGATCAGTAACACATGTTATACCGGGCTGTATACAGGATCAGTAACACATGTTATACCGGCCTGTATACAGGATCAGTATCACATGTTATACCAGGCTGTATACAGGATCAGTAACACATGTTATACCGGGCTGTATACAGGATCAGTAACACATGTTATACCAGGCTGTATACAGGATCAGTAACACATGTTATACCGGGCTGTATACAGGATCAGTAACACACGTTATACCGGGCTGTATACAGGATCAATAACACATGTTATACCGGGCTGTATACAGGATCAGTAACACATGTTATACCGGGCTGTATACAGGGTCAGTAACACATGTTATACCGGGCTGTATACAGGATCAGTAACACATGTTATACCAGGCTGTATACAGGATCAGTAACACATGTTATACCGGGCTGTATACAGGATCAGTAACACATGTTATACCGGGCTGTATACAGGATCAGTAACACATATTATACCAGGCTGTATACAGGATCAGTAACACATGTTATACCAGGCTGTATACAGGGTCAGTAACACATGTTATACCGGGCTGTATACAGGATCAGTAACACATGTTATACCGGGCTGTATACAGGATCAGTAACACATGTTATACCGGGCTGTATACAGGATCAGTAACACATATTATACCAGGCTGTATACAGGATCAGTAACACATGTTATACCAGGCTGTATACAGGGTCAGTAACACATGTTATACCGGGCTGTATACAGGATCAGTAACACATGTTACACCAGGCTGTATACAGGATCAGTATCACATGTTATACCAGGCTGTATACAGGATCAGTAACACATGTTATACCGGGCTGTATACAGGGTCAGTAACACATGTTATACCGGGCTGTATACAGGATCAGTAACATATGTTATACCAGGCTGTATACAGGATCAGTAACACATGTTATACCGGGCTGTATACAGGATCAGTAACACATGTTATACCAGGCTGTATACAGGATCAGTAACACATGTTATACCAGGCTGTATACAGGATCAGTAACACATGTTATACCGGGCTGTATACAGGATCAGTAACACATGTTATACCAGGCTGTATACAGGATCAGTAACACATGTTATACCAGGCTGTATACAGGATCAGTAACACATGTTATACCGGGCTGTATACAGGATCAGTAACACATGTTATACCAGGCTGTATACAGGATCAGTAACACATGTTATACCGGGCTGTATACAGGATCAGTAACACATGTTATACCGGGCTGTATACAGGATCAGTATCACATGTTATACCAGGCTGTATACAGGATCAGTAACACATGTTATACCGGGCTGTATACAGGGTCAGTAACACATGTTATACCGGGCTGTATACAGGGTCAGTAACACATGTTATACCGGGCTGTATACAGGATCAGTAACACATGTTATACCAGGCTGTATACAGGATCAGTATCACATGTTATACCAGGCTGTATATAGGATCAGTAACACATGTTATACCGGGCTGTATACAGGATCAGTAACACATGTTATACCAGGCTGTATACAGGATCAGTAACACATGTTATACCGGGCTGTATACAGGATCAGTAACACATGTTATACCGGGCTGTATACAGGGTCAGTAACACATGTTATACCGGGCTGTATACAGGATCAGTAACACATGTTATACCAGGCTGTATACAGGATCAGTAACACATGTTATACCGGGCTGTATACTGGATCAGTAACACATGTTATACCGGGCTGTATACAGGATCAGTAACACATATTATACCAGGCTGTATACAGGATCAGTAACACATGTTATACCAGGCTGTATACAGGGTCAGTAACACATGTTATACCGGGCTGTATACAGGATCAGTAACACATGTTACACCAGGCTGTATACAGGATCAGTATCACATGTTATACCAGGCTGTATACAGGATCAGTAACACATGTTATACCGGGCTGTATACAGGGTCAGTAACACATGTTATACCGGGCTGTATACAGGATCAGTAACACATGATCTTCCAGGATGTATACAGGATCAGTATCACATGTTATACCGGGCTGTATACAGGATCAGTAACACATGTTATACCGGGCTGTATACAGGATCAGTAACACATGTTATACCGGGCTGTATACAGGATCAGTAACACATGTTATACCAGGCTGTATACAGGATCAGTATCACATGTTATACCAGGCTGTATACAGGATCAGTAACACATGTTATACCGGGCTGTATACAGGATCAGTAACACATGTTATACCAGGCTGTATACAGGATCAGTAACACATGTTATACCAGGCTGTATACAGGATCAGTAACACATGTTATACCGGGCTGTATACAGGATCAGTAACACATATTATACCAGGCTGTATACAGGATCAGTAACACATGTTATACCAGGCTGTATACAGGGTCAGTAACACATGTTATACCGGGCTGTATACAGGATCAGTAACACATGTTACACCAGGCTGTATACAGGATCAGTATCACATGTTATACCAGGCTGTATACAGGATCAGTAACACATGTTATACCGGGCTGTATACAGGGTCAGTAACACATGTTATACCGGGCTGTATACAGGATCAGTAACACATGTTACACCGGGCTGTATACAGGATCAGTAACACATGTTATACCGGGCTGTATACAGGATCAGTAACACATGTTATACTGGGCTGTATACAGGATCAGTAACACATGTTATACCAGGCTGTATACAGGATCAGTAACACATGTTATACCGGGCTGTATACAGGATCAGTAACACATGTTATACCGGGCTGTATACAGGATCAGTAACACATGTTATACCAGGCTGTATACAGGATCAGTAACACATGTTATACCGGGCTGTATACAGGATCAGTAACACATGTTATACCGGGCTGTATACAGGATCAGTAACACATATTATACCAGGCTGTATACAGGATCAGTAACACATGTTATACCAGGCTGTATACAGGGTCAGTAACACATGTTATACCGGGCTGTATACAGGATCAGTAACACATGTTACACCAGGCTGTATACAGGATCAGTATCACATGTTATACCAGGCTGTATACAGGATCAGTAACACATGTTATACCGGGCTGTATACAGGGTCAGTAACACATGTTATACCGGGCTGTATACAGGATCAGTAACACATGTTACACCGGGCTGTATACAGGATCAGTAACACATGTTATACCGGGCTGTATACAGGATCAGTAACACATGTTATACTGGGCTGTATACAGGATCAGTAACACACGTTATACCGGGCTGTATACAGGATCAGTAACACATGTTATACCGGGCTGTATACAGGATCAGTAACACATGTTACACCAGGCTGTATACAGGATCAGTAACACATGATCTTCCAGGATGTATACAGGATCAGTATCACATGTTATACCAGGCTGTATACAGGATCAGTAACACATGTTATACCGGGCTGTATACAGGATCAGTAACACACGTTATACCGGGCTGTATACAGGATCAGTAACACACGTTACACCGGGCTGTATATAGGATCAGTAACACATGTTATACCGGGCTGTATACAGGATCAGTAACACATGTTACACCGGGCTGTATACAGGATCAGTAACACATGTTACACCGGGCTGTATACAGGATCAGTAACACATGTTACACCGGGCTGTATACAGGATCAGTATCACATGTTATACCGGGCTGTATACAGGATCAGTAACACATGTTATACCGGGATGTATACAGGATCAGTAACACATGTTATACCGGGCTGTATACAGGATCAGTAACACATGTTATACCGGGCTGTATACAGGATCAGTAACACATTTTATACCGGGCTGTATACAGGGTCAGTAACACATGTTATACCGGGCTGTATACAGGGTCAGTAACACATGTTATACCGGGCTGTATACAGGGTCAGTAACACATGTTATACCGGGCTGTATACAGGATCAGTAACACATGTTATACCAGGCTGTATACAGGATCAGTAACACATGTTATACCGGGCTGTATACAGGATCAGTAACACATGTTATACCAGGCTGTATACAGGATCAGTAACACATGTTATACCGGGCTGTATACAGGATCAGTAACACATGTTATACCGGGATGTATACAGGATCAGTAACACATGTTATACCGGGCTGTATAAAGGATCAGTAACACATGTTATACCAGGCTGTATACAGGATCAGTAACACATGTTATACCAGGCTGTATACAGGATCAGTAACACATGTTATACCGGGCTGTATACAGGATCAGTATCACATGTTATACCAGGCCGTATACAGGATCAGTAACACATGTTATACCGGGCTGTATACAGGATCAGTATCACATGTTATACCGGGCTGTATACAGGATCAGTAACACATGTTATACCGGGATGTATACAGGATCAGTAACACACGTTATACCGGGCTGTATACAGGATAAGTAACACATGTTATACCAGGCTGTATACAGGATCAGTAACACATGTTATACCAGGCTGTATACAGGATCAGTATCACATGTTATACCAGGCTGTATACAGGATCAGTAACACATGTTATACCAGGCTGTATACAGGATCAGTAACACACGTTATACCGGGCTGTATACAGGATCAGTAACACATATTATACCGGGCTGTATACAGGGTCAGTAACACATGTTATACCGGGCTGTATACAGGATCAGTAACACATGTTATACCAGGCTGTATACAGGATCAGTAACACATGTTATACCGGGCTGTATACAGGATCAGTAACACATGTTATACCGGGCTGTATACAGGATCAGTAACACATGTTATACCAGGCTGTATACAGGATCAGTAACAGATGTTATACCAGGCTGTATACAGGATCAGTAACACATGTTATACCAGGCTGTATACAGGATCAGTAACACATGTTATACCGGGCTGTATACAGGATCTGTAACACATGTTATACCAGGCTGTATACAGGATCAGTAACACATGTTATACCGGGCTGTATACAGGATCAGTAACACATGTTATACCGGGCTGTATACAGGATCAGTAACACATGTTATACCGGGCTGTATACAGGATCAGTAACACATGTTATACCGGGCTGTATACAGGATCAGTAACACACGTTATATTGGGCTGTATATAGGATCAGTAACACATGTTATACCAGGCTGTATACAGGATCAGTAACACATGTTATACCGGGCTGTATACAGGATCAGTATCACATGTTATACCAGGCTTTATACAGGATCAGTAACACATATTATACCAGGCTGTATACAGGATCAGTAACACACGTTATACCGGGCTGTATACAGGATCAGTAACACATGTTATACCAGGCTGTATACAGGATCAGTAACACATGTTATACCGGGCTGTATACAGGATCAGTAACACACGTTATACCGGGCTGTATACAGGATCAATAACACATGTTATACCGGGATGTATACAGGATCAGTATCACATGTTATACCAGGCTGTATACAGGATCAGTAACACATGTTATACCAGGCTGTATACAGGATCAGTAACACATGTTATACCAGGCTGTATACAGGATCAGTAACACACGTTATACCGGACTGTATACAGGATCAGTAACACATGTTATACCAGGCTGTATACAGGATCAGTAACACATGTTATACCGGGCTGTATACAGGATCAGTAACACACGTTATACCGGGCTGTATACAGGATCAATAACACATGTTATACCGGGATGTATACAGGATCAGTATCACATGTTATACCAGGCTGTATACAGGGTCAGTAACACATGTTATACCGGGCTGTATACAGGATCAGTAACACATGTTATACCGGGCTGTATACAGGATCAGTACCACATGTTATACCGGGCTGTATACAGGATCAGTAACACATGTTATACCGGGCTGTATACAGGATCAGTAACACATGTTATACCGGGCTGTATACAGGATCAGTAGCACATGTTATACCGGGCTGTATACAGGATCAGTAACACATGTTATACCAGGCTGTATACAGGATCAGTAACACACGTTATATTGGGCTGTATACAGGATCAGTAACACATGTTATACCGGGCTGTATACAGGATCAGTAACACATGTTATACCGGGCTGTATACAGGATCAGTAACACATGTTATACCGGGCTGTATACAGGATCAGTAACACACGTTATATTGGGCTGTATACAGGATCAGTAACACATGTTATACCGGGCTGTATACAGGATCAGTAACACATGTTATACCAGGCTGTATACAGGATCAGTATCACATGTTATACCAGGCTGTATACAGGATCAGTAACACATGTTATACCGGGCTGTATACAGGATCAGTAACACATGTTATACCGGGCTGTATACAGGATCAGTATCACATGTTATACCAGGCTGTATACAGGATCAGTAACACATGTTATACCAGGCTGTATACAGGATCAGTATCATATGTTATACCAGGCTGTATACAGGATCAGTAACACATGTTATACCAGGCTGTATACAGGATCAGTAACACACGTTATACCGGGCTGTATACAGGATCAGTAACACATGTTATACCAGGCTGTATACAGGATCAGTAACACATGTTATACCGGGCTGTATACAGGATCAGTAACACATGTTATACCGGGCTGTATACAGGATCAGTAACACATGTTATACCGGGCTGTATACAGGATCAGTATCATATGTTATACCAGGCTGTATACAGGATCAGTAACACATGTTATACCAGGCTGTATACAGGATCAGTAACACACGTTATACCGGGCTGTATACAGGATCAGTAACACATGTTATACCAGGCTGTATACAGGATCAGTAACACATGTTATACCGGGCTGTATACAGGATCAGTAACACATGTTATACCAGGCTGTATACAGGATCAGTATCACATGTTATACCAGGCTGTATACAGGATCAGTAACACATGTTATACCGGGCTGTATACAGGATCAGTAACACATGTTATACCGGGCTGTATACAGGATCAGTATCACATGTTATACCAGGCTGTATACAGGATCAGTAACACATGTTATACCAGGCTGTATACAGGATCAGTAACACATGTTATACCGGGCTGTATACAGGATCAGTATCACATGTTATACCGGGCTGTATACAGGATCAGTAACACATGTTATACCGGGATGTATACAGGATCAGTAACACATGTTATACCGGGCTGTATACAGGATCAGTAACACATTTTATACCAGCTGTATACAGGATCAGTAACACATGTTATACCAGGCTGTATACAGGATCAGTAACACATGTTATACCAGGCTGTATACAGGATCAGTAACACATGTTATACCGGGCTGTATACAGGGTCAGTAACACACGTTATACCAGGCTGTATACAGGATCAGTAACACATGTTATACCGGGCTGTATACAGGATCAGTAACACACGTTATACCAGGCTGTATACAGGATCAGTAACACATGTTATACCGGGCTGTATACAGGATCAGTAACACATATTATACCAGGCTGTATACAGGATCAGTATCACATGTTATACCAGGCTGTATACAGGATCAGTAACACATGTTATACCGGGCTGTATACAGGATCAGTAACACATGTTATACCGGGCTGTATACAGGATCAGTAACACATGTTATACCGGGCTGTATACAGGATCAGTAACACATGTTATACCGGGCTGTATACAGGATCAGTAACACATGTTATACCGGGCTGTATACAGGGTCAGTAACACATGTTATACCGGGCTGTATACAGGATCAGTAACACATGTTATACCGGGCTGTATACAGGGTCAGTAACACATGTTATACCAGGCTGTATACAGGATCAGTAACACATGTTATACCGGGCTGTGTACAGGATCAGTAACACATGTTATACCGGGCTGTATACAGGATCAGTAACACATGTTATACCGGGCTGTATACAGGATCAGTAACACATGTTATACCGGGCTGTATACAGGATAAGTAACACATGTTATACCGGGCTGTATACAGGATCAGTAACACATGTTATACCGGGCTGTATACAGGATCAGTAACACATGTTATACCAGGCTGTATACAGGATCAGTAACACATGTTATACCGGGCTGTGTACAGGATCAGTAACACATGTTATACCGGGCTGTGTACAGGATCAGTAACACATGTTATACCGGGCTGTATACAGGATCAGTAACACATGTTATACCGGGCTGTGTACAGGATCAGTAACACATGTTATACCGGGCTGTGTAAAGGATCAGTAACACATGTTATACCAGGCTGTATACAGGATCAGTAACACATGTTATACCGGGCTGTGTACAGGATCAGTAACACATGTTATACCGGGCTGTATACAGGATCAGTAACACATGTTATACCGGGCTGTATACAGGATCAGTAACACATGTTATACCGGGCTGTATACAGGATAAGTAACACATGTTATACCGGGCTGTATACAGGATCAGTAACACACGTTATACCGGGCTGTATACAGGATCAGTAACACATGTTATACCAGGCTGTATACAGGATCAGTAACACATGTTATACCGGGCTGTATACAGGATCAGTATCACATGTTATACCAGGCTGTATACAGGATCAGTATCACATGTTATACCAGGCTGTATACAGGATCAGTAACACATGTTATACCGGGCTGTATACAGGATCAGTAACACATGTTATACCGGTCTGTATACAGGATCAGTAACACATGTTATACCAGGCTGTATACAGGATCAGTAACACATGTTATACCGGGCTGTATACAGGATCAGTAACACATGTTATACCGGGCTGTATACAGGATCAGTATCACATGTTATACCGGGCTGTATACAGGATCAGTAACACACGTTATACCGGGCTGTATACAGGATCAGTAACACATGTTACACCGGGCTGTATACAGGATCAGTAACACACGTTATACCGGGCTGTATACAAGATCAGTAACACATGTTATACCAGGCTGTATACCGGATTAGTATCACATGTTATACCAGGCTGTATACAGGATCAGTAACACATGTTATACCGGGCTGTATACAGGATCAGTAACACATGTTATACCGGGCTGTATACAGGATCAGTAACACATGTTATACCAGGCTGTATACAGGATCAGTAACACATGTTATACCAGGCTGTATACAGGATCAGTAACACATGTTATACCAGGCTGTATACAGGATCAGTAACACATGTTATACCGGGCTGTATACAGGATCAGTAACACATGTTATACCGGGCTGTATACAGGATCAGTAACACATGTTATACCGGGCTGTATACAGGATCAGTAACACATGTTATACCAGGCTGTATACAGGATCAGTAACACATGTTATACCGGGCTGTATACAGGATTAGTATCACATGTTATACCAGGCTGTATACAGGATCAGTAACACATGTTATACCAGGCTGTATACAGGATCAGTAACACATGTTATACCGGGCTGTATACAGGATCAGTAACACATGTTATACCGGGCTGTATACAGGATCAGTAACACATGTTATACCAGGCTGTATACAGGATCAGTAACACATGTTATACCAGGCTGTATACAGGATCAGTAACACATGTTATACCAGGCTGTATACAGGGTCAGTAACACATGTTATACCGGGCTGTATACAGGATCAGTAACACATGTTATACCAGGCTGTATACAGGATAAGTAACACATGTTATACCAGGCTGTATACAGGATAAGTAACACATGTTATACCGGGCTGTATACAGGATCAGTATCACATATTATACCAGGCTGTATACAGGATCAGTAACACACGTTATACCGGGCTGTATACAGGATCAGTAACACATTTTATACCGGGCTGTATACAGGATCAGTAACACATGTTATACCGGGCTGTATACAGGATAAGTAACACATGTTATACCAGGCTGTATACAGGATCAGTAACACATTTTATACCGGGCTGTATACAGGATCAGTAACACATGTTATACCGGGCTGTATACAGGATAAGTAACACATGTTATACCGGGCTGTATACAGGATCAGTAACACATGTTATACCGGGCTGTATACAGGATCAGTAACACATATTATACCAGGCTGTATACAGGATCAGTAACACACGTTATACCAGGCTGTATACAGGATCAGTAACACATGTTATACCGGGCTGTATACAGGATCAGTAACACATGTTATACCGGGCTGTATACAGGATAAGTAACACATGTTATACCAGGCTGTATACAGGATCAGTAACACATGTTATACCAGGCTGTATACAGGATCAGTAACACATGTTATACCAGGCTGTATACAGGATCAGTAACACATGTTATACCGGGCTGTATACAGGATCAGTAACACATGTTATACCGGGCTGTATACAGGATAAGTAACACATGTTATACCAGGCTGTATACAGGATCAGTAACACATGTTATACCAGGCTGTATACAGGATCAGTAACACATGTTATACCGGGATGTATACAGGATCAGTAACACATGTTATACCGGGCTGTATACAGGATCAGTAACACATGTTATACCAGGCTGTATACAGGATCAGTAACACATGTTATACCAGGCTGTATACAGGATCAGTAACACATGTTATACCGGGCTGTATACAGGATCAGTAACACATGTTATACCGGGCTGTATACAGGATAAGTAACACATGTTATACCAGGCTGTATACAGGATCAGTAACACATTTTATACCGGGCTGTATACAGGATCAGTAACACATGTTATACCGGGCTGTATACAGGATAAGTAACACATGTTATACCAGGCTGTATACAGGATCAGTATCACATGTTATACCGGGCTGTATACAGGATCAGTAACACACGTTATACCGGGCTGTATACAGGATCAGTAACACATTTTATACCGGGCTGTATACAGGATCTGTAACACATGTTATACTGAGTGTATACAGGATCAGTAACACATGATATACCAGGCTGTATACAGGATCAGCAACACATGTTATACCGGGCTGTATACAGGATCAGTAACACACGTTATACCGGGCTGTATACAGGATCAGTAACACATTTTATACCGGGCTGTATACAGGATCTGTAACACATGTTATACTGAGTGTATACAGGATCAGTAACACATGTTATACCAGGCTATATCAGTATCACATGTACTTAAAGGGATATTCCCACAAGACAAGATTCCTAAATATACCCATTCTCCAATTTAATGTAATTAACAAAAATACAGCATTTCACAGATATAATTCCAACCTGTCTCTGTCATTTCTGCTGTACACAATATGGTTGCCCCTGGATTTGACTGTAAACCTTGGTCAGATTCTTCTCATGAATAGCTTCTCCTATCTGCACACTGCCCCTCTCCCATTGCATTACAAAATCATCTTAGACACAGGCACTTCCTACAGGTAAGCAGAAGATTGCAGAGACTTACTCTACAAGCTAGAGACAGATAGGGGCTTTATCCTAGGCATAGCAGAGTTGCCTCTGTGTATGCTATAGGTGAGAGTGTGTCATTGTGTTTTATATACATCTCATGGATCTCTCATCTCTCATCTCTCATCTGTCTCATCTCTCTTTCTATGTGTTAAATACTAGTATAATATTCAGAAGCTAAATGAAAGTGTATATAAACCTTGTACCCTCATAATCTAAGCACATTGTCAGCTCACAACATCTCATAGCACTAGAGAGATCATGAAGTGTCTGCTTAGAGAATCTCTGCTCACACTCTGGAATCTTACACTGACCATCTCTGAGTGATAGGAGCTAAAGCAGCAATAAAACTGATTAACATTGTAAAGTAAAGGGGCTAAAAAGTATCTTTACTGGATAAACATTACTGGGGGTATTAAATTTGAGAACTTTCATTCATGAGAAAACCCCTTTAAAGAAGTTCCATTTTGTCGATGTGATCCAAAATTTATATGGTCTGAATCTACATAACCCACAAAATGCATTTACTGAGGATAGGGACTTTTGCCTAGTTGTCACCTGTGGTTTAGTGCAGGATCGGGCAAGCAAGCAGAGACAGAGGATGTGGAAAGTGCAAGGCTTGCACTTTTTCCCTATCTTGTCACTACTTTAAGGTTTTGTCTTCGATAATGGCCTCTAACAGTCCAATTACTCTTCTCATTTCCTTCACTTTCAAAAAAAGAAAAAAAATGTTGATATTAAATAATATTTCATAGTTTTAGTTAGATTTTGTAGATGTAAATGTGGCCTAACCCCCTCCTACCCAGTCTGTAGCTGTAAAATCAGATTAGATTTTGTCACTGTGTAAGATAAAAAATTAGGGGGGGGGGCGTTTCTCTGCCTTCTTTGTTTCATTATTTAATTTCAGCTTACAGTAAATATAGTTTATTGGTGAAAATTGAAGATTTGATATTTTTGGGCCTTAACTGACAAGTTAGGTACACTATGGGATAATATGTTTGTGTTGTTGGAGTCAGGTACACATATAGTTAATAATTGAAAGTTGTGAATTGTACATTGAATTCATAAGGTTTTTAGGGAGCGCCTATATTTACACCTCTATGGAATAGTGAAAATATAAAATAAAAATAAATACATGTGGTCCCCTACTTAAGAACACCCGACTTACAGATGACCCCTACTTACATGGACCTCTGGATGTTGGCAATTTACTGTACTTCAGCCTTAGGCTACAATAAACAGGTGTCTGTTATTAAGCTTTATAATCTATCCTGGTTCCTTTGACAATCTAACATTTTTAAAATCCAATTGTCACAGAGACCAAAGAGAGGTTACAATTATAAAAAATACAGTTCCGACTTACATACAAATTTTACTTAAGTTAAACAAATCTACAGAACCTATCTTGTACGTAACCCAGGGACTGTCTGTATACATCTATGGAATAATGAAAATATAAAAGAACTTGAAGGAGTTGCAAAAAATTAGGGATGGGCTGGGACGGGCTTTTTTTTTTAAAAAAAAAAGTGTACTCACCTCCTCCGTCCCTCGCTATGTACCGGTCTGTCTGATCTGTTCCCCTGTTTGCTTACAGGGGCACAGAAGCTGTGCTCGGGGAGCTTGTGGATATAAATCGGTTTTGAAAGACTAAAGGAATTTTTTATATTTCGGATCTTTTTCAACAGGGTGTTGTTCATTTTGAAGAGTTAAAACAGGAAAGACACTTGAGGGATGTAGACGTTCTTAAATTTTCACCAATTATACACGATATAAAGGCAGAACCACAATGGAGAAAAGTTTAGGGTTATCATAAACTTTCGTCTTTTGTTTTCGGTTTGGTAGATGAACCTTAAACTCTGTCTAAAATCTATAAAGGATTAATGGAAGGTATAGATAAGAATCTAAAACCCCCTATTCCACAAAATGGAATAAAGCTGGTGGGAATTTCCAGGACGATAACTGGCTTGGAATTTGCAGAAATGTAAAATTTTCCTCGAAGAATTTGAACCATAAATTTATCTAATTAAATCTTATAGAACATCCGATTCCCCCGACTTATTCTTTAAAGCAGGAGTAAAGGAGAATTTGAGATCCAATAGATGTCGATAGGATCGAGCAGATATAGAATTGGAATATGGAACTGTCCAGTAACCAAAACATTTTGGAATAAGATTTATGATGTTATTATGGCAAAATTAAAAATTGGGCTTTTATTTACCTTGGAAGTAGAAATTTTGGGTTTTATTCCCAATACAGAAGTTCCTACAGATAGATGTGAATTAACACATAAATTACTATTCGTGGCAAATTTTACAATGTGAAGGAAGTTAATAGAATGGATAAATCTAGTAGAACAAATTATGAAATATGAAACCATTTTGAAGCTCTAGAAGGAAGACATGAAAGTAAGGAGAAAAGTTCTTCATCTTGATCTTGGTGGTTTGCTTAGAGGGACAAAATGGACATTTTATTTCTCCTTCCCCACCGATGCTGGACTCGGGGTGGAGGGAGGATGGGTATAGATACTACTCGATAATGTTTTTTTCTCTTTGACTGGTTGTGTATATTACATGTAGTTGAAATGTATTCTTCTACTGTTGTACATTCATATTGATTAATTAAAAGTTTAAAGAGATAAAAAAGAAAGAAAAAAAAGATTTTGCTGCTGTCACAGATTATTCTGAAAAATTTTGAATTAAAAGAACATTTTTAATTTACAGAAGCAACAACTACGCCTCAGAAACCAACTATTATCTCCTCTACTGAAGATATTACTACAACTTACTCTATTGACTCTACTACAGAAGATGTAACTACCACAGACTCTACTGACTACACTACAGAAGTTGTTACTACAACTTACTCTACTGACTCTACTACAGAAGATATTACTACAACAGACTTTACTGACTCTACTACAGAAGTTGTTACTACAACTTACTCTACTGACTCTACTACAGAAGATATTACTACAACAGACTTTACTGACTCTACTACAGAAGTTGTTACTACAACAGACTCTACAACAGTAGATGTTACTACAACAGACTCTACTGACTCTACTACAGAAGTTGTTACTACAACAGACTCTACAACAGTAGATGTTACTACAACAGACTCTACTGACTCTACTACAGAAGTTGTTACTACAACAGACTCTACTACAGAAGATGTTACTACAACAGACTCTACTGACTCCACTACAGAAGTTGTTACTACAACAGACTCTACTACAGAAGATGTTACTACAACAGACTCTACTGACTCCACTACAGAAGTTGTTACTACAACAGACTCTACTACAGAAGATGTTACTACAACAGACTCTCCTGACTCCACTACAGAAGTTGTTACTACAACAGACTCTACTGACTCCACTACAGAAGTTGTTACTACAACAGCCTCTACTACAGAAGATGTTACTACAACAGACTCTACCGACTCCACTACAGAAGTTGTTACTACAACAAACTCTACTACAGAAGATGTTACTACAACAGATTCTACTGACTCCACTACAGAAGTTGTTACTTCAACAGACTCTACTACAGAAGATGTTACTACAACAGACTCTCCTGACTCCACTACAGAAGTTGTTACTAAAACAGACTCTACTGACTCCACTACAGAAGTTGTTACTACAACAGACTCTACTACAGAAGATGTTACAAAAACAGACTTTACTGACTCCACTACAGAAGTTGTTACTACAACAGACTCTACTACGAAAGATACTACAACAGACTCTACTGACTCCACCACAGAAGATGTTACTACAACAGACTTTACTGACTCCACTACAGAGGTTGTTACTACAACAGACTTTACAACAGAAGATGTTACTACAACAGACTCTACAGACTCTACTACAGAAGATATTACTACAACAGACTTTACTGACTCCACTACAGAAGTTGTTACTTCAACAGACTCTACTACAGAAGATGTTACTACAACAGACTCTCCTGACTCCACTACAGAAGTTGTTACTAAAACAGACTCTACTGACTCCACTACAAAAATTGTTACTACAACAGACTCTACTACGAAAGATACTACAACAGACTCTACTGACTCCACCACAGAAGATGTTACTACAACAGACTTTACAACAGAAGATGTTACTACAACAGACTCTACAGACTCTACTACAGAAGATATTACTACAACAGACTTTACTGACTCCACTACAGAGGTTGTTACTACAACAGACTTTACAACAGAAGATGTTACTACAACAGACTCTACAGACTCTACTACAGAAGTTGTTACTACAACAGACTCTACTACAGAAGTTGTTACTACAACAGACTCTACTGACTCCACTACAGAATTTGTTACTACAACAGACTCTACTGACTCCACTACAGAACTTGTTACTACAACAGACTCTACTACAGAATTTGTTACTACAACAGACTCTACTATGGAAGGTATTACTACAACAGACTTTACTGACTCCTCTTCAGAAGATATTACTACAACATACTCTACTGACTCTACTACAGAAGATGTTACTACAACATACTTTACTGGCTCTACTACAGAATATGTTACTACAACAGACTTTACTAAAGAAGATGTTACTACAACAGATTCTACTGACTCCACTACAGAAGATATTACTACAACAGACTTTACTGACTCCACTACAGAAGTTGTTACTACAACAGACTCTACTACAGAAGTTGTTACTACAACAGACTCTACTGACTCCACTACAGAATTTGTTACTACAACAGACTCTACTGACTCCACTACAGAACTTGTTACTACAACAGACTCTACTACAGAATTTGTTACTACTACAGACTCTACTACGGAAGGTATTACTACAACAGACTTTTCTGACTCCTCTTCAGAAGATATTACTACAACATACTCTACTGACTCTACTACAGAAGATATTACTACAACATTCTCTACTACAGAAGATGTTACTACAACATACTTTACTGGCTCTACTACAGAATATGTTACTACAACAGACTTTACTACCGAAGATGTTACTACAACAGACTCTACTGACTCCACTACAGAAGATATTATTTCAACAGACTTTACTGACTCTACTACAGAAGATGTTACTACAAAAGACACTACAGACTCCACTACAGAAGATATTACTACAACATACTCTACTACAGAAGATGTTACTACAACAGACTCTATTGACTCCACTACAGAAGACATTACTACAACAGTGTCTAGTGACTCCACCACAAAATTTGTTACTACAACAGACTCTACTGACTCCACTACTGAAGATATTACCACATCCGTCTCTACCTACTCTACTACAGAAGATATTACTACAACAGACTCTACTGACTCTACTACAGAAGATATTACCACATCAGTCTCTACTGACTCTACTACAGAAGATATTACTACATCCATCTCTACCTACTCTACTACAGAAGATAATACTACAACAGACTCTACTACAGAAGATATTACTACAACTGACTCTACTGACTCCACTACAAAAGATGTTACTACAACAGACTCCACTGACTCCACTACAGAAGATGTTACTACAACTTACTCTACTGCCTCTACTACAGATGTTACTACAACAGATTTTAGTGATTCTACCACAGAAGTTATTACTACAACATACTCCACTGACTTTACTACCAAAGATGTAATGTCAACACACTCTACTGCCTCTACTACAGAAGTTGTTACTACAAAATACTCTACCGACTCTACTACAGATGATATTTCAACACCATATACTGACTTTACAACAAAATATATTACTACAACGTATTCCACAGGAGATTTGAAAACATTCTCTACTGACTCTACTACATCTATTACTGTACATGCCACATCTACTACTACTGTTGGACCTACATGGGACCAGTCTTCTTTGAGAACTGCTGGTAATAATACATCTAGTATTACCATTATTACTTCTCCTGGACCTTCTACTACTTCTGGAACCCCAGCTGAGCCTTACACTCAATCTGAAACATCACAACCTACAAAACCGCTATTACCTACAACATCTGGAAATCCCCTGACCACAAATACTGCAGATCCCACTGCTGCTACCAGTAAGTATCTTTAATTATTTCCATTATATTATCTTAATGACTGTTCTACACATCGGTCTGCCTAGGCGCTGAATACTTCTCTCTTCTCTAGAATCATGGTCAATTCTAAGCCTGATTTCATATGAATTGACTAATTGGTTTTAAGTTCTTGTTCTGTCTCTTTCTTCCCTATAGGTGACGTCTGTGGCGTTGGCGGCTATTACGATGTCTCACACTGTGTCTGCAAAGAGAGTTTTTATGGAAACAATTGTAGCTTCATTGCCAATGAGATAAGACCTGGTGAGTAGTGGAAGTCTTCTCATGTATTAATTACTAAAAGAGAGTCTATAGACAGAGGGTGGACCGATTCACTGAATCAGAGAAAAGAAGGAGAGAACCAAAGTGCGCGACTCAGGTGTAGTATTAGAATAACAGTGGTATAAAATACTGTTATGTGGTGCTCACCTTGCGGCTACCTTGTAGCCTAGCATGTAGTATATTGATGTGATGCGCTGCCTGTGGGTCCACGAGGATTAGACGTCCGATGTTCTATCCCGCGTCTGAAACAGGTGAGTGGCAAGGCTGAAGAATCCACATCAACGGCGCGTCATCACTTGGAAGGCTCTTTATTGTTATTATTGGTAAAAGGCCGAAACGCGTAGTTCCTTTTACCAATAATAACAATAAAGAGCCTTCCAAGTGATGACGCGCCGTTAATGTGGATTCTTCAGCCTTGCCACTCACCTAAAAGAGAGTCTATGCCATTTTCGGGCTTTATAGAACTACCATAACCTTAGATGCCCTGATGCACTTCCTATATATCTACTTATACTAGCAGGTTCTCCTGCCATAGTAAACAAAAATAAGTTATAGATATATGTAGAATAGGGAGTGTGTGGACCTCGGATATTGACTTATCTTGTGGAGCTCTACTTTGTAATGTCTCCTTTGTTTGCAGCTAAAGTCATCATTAAGGTCGATGTCACAGTCTACATTTCGAACGAGAATTATACAGAGGACCTGAATGATAAGGGCACCTTTGTATACAGGAACTTCTCCTCTAGGTTCACTGTACAGGTATGTCCTATGGGAGCTTGATGGGATATAAATGGGATATAATTATTGTTACAATTTATGTCCTGCATAGAAATCATAATCTCTATCATATTGGGAGAAAGAAAGCCCCCCCCCCCCCCCCTACACAAGGGACCCCTATAGAAGACATATCGTAGAATACGTAAAATGTTGAAAAATGCACATTAATGGATGGAATTTTACCAGTTATAGACAACTTTTTTACCCTTGAGAACAGTAGAAGTCCCAGGAATATGATCTTTACCAATTCAATTGATTTATTTAATAGGGAATATAATATTTTCATGAATATGAAGGTTTTTCCGTTAAGAACATTATGCAATTTTTAAGAGATAGGTGGATCTGACATTCACATTCTGGTTCGAGCTTCTCATTCGGCCGCATGACATATCCGGCAAATTGATGCCCCTAGCAACTAACCTGACTAATCATAGCCACAAAATAGAGAAAAGTATTTTCACTATGACCGGAGCTCCAAGGATTCTTCTTCTCCCTCTTATTTTATCTTAAAACTTCGATGAACAGCACCAATCTTCAATTTCTCCTGCTGAAAGTATGTCACCATTCAGACTAACACCATCGCACTCTCATTCTCCTCTTTTAATTGTTTTATAACTGGAAGAAAATATGCAGGCAGATGGTGTGGTACGTTCCAACAAGGTTAAAATTTATTCCAATTCATCATACTCACAAAAATCCATTAAAAATGCGCATATCAGGGGGCGTGGCTTGGCTTCCTGCATGGGCGGCCGCATTTAGGAAGAGCTCCGCTGGTTAGCTACTCTTTCCCTATTATCCTGCTGAAATCCTGCCGCAACCATACCTTATCCGAAGCCTAGAAAGCCCTCCCGGACGGGTGTCCATAAAATGAGCAAGTCTCGGGGCTCCAGTGCGGTGGAAAAACTTAAGGAATACGCCAGACGCGGCCCGGGCCAAGATGGCGCAGGCACCTCGTGCTCTGATCGCGGGGCAGGAGATGACGCAGCAGCTACTGCAGACCCGGAGCCGGAGCTAACGCTGAAAGAAATGTCGGAGCAACTGCTTTCAGCAATACAGCTATCTACCACCTCACTCACCACCAAGATCGAGGAGATCCGAGTAGATGTGAGTCTTATACGGCATGATATGCAGAAATTGCGGGACCGGGTGAAGGATACCGAACAGCGCATATCCCAGGTAGAAGACGACGCAGCCCCCGTCCCTGCACAAATAGCCAGCCTAGAGAAAGCAGCGCAACTATGGTCGCAAAAGGCTGACGACCTGGAAAATCGCCTCCGGCGAAATAACGTGCGCATATTGGGCCTACCGGAGCGAGCGGAGGGTGTTGACCCTATAGGCTTCATAGAAGCATGGATACGTGATATGCTACCGAAAGCTGAACTGTCCACCATATTCGCCATAGAGCGAGCCCATAGAGTACCGGCGAAACCACCGATTCCAGGGGCCTCTCCACGTCCTATGTTAGTAAGAGTGCTGTGCAGTAAGGATCGGGATGCTATCCTGAAAGCTGCAAGACAAGCTGGTAACATCTCCTTTCAAAACTCCACCATTACCATATTTCCAGACTTTTCTGCACTTCAAAAATCTAGAGCTTCGTTCCTGGGAGTAAAGAAGCGCTTGCGAGAATTGCAAATTTCCTACTCCATGGCGTTCCCAGCACGGCTCAGAATTGTACACGCAGATAAGGTGACATTCTTTTCTTCACCATCGGAGGCAGATAAGTGGCTTAATAGAATCTGCAGGCCGCCTCGTTAGATCGACAAAGTTGAGGTGCTGCTCAGGACTCTCTCTATCCTCGGCAAATGATAGAGGAAGATGAGTATACTTATTCAGCCGTTGAATGTTAAAATCCCTTTTAATATGTTATTATTGTGTTAGTCATTTTATGGAGGTACTTGACCTTATACATTGAAATATATCCTCTTACAATATACTGTTTACCTAGCCTAAGGATCCTGATATGAAGTAATATCAGAATCCTCCTTAGAAGATGTCAGACATAAAATTAGGGGGAAAAGCAACTGCTATATATTACATGTGTACAATATGGTTGTGGTATACATACTATGTTTATGTTTAAACTTAGTTGGAAGGGAAGAGTTGACCAGATAGGCGGAGAAAGTATCGCGAGACAAACACCTACTACCGCGAACTACCCCGTATCAGTGCTATTGTGCTTAACAGCAGAGTTAGAGAGCTGCGGTTGGTGTTAGCAACCAATCACAGTTCAATCGCTAGAACTTACACATTTTTACGGTTATTTTTTTAATTGTTTGCCTATTGACATGCCTAGTTACAAGTGATGTGATGGCGTTTAATGTTCTCACATGGAATGTGAGAGGTCTGGGAGAAGCACGGAAAAGAAACTTGGTCTTTGACCTAATTAGGACACAATAGCTCTATAATATGTCTCCAGGAGACGCATATGACCCCTGACACAACAAGGTACCTTAGCAAGGCTTGGATACAGTGGTCGGCCCACTCCACTCATACTTCACATTCTCGTGGGGTGTCTCTACTAGTACATAGATCCGTTAGATGGGAACCGTGCTTAGTTAAAAGGGATCCGGATGGGCGATATATTTTTGTACATGCCTATATAAATTGCTCTCAGTTTGTTATTTTGGGTATTTATAAACCTCCTACTGATAACCTACAGGTACTACATGAAGCTGCGGTGTTTGCCTCACAATTCCCACACGCCACAATACTGTGCTTAGTTTACTTTAATTTGCTACATGATGTATATCTGGATAGGCATACCCCTAATGCAGATGCATACACTCCCCCCTCCTCCCCTACGCAACTTGCGCAATTTCTAACCGAGATGGGATGGGTAGATTTATGGAGGCAGCGTCATCCTACATCCTCCGAGTATACTTGTCATAGCGTAGGATGAAACTCATTATCCTGCATAGACTACCTTTGTGGCAATACAAAGGCTGCAACCCTATTGTATTCCATATCTCATTTACCACGTGCTGTTTCAGACCATTCCCCAATTCTTGCAGAATTTAGAGAACAGAACTCCCAGAATGGGATTAGAATCCGTAAAATACACCCCTTCTGGCTCGCAATATTGCCCATCACGGATCGCACACCGGCCCTGATTAGCGCCTTCTTAGCCAGTAATAACTTGAATGAAGGACATACCTTTTACTGGGAATCCCTCAAAATTTACATCAGAGGGTGCCTACAATCAGCAATCACTAACGTTAAAAGGGAATCTAGACTAGAAGAATATAGACTCAGAGACTTGTGTGCTTCCTTGGAAGCCTCTTATGTTGCACAACCCACTGAGGCGAATAAACAATTATGGTTAAATACAGGCAGATCATACCTGCAGTGCCTATATGAGAAAGATAAAAGACGCTCCTTCTTCAACAAACAAAAGCATTATGAGCTGGGGAATCAATCTAGTAGTCTCTTGGCTCATATAATCCATCAGAATTCAACTTCCCCGTGTGTTCTTCAAATTAAGGCCCCTTCGGGTGTATTACTCTCCTCTAACGCTGAGATACTAGAGGCTTTTGTGAACTTCTATTCAGACTTGTACACCTCAAAAAGTACATGCTCAGACGCAGAGATTGATAGATATCTGACAGAGGTAGATTTCCCCACCCTATCCCAAGAGCAACGGGATTTAATAGATGCTAAACTTACCCTAGAGGAGATGCAAGAGGCCCTGGCAGAAATGGCCAAAGGCAAGGCGTCAGGGCCAGACGGCCTACCACTTGAAATGTGGGTAAAATACCAAGAAGACTTACTCCCTACTATGTTATTTCTATTACAAACTGCATTTGACAAAGATACCCTTCCAGACTCCTTTTATGATGCCACTATTGTGGTTATACTTAAACCAGATAAAGATCCTACAGATTGCGGTTCATATAGACCCATTTCTCTATTGAATATGGACTATAAAATCCTTACTAAAATCTTAGCAACCCGCTTAAATAAAGTAGTAACCTCCCTAGTACACAGGGACCAATCTGGGTTTATCCCCGGTAGGAGCACCTCGGATAATCTGAGGAGAGCCCAGATAATGTCCCAGGTGGCCTATACCAGGCAGGAGGACTGGGCCTTGGCCTCACTAGATGCGGCCAAGGCCTTCGACTCTGTTGAGTGGAACTATCTGCAGGCAGTCCTGACCAAGTTTGGGTTTGGAAGGAACTTTAGAAAATGGGTGTCCCTCCTGTATCGCTCCCCTAGAGCCCGAATAGCCATCAATAATAATTTGTCAGATCTATTGCCTTTAGGCCGAGGCACTCGCCAGGGCTGTCCTTTATCGCCCCTTCTTTTTCCCTAGCCATGGATCCACTGGCAATAAAAATACGCACAGACATGACATATGCAGGCATACCACATGGGGAGGGTCAAGATCGTCTCAGCCTATATGCGGATGATCTTCTTCTGTTTCTTTCACACCCTGACACCTCCTTAGCCAGAGCTATAGAACTGATAGACATATTCGGGGGGTTTTCTGGGCTACACATAAACTGGGGTAAATCATACCTTATGTTCCTGAATAATGAGAGAGCTGAGAAATCTCCCCCCCAGATTTACGACCTAGCAGTAGTAGACAAATTTCAATATTTAGGCGTTATAATTACTAGACAACCCTCGCTCACTTTGGAGGCCAATGTCTATCCGTTGCTGGGTCTGTTTCGAGATAAATTTAAGGTCTGGTCGTCACTGCCCCTTTCCGTAGCCGGCAGAATTAACCTGGTAAAAATGGTGATACTCCCTAAAGCATTATACGTGCTGCAACATATATTTTATCCGATCCCCAGGGTATTTTTTAAAAACATTGACTCCATGATTATCCCGTTTATATGGGGCTCATCGCGCTCCAAGCTCCAATATGCCAAACTGCATCGTCCCAAAACACTTGGGGGTATGGCACTACCGGACTTGTTCCCATATTATCTAGCAGGTCAGCTTAAATACCTTTCTGGATGGCTATCCCCTGGACCCCCCTCACTTCCGGAGCGTATATTAGCCGAATTTCTGGACATTAAATGTCTCTGGCTGGTATTGCATGAGGGAACGGGACGGTTGAAAGAATTACTACCAATACATAAAGTAGCCAAAATGACATGGAGGGAAGCAAAAGTCTTATGTCCTTTTAATGAGATCCCAGCCGAAACACCTCTGTGGTACAATAATGGCATGCCTCAGCTCCAACAATTACCTGATGCTGATATGTGGCACACCTTAGGCCTTCGCACGATAGGCAATGTTTTTAAAGAAAATGTGTTTGTTTCATACACCCAGCTAGAGTCCCAATTTCAACTGCAGCGATCGCACTTCTATAAATACCTTCAACTGAGACACGCTATTCAATCCCTCTGATAGGGGTTGTGAAATCTCAGGGTCCCGGAGGAATAATATCCACAATTTACTCCTTTCTTATTAATGCTAAGGTACAGAGAACACCCCTGAAGGCTATAGCCTCCTGGTCTGCACTTATTCCGGAAATAAATGAGGAAATAGAGTCAGAAATACTGGAGTCACACCTGTATGTATCTCCATCGGTAAACAATAAGCTAACACAATTATATATAGTCCACCAAAGCTATTTGACGCCCCTTCGCTTGTATAAAATGGGGAGACTAAATTCTCCGGCTTGTCTGAGATGCTCTGCTTCGCCAGCAAACTTTTGGCACATGATATGGACTTGTAGCTATGTTTCCTCATTCTGGACAGAAGTTGTTGAAACTCTTTCTAAAGTACTATGTAAACCATTACCAATCACCCCATTAATATGCCTCTTCGGTATTCTAGATGAGGAAATATGGACACACTACGAGCAAATTGTAATTAGGGAAACCTGTTTCATGGCTAGAAAAGCTTTTGCATTACGTTGGATGGGGGATATGCCCCCCTCTTGCTCGCAGTGGAAGAAATTGGTCAATCAAGTTATCCCATACAATAAAATAGTATATAAAAACAGGGGACGTCCGGAGAAATTTAATAAAGTTTGGGGTGCTTGGTGTGACTCCTCTCTGACAGCCTACTCTGTATCTGAAATGAGACAAAACCTGAGATAGAATGGATGGTCCAAGATTGGACATAGATGTGACCTGGAGGGATATACTAAATGCACATTGGGCAAAATACAAAGGAAAAACTCGCACCTACCAGACCAATACATACATAAAGGAAATAATCACAGAAGGCATGTTAAGTTAACTTGGTTAATTTATTGGTTATGTTTTATTGAGACTATTGAGAACTATTGCTCGGTACAGATTCATGTGTTCTTGTCTATTAGTCACGGCAGACCAGCGCAAGGATGTGATTGTATAAATTACTTTTATGTAAACTGCATACTATGTTTGACTGTATATATGTACACAATATATTGATATCTATATGGTCTCATTGTAATAATCTGTACAACTGTATATATTTTTCAATAAACAGTTTAAAAAAAAAAAAATGCGCATATCACAAATTCACATAACGGGACGCTAGCTTTAAGCTAGCGTCCCGTTATGTGAATTTGTGATATGCGCATTTTTTATGGATTTTTGTGAGTATGATGAATTGGAATAAATTTTAATCTTATTGGAACGTACCACACCATCTGCCTGCATATTTTCTTCCAGTTATAAAACAATTAAAAGAGGAGAATGAGAATGCGATGGTGCTAGTCTGAATGGTGACATACTTTCAGCAGGAGAAATTGAAGATTGGTGCTGTTCATCGAAGTTTTAAGATAAAATAAGAGGGAGAAGAAGAATCCTTGGAGCTCCGGTCATAGTGAAAATACTTTTCTCTATTTTGTGGACTTTTTCAAAGACTGTGTGGACCGGTCTTATACCGTGAGTAGCTCTTTAAGGGGCAAACTGTGCACCACGAACAACTGTGTTTTTGTGCTAATCATAGCCACGGCTAGTTGCTACGAGCATCAATTTTCCAGATTGGTTGTTCAGCCAATATGTCCAGGTCACATGGCCGGACTCAAACGTCAGATGCACTCATCTATATTCAAATTGTATAAAAAAATGTATATCTATGTAATTTTTTAGGGAAAAAGTGAATACTGTCCCAAATTTGATATTTTGGAAAGTCAAAAGACTACAGATTCAAAAATGACCACTAGAGACTTCACAAAGTCCTGACCATTCCCCCTCCATAGAGTTAGCATTGATCTCCTTCATATAAGAGTCTGTCCAGTTAGTCCTTAGGAATTGTCCTAAATCATTATGGTCACGAGGGAGCTCAAAAATATCCATTTAGATAAGAGAAGAATGTTTTGATAAAATTGCAAGGTTGACTTGTGTTTGTTAAAGATTGTCTTCTTCTGCAGATGAAGAATTTCTATGGACTGAGAGTTCCCCACTTCATAGAGGTCAGGATCTCCGCTATAAGGTGAGACATCACGCAATGGAGCAGATGTTGTGTAGATCATTATCTATATATTGTTAAATATTGAAATTTTTAATTTTTGGCGTATGATCTATATTGCAGCCTCCTGATGTATAGATAGCATCCATAGGAAAGGGGATAAATTGCTGGGGTTACAAGAATAGGAACCCTAAGGTGCCCCAAGTTCATGGAGACATTGGGGGGTCTTTGTTAGGGCTTCTGGGCCTATACACAGATCTTATTGCAAGCACTGGTAATATATGCCCCTTTATGCCAGGGGGTCGTGGATGGGCTAAAGGGTGGGGGGCAGCAAGGCGGGATAAATTCTGTGCAGGGTCCCACCTGATACACCGAAAAACCGGAGCCTATTGATGTATCTGGCTGTGCCTGGGCGATGGAGCTATCATACTCATGCTCTGGTGTATGAGAAATAACCTCCAATGTGTAAATTCACTAAAATGGAACTTGTCACCAGCTTTAACCCCACTAAACTACCAGCTCCCTCATGGTCAGGAATCGTCTCTTTTATATATAAATCTCCCCTGATTACCTTGAGTTAAGTTCAGAGATTGCAGGGTGAGTGTCAATTTAGAGTCCTGTTTCTTTAATTCTATAGCACCTAGAAACATGATTTTTTGTCATACTGAAGATATGAATCTCATACTTGTGATATTATTTTATGCTTATGATTCTTTAAGCTATAGAAAGGGAAATACACTCATTTAAATATTAGGTGGGAACTGGTTTTTGATAAGCAGCTTGCATTTACAACATTGGGGCACATTTACTTACCCGTCCCGTCACGATCCCCAAGGTGCGTTGTCCGACAAAGATACACCCCCTCTGACCTGCACACCTCTGACCTGCTGTCTGTAGCAGTCCCAGCTCTCCAGTCCGGCGATACTTCCACTTCATAGGCCTGTGAGGTCACGTCTATCAGTTATATATTCTGCTTGTAGTTCTGTACAATTTAGGTAAATAGAGGTGAGTTACAAAACCAAGTTTATCTACCCAAAAATATGTCGCTGTGATCTGTGGACGGAAAAGCCACAACACTCAATGGAATCCTGCAGGGTCTTCTAACAGCTGATAGGTCGGTGTGTGGTGTACCAGTAATCCAATGTTCATCAACCTATCGGAGGATATGGGACCTACCTAATATTGACCATGGCAGAATATAAAGATTAAACCAAGGACAGAGTTATATGTGTAACATGGGCTATGCCAAAGTACGAGGGGCAAGTAGACATCACAGGCAGCAGGTGTAGACAGGACATTACAGGACACACCAGGACTACATACAGGACTCATATATTATTACTGACCCTCTTCTCTCTAGTCAGGGCAGTATCCGTGTGGACCATGAGGTTCTCCTAAACGTAGACTCTAACAACATCAAGGAACAACACGCAGCCGCTGTGAGAAGTATTGATGAGGCGATAAAGAACGAGAACTGCACCATGTACTCCACATCTGAAGGTAGGTGACAGGAGGTTCAGTCAATGGATTTAGAGACAATTGGTGGGATATTTGTGATATGTCCGATGAGAACAAGCCCTGAATGGTCATTGGTCATAAATTATAAGGTGTTATTTAAAGTGAGAATAAAATTTCTCCCTGACGCAAGAGATTAACAGCATGCAATGTCAATCAGCTGCCTCTAAAGCCAGCAGGATATTGTCATGTATCAGGGGTCAGATGTATCAGATAGGGATGTAATATTACCACTGTACAAGGCATTGGTTCGGCCTCACCTGGAATATGCCGTCCAGTTCTGGGCACTGGCCCATAAAAAAGAAGCCCTGGGGCTGGAGAGGGGACAACGTAGAGCCTCAAAAATGATAAGAGGTATGGAGGGTCTCAGTTATGAGGAAAGATTAAAACAACTAGATTTATTGAAAGAAACAACTAAGAGGGGGCACAATTAATTTATATAAATATATGAATGGTCCATACAAAAAATACGGTCGTAAATTGTTCCAGGTTAAATTAAATCAAAAAACAAGGGGGCACTGTCTCAGTCTGGAGAAAACAAGGTTTAATCACCGGAGGAGACAGGGCTTTTTTACTATGAGAACTGTCAATCAGTGGAATAGTCTGCCTGAGGCGCTGGACACAGCAGGGACAGCAGAGAGCTTCAAGAAGGGTCTTACACCTGAATAACATTGATGGTTATGTTAAAAAGAATTATTTAAACTAAATCCTTTCCTCATCCAATCCCTTCTCTTCCTTGGTTGAACTTATCTTTCTTATCTCTGTTTGTTTTGGCTAGTTTTTCCATCTGCTACTTTGGTAATTTATCTCACGTTTTCCTTGTGTTAAATGGGGGATTATTTTCACATCTCTTTTTGAGACATTTGTTACAAATGTCGCAAAAACGTTGCACAAATGTCTCAAGCCACTTCTTTTCATTTTCTAAGATTTCCTTAAGTATGGTTTTGTCTGGAGTTTTTTTGCACAAAAAAATGTCAAACATTTTAGACAATTTAAAATTATAAAAGTAATTTGTGACATTTAGCACATATGGAATAGAAGATAAATGTGTCTGACTGACAAATTGCAAATGTCCCCAAAAAGGCATAAAAATTGCAATGAGCCAAAAATTGTCAAAAAAAAAAGAAAAAACAGGAAGAAAAATAAAGATAAATGACTCCCATTGTGTATTTTTTCGACCGTATAAACTATGATACTATGTAAGATTTGGAGCCCCGCACACAGGTATATGTCACATTTGATAGGGTGTAGTAGGATTAAGATTTATTGGAGAGAAAGGTTTAGATAAATCAAGGATTGAATTGGATTTATTGGTGATTTAGGCTACATTCAGACGGCCGTTGCCTGCCGTACCGTAGCACGACGGGCAACGGCAGCGCGGGGAGAGGAGAGGAGGAGGAGGAGGTGAGCTCAGCTCACCCCCGCCCCTCTCCGTAGGAACATATGGCTCACAGCACCATACTACGGACAAAGATAGAACATGTCCTATCTTTCTACGGGGAACGGAGCAGTACGGTGTCGCACGTCTGCTGCACCGTACCGCTCCTGTTGGGCGCCGTGCACCCGTTTCCCTCTATGGAGGATGTATATTGCCCGTATATAAGTCGGCTGTATATACGTCCCCCATACGGCAGTGTGAATGAAGCCTTAGGATTGTTAAATCCAACTATCGCCCCAAAATGTGGACCTGCCCTGGTTAGTAACTTATTATTCCTCGCCCGTCTGCTGCACCGTACCGCTCCTGTTGGGCGCCGTGCACCCGTTTCCGTCTATGGAGGATGTATATTGCCCGTATATAAGTCGGCCGTATATATGTCCCCCATACGGCAGTGTGAATGTAGCCTTAGGATTGTTAAATCCAACTATCGCCCCAAAATGTGGACCTGCCCTGGTTAGTAACTTATTATTCCTCGCCAAGTTATTTAGTGTAACTCTCCACATAATGAGGGGCTGGATACATTTGGGAGTCAAAAAAGATATATGAGAAGAGATATCTAAGAATAAATAATCTGAGGAGATTATGGGGACCAGGTAGATCAGATATAATAGTGTCCATTAGTATCATCCCCTTGTTCCTTTTATTCTCAATCAGATATAACACAAATTCTAAGAGCAAAGACTAAAGCTATAAGAAACTTATCGTTATTAGGTCCTATGAGTACATATAGCTTCATGATATCCAAATTCAAAGCAAAAATAGGGTAGCAGCCACAGATTGGTACTTGTTCTTCTCTTCCACATAAGAAGACACCGGATAACAAGGAGTCCCTGTTATAGACTATGTACAGGAGATCAGAAGCTTCAAACTGTACATTTATAAGCTAAATGTGAACATTTTTAATTTTCTTTAGCAGGAATCCTGTGTTTCAATTCAAGCCGATCAGTTACCAAAGATCAACTGGATATTGCAGGTAACAAAGAAAATAACCATTATAATACTGCCCCCTATGTACAAGAATATAACTACTATAATACTGCCCCTATGTACAAGAATATAACTACTATAATACTGCCCCTATGTACAGGAATATAACTACTATAATACTGCCCCCTATGTACAGGAATATAACTACTATAATACTGCCCCCTATGTACAAGAATATAACTACTATAATACTGCCTCCTATGTACAGGAATATAACTACTATAATACTGCCCCATATGTACAAGAATATAACTATTATAATACTGCCCCCTATGTACAAGAATATAACTACTATAATACTGCCCCCTATGTACAGGAATATAACTACTATAATACTGCCCCCTATGTACAAGAATATAACTACTATAATACTGCCCCCTATGTACAAGAATATAACTACTATAATACTGCCCCCTATGTACAAGAATATAACTACTATAATACTGCCCCCTATGTACAAGAATATAACTACTATAATACTGCCCCCTATGTACAGGATTATAACTACTATAATACTGCCCCCTATGTACAGGAATATAACTACTATAATACTGCCCCCTATGTACAGGAATATAACTACTATAATACTGCCTCCTATGTACAAGAATATAACTACTATAATACTGCCCCCTATGTACAAGAATATAACTACTATAATACTGCCCCCTATGTACAAGAATATAACTACTATAATACTGCCCCCTATGTACAAGAATATAACTACTATAATACTGCCCCCTATGTACAGGATTATAACTACTATAATACTGCCCCCTATGTACAAGAATATAACTACTATAATACTGCCCCCTATGTACAAGAATATAACTACTATAATACTGCCCCCTATGTACAAGAATATAACTACTATAATACTGCCCCCTATGTACAGGAATATAACTACTATAATACTGCCCCCTATGTACAAGAATATAACTACTATAATACTGCCCCCTATGTACAAGAATATAACTACTATAATACTGCCCCCTATGTACAAGAATATAACTACTATAATACTGCCCCCTATGTACAAGTATATAACTATTATAACACAAGAAAAAATATGAGAAAATCCGCTCACCCCTGTGGTAGTTCTCCTACGGCCAAGGAACGACAGGTTGCACGGGAGCCAAGATCCAATCCGGACTTCGGACCGCCACTCGGGCGAAATGGGGAACTGAAGAAAATGAAATATGTGGGCTCCAGCAACTAGGAAGTATGCGACTCCGTGAGTAGTATAAAAAATCCAAAAAGGTTTATTTCAACATTTAAAAAAGCTTGCACATTGCAAGGGAGACAATCATGGATACACCAAGACGCGTGACATGTGAACAGAGCTTGCGGTAACGCGTTTCGGACCGTAGCTAACTAGTCCTTACTCATACCTAGCTCAGGTAATCTGTTGCAGGTTTAAATAACACCATGTGGTGAACCTGGAACAGGTTTCCGGTGATGTCACTGGCAACGCCCCCTGCACAACCATAGGATAACCTGAAAGGTAAGCAAGGGAAAGAAAGAAAGGGGAGGGGAAAGGGGGGGGAAAAAGAAGAGGAGAACAAAAGAGAGGGAGGGAAAAGAAAAAAGGGGGGGAAAGAAAGGGAAAGAGAGGAAGATATGACAGTATAGATGTAAAGGTGAACTGTACATTAATAAAAATACATAAGATCCTGTTTAGAGTTCAAGCCTTTAGGGATACGGGTGTCTAGATCCAGAATCCAGAATGCTTCCCTAAGGAAAAGCGCCTTTTTCCAATCACCTCCTCTTTTCGGTTTTGAGACTTGTTCTATGGCTGTTACACGCATACCATGCATAGATCCAGAATGGACTTCCTTATAGTGTTTCGAGATACCTGATAAGTTTCGGGTACTTGCTATTGTACGAGGGTTCGCTCCTGTAATATGTTCACTTATACGATCTTTAAGTTTTCTGGCAGTACAGCCTACATATTGTAAGGAGCAGAGTGAACAATTTATGAGATAAATGACATTAGTGGATTCACAGTTCATATGCGACCGTATGTTGTAATTTCGGCCTGTGCTCGTAGACGTGAAGGAAGTGGTTTTGTGTATGTATTTGCATACATTACATCGGCTGCCCCCACAGCAATAGCTGCCTTTCGTTTGAAGCCAATGTCGTGGGGAAGGTTTGTCTGAGAAAGTATTGGGGGATAGAAGGTTGCCCAAAGTTTGAGCTCTAGTTGATACAAAGGAGACACCATGTTGTAGAATACTTCTCAAAGTAGGCTCATGTTCCAGGATGGGAAGATGTTTTTTGATGATGTCAGTGATTTTATGAAACTGATTGTTGTACTTAGTGCTGAAAGTGACTCTGGATGTGGAATGGGTACTATTCTTCTGTTTGGGTGTGAGGTATGAATTGCGTGTGTTGCCCTCCACTATTCTACGTGCTCTTTTACATGATCTGCGGGTATAGCCTCTTTGTGTAAGTCTCTGTTCAATTGTACGACTTTCCTTGGTATAATCTTTATCAAGTGTGCATGCACGTTTAGCCCTAAGAAATTCTCCTATTGGGAGATTTTTGACTGTGTGGCTAGGGTGACAGCTGGTGGCATGCAACAAAGTGTTACCCGCAGTGGGTTTGCGAAAAAGTGTGGTTTGTACTGTGTTGGTGAGGCCATCGCCGATTAACATGATGTCCAAAAAAGGCATATGGACAGGATGATGTGAAAAAGTGAACTGTAGGTTGAGAGGGTTGCAGTTCAAGTAGGTGATAAAATTGTTGACTGTCTCCTGGTCGGATTTCCAGACCAGGAGACAGTCATCGATATAACGGCCATACCAAGCAATGGACGCAAGGAAGGGATTATCAAACGAGAAGAGGTATGTCTCCTCCCAATATGCCATGTAAAGGTTTGCTAGTGACGGTGAAAATGCAGCCCCCATGGGGCAGCCGAGTTTTTGGATGTAGTAGATGTTGTTAAAAGTAAAAAAATTATTCGATAACAAGAAAGAAAGCACCATGATAATATAGTCTTGTAGGGTTTCACTGTAATTACTATATTTCTGCAGATGATATTTCAATGCTGTATGTGCCTTGTTGTGTGGAATAGACGTGTAAAGAGCAGAAACGTCACATGTGAGCCAGCTGTAAGAGGACTGCCATGGAAAATGATTCATAATATTGAGGACAGCTTTGGAGTCTTGGAGAAAACCAGGGAGACGGGACACAAGAGGCTGGAGTAGTTTGTCCAACCAGGCACTGAGACGTTCGGTTAATGAGTCAGTGCTGGACACAATGGGTCTGAAAGGTGGAGGAAACTTATTTTTATGTGTCTTGGGCAAGGCATAGAAAGATGGAGTGACAGGATTGGAAGGAAGAAGAAATTGAGCCACGTGACTGTTGAGGATGCCCAAATGCACACCCTCTTGTAACAGCAGTTTGAGTTCAGACATAATGTGTTGTGTAGGGTCAGAAGTAAGCCTGCCGTATACATTGGGGTCATGTAGCATTGTTTCTATTTCTTTCTTGTATAAACCTTTATCGAGGACCACTACGGAACCTCCTTTGTCTGACGGTCTTATATATATGTGCGGATTGTTCCGCAATTGGGTGATGGCTTTACGTTCTCTTGTGGTCAGGTTAGTATCGTTCGCTGATGAAGAGGAAGAGTCCTGCAGTGCCTTAAGCTCTCGCTCAACCTGGTCTTGGAAAATGTCCATCTCAGTGGATCTAGCATGAATAGGATAGAAGGTGGGGTTTCTTGTGTTCAAAATCTTGGAGGTGTCCGAAAAAGGATTGTCCAAGGTATGATAGGGTTCATCTGATATTAAGTTGAGTAAAAGAACCTGTTCTTCAAACGGGAGTCCATGGTCAAAAAGTTCTTTACCGATGTTGTTGATCATGGCAGGAGGGGTGTGTGGAGTGGAATCTTGCTTGTCGATTTCCCCAAAAAAGTGCTTTTTGACTGTTAATAGTCTCACAAATTTGTTGACATCCCTTATAACTTCGTAGAGATTCATGTCGTGGGTTGGGGCAAAGCTCAAACCCTTTTTCAGGATGTTTATTTGGTCTAGTGAAAGAATGGTGGCTGACATGTTAACAACACTGGTATTGGTAATGGACGAGTCGTCTTGTGAGGAGTGTATTGGCATATTATCGATTACTTCTTGGTTTGACGAGTCGTATAGATGCGTTTGATTGTGTCGTCTTTTGTGCTTCCTTCCCCCTCTGCGGCATTTTTTGTGGCTGGTTTGGCCACCGGCCTGTAGTTTTTTGCCTGAGTATTCATGGGAAGTGAATGGTTTTCGTTGTCTGAGATGTCAGTATTCGCATCTGACTCATATTCTGACGACGAAAAGGTCACCTTGCTCTTAGTTTTATAGCGTTTGTTGCGTTTTCGAAGAATAGGTTTGTGTTTAGACTGGGACGACTTGATGTATACCTGATTGGTTGCATAGTCGTCTAGGTCTCTTGTAAACTTCTCTTTCTTCGTTTGCATAATAGTATTTTCCAACGAGTCAAGGCGATCCTGCGTTTTATTCTGTAGCTCTGAATAATTGCTACAGGATTCAAATTGTTGTATTTGAGTCTGTATGGAAGTAATCTCATTTTCAAGTAATGATAGTCGTTCTTGTTCGTCCTGAATAATTAATCTCATAAGTTTGAAAGAACATTCTGATAATATTTCATTCCATTTGGATTCAAATGTGTTACTCTGTTCCGTGGAAGGGAATTTTTTAATTCGTAGTCCTCTCGGAATCATCTGTTTTTCTGAGTATGTTTGGAGAGTGGTGGAGTCCCACCAGAGTTTCATTTGATTAATCAAGAGGTTTTCCAATTTGTTGGACAGAGTACGGAATTGTAATTCTGAATCGTCGCTGCGGTTGGTTTGAGAAAAAATTTCTTGCGCCTTGTGACGGCGATCGGGGTTATCCAATGTAGATGTATATATTGTAGAGGGGGGTTGGGAAGACGGTGTATCCATGATGAGTAAAAGGATAGCTGTCGTTCGGTATACAATTATGTATACTCAAATGTAGAGTTTCCTGTGTGTGTATAGTGGCCAGAGAACTAAAGACGCATACGGGGATACATAAAAAGTCATTAGCAACTATATGTCCATAGATAACAAGTTATGCGGTGTAGGGGGAGCAAGGAAATTCAAATGTCCGGAGACTGAAAGTCCACATATAGCACAAGAAAAAATATGAGAAAATCCGCTCACCCCTGTGGTAGTTCTCCTACGGCCAAGGAACGACAGGTTGCACGGGAGCCAAGATCCAATCCGGACTTCGGACCGCCACTCGGGCGAAATGGGGAACTGAAGAAAACGAAATATGTGGGCTCCAGCAACTAGGAAGTATGCGACTCCGTGAGTAGTATAAAAAATCCAAAAAGGTTTATTTCAACATTTAAAAAAGCTTGCACATTGCAAGGGAGACAATCATGGATACACCAAGACGCGTGACATGTGAACAGAGCTTGCGGTAACGCGTTTCGGACCGTAGCTAACTAGTCCTTACTCATACCTAGCTCAGGTAATCTGTTGCAGGTTTAAATAACACCATGTGGTGAACCTGGAACAGGTTTCCGGTGATGTCACTGGCAACGCCCCCTGCACAACCATAGGATAACCTGAAAGGTAAGCAAGGGAAAGAAAGAAAGGGGAGGGGAAAGGGGGGGGAAAAAAGAAGAGGAGAACAAAAGAGAGGGAGGGAAAAGAAAAAAGGGGGGGAAAGAAAGGGAAAGAGAGGAAGATATGACAGTATAGATGTAAAGGTGAACTGTACATTAATAAAAATACATAAGATCCTGTTTAGAGTTCAAGCCTTTAGGGATACGGGTGTCTAGATCCAGAATCCAGAATGCTTCCCTAAGGAAAAGCGCCTTTTTCCAATCACCTCCTCTTTTCGGTTTTGAGACTTGTTCTATGGCTGTTACACGCATACCATGCATAGATCCAGAATGGACTTCCTTATAGTGTTTCGAGATACCTGATAAGTTTCGGGTACTTGCTATTGTACGAGGGTTCGCTCCTGTAATATGTTCACTTATACGATCTTTAAGTTTTCTGGCAGTACAGCCTACATATTGTAAGGAGCAGAGTGAACAATTTATGAGATAAATGACATTAGTGGATTCACAGTTCATATGCGACCGTATGTTGTAATTTCGGCCTGTGCTCGTAGACGTGAAGGAAGTGGTTTTGTGTATGTATTTGCATACATTACATCGGCTGCCCCCACAGCAATAGCTGCCTTTCGTTTGAAGCCAATGTCGTGGGGAAGGTTTGTCTGAGAAAGTATTGGGGGATAGAAGGTTGCCCAAAGTTTGAGCTCTAGTTGATACAAAGGAGACACCATGTTGTAGAATACTTCTCAAAGTAGGCTCATGTTCCAGGATGGGAAGATGTTTTTTGATGATGTCAGTGATTTTATGAAACTGATTGTTGTACTTAGTGCTGAAAGTGACTCTGGATGTGGAATGGGTACTATTCTTCTGTTTGGGTGTGAGGTATGAATTGCGTGTGTTGCTGGAGCCCACATATTTCGTTTTCTTCAGTTCCCCATAACTATTATAATACTGCCCCCTATGTACAAGAATATAACTACTATAATACTGCCCCCTATGTACAGGAATATAACTACTATAACACTGCCCCCTATGTACAAGAATATAACTACTATAATACTGCCCCCTATGTATAAGAATATAACTACTATAATACTGCCCCCTATGTACAAGAATATAACTACTATAATACTGCCCCCTATGTACAATAATATAACTACTAAAATACTGCCCCCTATGTACAAGAATATAACTACTATAATACTGCCCCCTATGTACAAGAATATAACTACTATAATACTGCCCCCTATGTACAAGAATATAACTACTATAATACTGTCCCTATGTACAAAAATATAACTGCTATAATACTGTCCCCTATGTACAGGAATATAACTACTATAATACTGCCCCCTATGTACAAGAATATAACTACTATAATACTGCCCCCTATGTACAAGAATATAACTACTATAATACTGCCCCCTATGTACAAGAATATAACTACTATAATACTGCCCCCTATGTACAAGTATATAACTATTATAATACTGCCCCCTATGTACAAGAATATAACTACTATAATACTGCCCCCTATGTACAGGAATATAACTACTATAACACTGCCCCCTATGTACAAGAATATAACTACTATAATACTGCCCCCTATGTACAAGAATATAACTGCTATAATACTGCCCCCTATGTACAAGAATATAACTACTATAATACTGCCCCCTATGTACAAGAATATAACTACTATAATACTGCCCCCTATGTACAAGAATATAACTACTATAATACTGCCCCCTATGTACAAGAATATAACTACTATAATACTGCCCCCCATGTACAAGAATATAACTACTATAATACTGTCCCTATGTACAAGAATATAACTGCTATAATACTGTCCCCTATGTACAAGAATATAACTACTATAATACTGCCCCCCATGTACAGGAATATAACTACTGTAATACTGCCCCCTATGTACAGGAATATAACTACTATAATACTGCCCCCTATGCACAAGAATATAACTACTATAATACTGCCCTCTATGTACAAGAATATAACTACTATAATACTGTCCCCTATGTAAAAGAATATAACTACTATAATACTGCCTCCTATGTATAAGAATATAACTACAATAATACTGCCCCCTATGTACAGGAATATAACTACAATAATATTGCCCCCTATGTACAAGAATATAACTACTATAATACTGCCCACTATGTGCAAGAATATAACTACTATAATACTGCCCCAATGCACAAGAATATAACTACTATAATACTGCCCCCTATGTACAGGAATATAACTACTATAATACTGCCCCCTATGTACAAGAATATAACTACTATAATACTGCCCCCTATGTACAAGAATATAACTACTATAATACTGCCCCCTATGTACAAGAATATAACTACTATAATACTGCCCCTATGTACAAGAATAAAACTACTATAATACTGCCCCCTATGTACAAGAATATAACTACTATAATACTGCCCCCTATGTACAAGAATATAACTACTATAATACTGCCCCCTATGTACAGGAATATAACTACTATAATACTGCCCCCTATGTACAAGAATATAACTACTATAATACTGCCCCCTATGTATAAGAATATAACTACTATAATACTGCCCCCTATGTACAAGAATATAACTACTATAATACTGTCCCTATGTACAGGAATATAACTACTATAATACTGTGCCCTATGTACAAGACTATAACTACTATAATACTGTCCCCTATGTACAAGAATATAACTACTATAATACTGCCCCCTATGTACAAGAATATAACTACTATAATACTGCCCCCTATGTACAAGAATATAACTACTATAATACTGCCTCCTATGTACAGGAATATAACTACTATAATACTGCCCCCTATGTACAAGAATATAACTACTATAATACTGCCCCCTATGTACAGGAATATAACTACTATAATACTGCCTCCTATGTACAAGAATATCACTACTATAATACTGCCCCCTATGTACAAGAATATAACTACTATAATACTGCCCCCTATGTACAGGAATATAACTACTATAATACTGCCTCCTATGTACAAGAATATCACTACTATAATACTGCCCCTATGTACAAGAATATAACTACTATAATACTGCCTCCTATGTACAAGAATATAACTACTATAATACTGCCCCCTATGTACAGGAATATAACTACTATAATACTGCCCCCTATGTACAGGAATATAACTACTGTTCTCTCTTTCTAGGTTTGTGCTCGGACCTTGACACAATCCCTGTACAGTTCCAGCAGTATTTCTCCGGGATTATTACTTCCGCCAAGCAGTTCCTATGTGTGTCCAGATGTAGCAGGAATAGTCCAAATTCCATGGACTGTAATCATGGACAATGTCTGGTGTCAGTGAAGGGCCCCAGCTGCTTGTAAGTCCCATCTTGGTTACTTTTTTTCTGTTCCCCTTTGTTACACTGTCTATAGTTTAGAAATTTTGTATTCCTTTCTCACACTTATTTGAAACTTCATGTATGTTTTAGTGATGATACCCTAAAACCTTTAAAACCCTATAACCTAAATCAGTCATTTTTAAGGCTGTAACTACCATTTGTCATGTCATCAACAAACAAAAAATATAATTTATCTATATATGCATCTATCTTGCCTATCCTGTCTTTCTGTCTCTCTCCATCTTACCTCACACCTAAGTTGTCTTCTACTCATAGCCTATAGTAACCAATCACAGCTCAGAGCTCATATTAATGACCTGTGGCAAAATAGCAACCAATCACGGCTCAGCTTCCAACTGCCAAAGCAGCAGCAGCAGATAATGGCTTCTATATATGGTGGGTAATAAGTGGATTTTGAATAGCGCGGGTTGGAAATTTTATGTCTATGTTGTCTATGACATGGAACATCTATAAAGTCTATGACGTTCCCTGGGTTGCAGAGAGCGGCTGTGGAAACCTTGGTGACTGTAAACGCGTTGGTACAGATTCCTTTAGCAGACATACACACATACATACATATAAACATACATACATACACACATAATTACATACATACACACATACATACACACATACATACACACATACATACATACATACACATACATACATACATACATACATACACACATATATACATACATACATACACACACATACAAACACACATACACATACATACATAAACACATACATACATACATACACACATACATACATACATACACACATACACATACAAACATACACACATACACATACAAACATACACACATACATACATACACACATACACATACATACATACACACATACACATACATACACACATACACATACATACACACATACATACATACACTCAGCTTTATATATTAGATAAAAGTCTTGAAACAAAAAAAAGATTGCTTCCTGGTCCTCAGGATGTCACCTACTATATAAAACTAGTTGCCATAGGCACAACACCTAAAAAGCTTAAAGGTGGTGTCCAGGTTTGTTAATTTTTTATTAAAAGCCTCTGGTGGTATTAAAATAATAAAGAACTGATACTCCCCTTCTCGCCTCTCTTGATGTACAGAGGTCAACTTTGACCCCAGGCCAGCAGCTCCATCCTGGCTGTCAGTAAGTCGGGTGTCTTTGGTGGTGTGGCTGCAGGGGTTGCTGTTCTTCTCATTATTATTACTCCTGTATCGGAATACTTAGGGACAACCAAAAGTAAGTCCCAGACAACCTCTTGTATTGCAAAATATAGCTCTACATACCGATGGACACGTATTATAGCCACATGTTAAAAACTTTACACTGTCTAAAGATTTCAGTAAATAAGACTGGGTGGACCACAAAGGTCCAAGCCAACTACAAGTCAGCCGAGAGTTAACCCATTTAACACAATACTCTGGAGCCATTCATGTTTTATGAATTTTAGATTTTTTTCCCCTCCTCCCCGCCACAGGGAATTGTTTTCTCTATTTCTTATTTCTACTATGTTTTATATCCTGGCACTTAAAGGGGTGTTCACACCTGGGCATTCACAATAAATTTAATTAATCTGCCATTTACATACATTTATTCAATTAGTTGTTATTAAAAAAATGTACTTGTGCGAAGACAATTTTCCATAAATGTAGTTATGTTGTTCCTTAGAAATCTGATAGCTGTCCTTGGATATGACCAACCCTGCACTCTGACAGCAGTGGGCACCCACGTGATATTGAGTCCTGTCTGACCACCTGGATTCAGGGTCCATTACCACAGAACATTTCTAGAACTCTCAGACATCTTAAATGTAAAAAAAAATAGTTTCTTTGTGCAATCACTCCAGCAGAGGTGGTTGTGTCCAAGAACAACAGTCTCATTTCTAACAAACAAAAGTCAGAGAAAATTAATTGAGGAAATCTTTGTAAATGGAAGATAAATTCAATTTAATGTCAATGCCCAAATAAAACTACCCCTTTAATTTAGGTTCCGAAACTTAATCCCTTGTTTGTTTTTGTTTTTGATAGCTGTGATGCTTCAAACCAGTTCTGGTACTCAGGAGCCCAGTGCCAGGTGGCTGTCAGTAAGCCGGGTGTCTATGGTGGTGTGGCTGCCGGTGTTGCCGTTTTTCTCATAATTATTATAGTTCTGGCTATTCTTTTGTATCGGAAACATAGGGACAACCAGAAGTAAGTGGTTATTTTTTATCATTTTTGTGCATTATTTAGATATTTTTGGGAATACTAAGATCTAAGTTTTGTGTGAATTTTTTTAACCTATTTTGCGTAATATTATGTTTAAAATTAAGGAAAAAACCCTATGTTTTGTGTATACAGCCCCAATGCAAAAAAAACTATATGCATATCCCTATTCTGGGGTCAGCAGCCCCTCAATTATGTCTTATAACTTTACTTAAGTTTGGGGGAGAGTAACAAATACCAAAACTACTAGATAACATTTCTGTTGTCTAATTGGACGTCTGTAACCATGAAGACTCATTGGTCCACACAGAAGTTGTATGAGCTAAACCATCATAGTTACAGATAAACTTCTTCTCCACTATCTCAATCTACCTCCTATTCTACTGAATGATGTACAGTAAGTAATGACTGGGGAACCAGACTGCACAAGGTTTGTTTGTAGTCTGTTACTATGGAGACACAAAGGCTCTAAGGAACTGTGGACACGTAGTAGCAAAATATTTAATTAAGGTCCGCAAAAAAGATGTCACAAAGAATTAATGCTTACCGTATTTTTCGGACTATAAGGCGCACAAAAAATTCTTTGATTTTTCTCAGAAATCAAAGGTGCGCCTTATAGTCCAGTGCGCCTTATATATGAACCGCACTTACAGAAAAACAGCTGCCTTGTACTGTGCACAGGTCTGCCACCTGCTGGTCATTCATCATTATAATCAGGTGCGCCTTATACTCCGGTGCGCCTTATATATGAACCTTACTTACAGACAACAGCTGTCTTGTACTGTGCACAGGTGTGCCACCTGCTGGTCATTCATCATTATAATCAGGTGCGCCTTATACTCCGGTGCGCCTTATATATGAACCTTACTTACAGACAACAGCTGCCTTGTACTGTGCACAGGTGTGCCACCTGCTGGTCATTCATCATTATAGTCAGGTGCGCCTTATACTCCGGTGCGCCTTATATATGAACCTTACTTACAGACAACAGCTGCCTTGTACTGTGCACAGGTCTGCCACCTGCTGGTCATTCGCCCTTATAATCAGGTGCGCCTTATAATCCGGTGCGCCTTATATATGAACCTAGACTTTTTAGCAGGCATTTATTGTTGGTGCGCCTTATAGTCCGAAAAATACTGTACTTACTGCTTACATGCTTACTTAGTGGCCACACGGCGGAGACACAGAGAAAATACTGTTGACACGCAGTGCAAAAAACGTCTAACAGCCGCTTTTTTTGGTGGCCTAAAAAAAAAAAACTATTGTGTGCAGGAGACACAAGACTTCCTGTAAAGAAGTCATATATAAAAAAAGGGGTTTTCCACTTCAGTACAATAAAAATACCGTATTGAGGGAGTAGGAGGCTCCTGCTGCAACCGTGTACTCCCAGATGCCTCTGCTCCTGCCACACCACTAGTGAGATGTTCCTCAACCAATCCCTGGCCATGTGACATCATCACGGACAGTTGAGCAGGGTTTCACTCTGGATGGAATGATGGATTGTGTTCTTCAATATTCCCCCAAAATAACTTTACATAAATAAAAATAAGATGTACAGTTGCTGTTTAATTGCTCAAAAATTGGGGAAAAACTTTCTCCATAACTTATAAAATTCCTTAATAATTTTTCCTAAAGGTTAATTGGTTCTGAGAGAAGTTCTGTAGACGAGGAGTGGGATTACACCGCTGAAGAACCCGTATTTGTCAACCCAAGCTTCGTGGAGACGTGGTCTAATAACAATGCAGCATCAGGAAATCCGTCTAATGGGTCTCCGATGGCCACAACTGGCAGGGAAAACTTCCGGATATCCTTGGGAAATTTGAATACGCAAAAGGTAGGTTTTAGGATTTGCTACGTGAAGCACATATTGTAATATTATGAATCTGGGGTAAGGAGGGTCCACAGATGGTAAAATGGTCATCAAGACCATCAAGACCTAGTGTAACCTTCAGAAATGAGCTGTAGTCCTGCAGCGCCCCCAGAGGAGAAATTATGTAATACAGGCAATGGGATCACTGGGCCACACCCTTGCAACTTGTGGCAGCTGGTCCCCCGATTTTAAATTTTTTAAGCTTAGATATATACATGTCACATTTGGGAAGGTGACCTGGTTCCTGGCACACTCTATAAGCCTGACCACAAAGCCACTACTAAGAAGAGCTGCAAAAGCCGGCATTACAGCTTTCATTAGAGATGGAAGGGGCAAACCTTGTTTGATGGACCTTGTAGGACCTGACCCTGAGGTTGGTCTCCCTTCCATCGCTTGGGCTTTCTCTATAAACTAGAGCAGATGGCAACTAGCCTTCAGCATTTTACTTTAGAAGATTCAAGCTGTCCACGTACCATATATTGTATGTGCCAGGTTCCCCCAAGATTGTCTGTCCTAAAACTAGCCCCTTAGGTTTCAACCATAATAAACCATAATAATAAGTAATATAAAACAAAGTTAAAGGGAACCTGTCACCACGTTTTTCACAAATACAGCTAGAGGCAGGTTCCTATAGAGCGCTAGTAACTATCTGACACCCTATTTATAGCTAAAAATAGTTTCCCTTATCTCCCCATAAAATCAGAGTTATAATCTTGCCTGGTATCTATTCATCTTTGGAGTGAGTCAAGGGGGTGTGGACTAATGCCAAGTAGCCAGGTGACATCATCACAGTTCTTTAAGCTACTTAACACTAGCAAACTGTACCCCATGTATATATCTGACCACATAAAACAATCACGGCAGCCTCCATCCACTTCTACTCCTCTCCATACACGCTGCTGTGATTTCATGAGATATATGCTTGGTGTACAGTTTTCTTATGCTACAAAAGCTATAGGACCTGCAATGATGTCACCATGGTCACATGACCTTACAACTGCATACAGATTTACGATGGAGAGGAGCTGCTGGATTCAGCCCGAGAAGGCCACACCCACCTCGACTCCCTGTAGCCATGCTTAGATACCAGGTAAAATTATAAAGTTAAAAATTTGTGACAAATGAGGTGATGCGTTCCCTTTAAAGGGGTTTTCCCAGAAAGTCAAGTTAGGCCTATCCACGGGATAGGGCCTAACTTGCTGATCAGTGAGGGTTTCAGTGTTAAGACCCCCACAGATCGCGAGAACGAACGGTGAGCGCGGTGCTTGCCAATTTCCGTCAGCTCCATAGAGATTAATGGAGCAGAATGGTCATGCACGGTCGGACACCTCGTTCTCGAGATCTTCAGGGGTCTTAACACTGAAACCCCCATGGATCAACAAGTTAGGCGCTATCCCGTGGAAAACCTCTTAAAAATGCTTAAATTGCACATTGAACATGGCAGGAGATTATATTGGTATGAACATTATCATATGTTTCCCTTATTTTCCAGATGCCCATGCCCAGATCCAACTTCGTAGACCGATACTGAGCCACCAATAGTCAAGAAAAGAAGAATAAGAAAAACCTAATGTGCAAAGAAAACAAAAACACAAAACTCTTCATCTTTGAGACAATGTGATTTTTACATGGTGTATTTTATTATGTTGGTGGGTGAATATTTACTGAGAAGGTTCTAGGCAAAGACCTAACTCCAAGCTACTGACCCCATGGAAGGTTGGAAGGAAAGTTCTAAGACCTCCCTTAGGCACCAAGGTTTAGATGGAACTTCTAATACATACACTCACCGGCCACTTTATTAGGTACACCTGTCCAACTGCTCGTTAACACTTAATTTATAATCAGCCAATCACATGGCGGCAACTCAGTGCATTTAGGCATGTAGACATGGTCAAGACAATCTCCTGCAGTTCAAACCGAGCATCAGTATGGGGAAGAAAGGTGATTTGAGGCCTTTGAACGTGGCATGGTTGTTGGTGCCAGAAGGGCTGGTCTGAGTATTTCAGAAACTGCTGATCTACTGGGATTTTCACGCACAACCATCTCTAGGGTTTACAGAGAATGGTCCGAAAAAGAAAAAACATCCAGTGAGCAGCAGTTCTGTGGGCGGAAATGGCTTGTTGATGCCAGAGGTCAGAGGAGAATGGGCAGACTGGTTGGAGCTGATAGAAAGGCAACAGTGACTCAAATCGCCACCCGTTACAACCAAGGTAGGCAGAAGAGCATCTCTGAACGCACAGTACGTGTAACTTTGAGGCAGATGGGCTACAGCAGCAGAAGACCACACCGAGTGCCACTCCTTTTAGCTAAGAACAAACTTTTTTTACTTGTAATTTGCATGAAGAACAACAAAAAGCTGGACCACAACTTAAAGGATCTCAGGACTTTGATTTATGTTTACTGATATTTATATGAGTATTTCGGTAAAGTTGTGTATTATTATTATTTATATTGATGTATTATTGTAGTGAAGCCGGATCACTGGTACTTATTATATATTATATGCTGTATGTTACCATGTGTGTTTTTTAACCAGTGTGAGAAAAGTATTTTTTTTATTTTACCCGTATAAAAACAAAAATGGAAATATTAAAAAAAAATTGGTAAACATAAAATAAACTTTCACTTTATACAAGGTTTTGCTTCATATTAGATGTTTTTGTTATTTTTATATGTTGATTATACTTTTCTATAAAATAGGATATATTTGAAGGTCATCTCATTGGGGCAGATTTACTTACCCGGTCCATTCACGATCCAGTGGCGGGTTCTCCGGCGCTGATTCGTGTCTTCCGGCGATTCAAGATAGTGCGCCCGATGTCCACCAGGTGTCGCTGCTGCGCTGAAGTCCGCCGAGGTCCGCCGGAGTTCACCAAGCTAGGCTGGGTGCAGGTAAGTGCGTGTAAGCGACACATTTTTTTAAAAAAAATATGGCGGTTTTTACGAATCTGACGGGTTTTCCGATGGCCACGCCCCCAATTTCCATTGCGTGCATGCCGGCACCGATGCGCCACAATCCGATCGCTTGCGCCAAAAACCGGGGCAATTCGGTGCAAAACGGGTCAGAGGAAGCCAAAGGTAAGGAAGAGAATTGTCAGATATTTACAAAAAATTTTTAAATAAATAAAATAAAGCAAAAAATCCCCCTTTATCCCATTCTAGCCATTAAATTGTATTAAAACATAAAACATTCACTAATTCCCCCACATTTGATATCACTGCATACATAATACCCTCCTCTATAATCCATTATTTAATCCACTTAGTGAGCGTCATGAAAAAATCTCAAATAAATTGCATAAAAATGCTGTTTTTATTCCTTGTCTCCAAAATTTTTTTTTATGAAAAATGATATCACGCATACTAACTACTTATGAAAATCACAAGATATCATCATATCATAAAAAAGCCCTTTACTGGCTCTGTCTGGGCAAAATTCAAGAAAGTATAAACTTTAAAGAGGTTGTCCACATTTATTAAAAAAAGGTGACCTGGAGACTATAAAAAACCCCTTGTACTTACCTTTTCTGGCACTCCCACTATCCCACGTCCGTGTCCGTCGGTGCTGTGCACCTGTTGGTTTACAAGACCAGGCAATAGTATCAATGTGTATCAGGCACAGGCACAGGTGGACGTCAGTATAGGATACTAGGAGACCACCACTACATTTTTTATTAAAGCGGGACAACCCCACTGGGAAGATAGCTATGCAAAAAAAAAATAATTTTTTAAAGAATAGTGTTTTTATGAACAAAGAATAACATATACACCCATACATATATATGGGGGAGGCTGCATGGTGCATTACATTACTGGGGGAGGCTGCTGGGCATTAGATTACTGGGAGATACTGCTGGGCAATACATTACTGGGGGAGGCTGCTGGGCATTAGATTACTGGGAGATACTGCTGGGCATTACAATACTGGGGGTGGCTGCTGGGCATTAGATTACTGGGAGATACTGCTGGGCATTACATTACTGGGGGAGGCTGCTGGGCATTAGATTACTGGGAGATACTGCTGGGCAATACATTACTGGGGGAGGCTGCAGGGCATTAGATTACTGGGAGATAATGCTGGGCATTACAATACTGGGGGTGGCTGCTGGGCATTAGATTACTGGGAGATACTGCTGGGCATTACATTACTGGGGGTGGCTGCTGGGCATTAGATTACTGGGAGATACTGCTGGGCAATACATTACTGGGGGAGGCTGCTGGGCATTACATTACTGGGAGATAATGCTGGGCATTACAATACTGGGGGTGGCTGCTGGGCATTAGATTACTGGGAGATACTGCTGGGCATTACATTACTGGGGGTGGCTGCTGGGCATTAGATTACTGGGAGATACTGCTGGGCATTACATTACTGGGGGTGGCTGCTGGGCATTACATTACTGGGGGAGGCTGCTGGGCATTAGATTACTGGGAGATACTGCTGGGCAATACATTACTGGGGGAGGCTGCTGGGCATTAGATTACTGGGAGATACTGCTGGGCAATACATTACTGGGGGAGGCTGCTGGGCATTACATTACTGGGGGGTGCATGGTGCATTACATTACTGGGGGAGGCTGCTGGGCATTAGATTACTGGGAGATACTGCTGGGCAATACATTACTGGGAGATACTGCTGGGCATTTCAATACTCGGGGAGGCTGCTGGGCATTAGATTACTGGGAGATACTGCTGGGCAATACATTACTGGGGGAGGCTGCTGGGCATTACATTACTGGAGGGGTGCATGGTGCATTACATTACTGGGGGAGGCTGCTGGCCATTACTTTACTGGGGGAGGCTGCTGGGCATTACATTATTGGGGGATACTACTGGGCATTACGTTGCTGGGGGAGGCTGCTGGGCATTACATTATTGGGGAGGCTGCTGGACATTACAATACTGGGGGAGGCTGCTGGGCATTTCATTACTGTGGGAGACTGCTGGACATTACAATACTGGGGGAGGCTGCTGGGCATTTCATTACTGTGGGAGACTGCTGGGCATCACATTACTGGGGGAGGTCACTGGGCATATCATTATTGGGGGAGAGTGCTGTGCGTTACAGTACTGGGGAAGGCTGCTGGGCATTACATTACTGGAGGATACTACTGGTAATTATGTTGCTAGGGGAGACTACTGGGCATTATGTTAATGGGAAGGCTGCTGGACATCACAATACTGGGGGTGGCTGCTGGGCATTACATTACTGGGGGAGGCTGCTGGGCATTTCATTACTCAGGGAGGCTGTGACCAATTAATTTTCACACCCTAGGCTTATACTCAAGTCTATAAATTTTCCAAGTTTTTTTGTGGTAAAATTATACGAGGATTATACTCATGTAAAAACAGTATGCTAATTAGGTATTGTCTGAGTCATACTGACTTACAGGATAAAGGTAAATGTTATTTGTGCCATATGGTAAAATGTGCAAAGTTTCAAATTAAAAGCAAAATTTCAAAAGTAAGGTTATTTTCACTTCTCAAGAAAAAGTTAATTCAGTCAATTAATTCTAGGCCCCCAAAACGACAGCACTAGTGATGAGAGTTATTGATGAGAATTTAAAAACTCTATTCAGGTCTGAGCAATGTATGTAGGAAGGTGTATGCTGAGAAGCAATGTATGTAGGAAGGAGGATGCTGAGGAGCAATGTGTGTAGGAAGGAGGATGCTGAGAAGCAATGTATATAGGAAGGAGGATGCTGAGAAGCAATGTATATAGGAAGGAGGATGCTGAGGAGCAATGTGTGTAGGAAGGAGGATGCTGAGGAGCAATGTGTGTAGGAAGGAGGATGCTGAGAAGCAATGTATATAGGAAGGAGGATGCTGAGAAGCAATGTATATAGGAAGGAGGATGCTGAGGAGCAATGTGTGTAGGAAGGAGGATGCTGAGGAGCAATGTGTGTAGGAAGGAGGATGCTGAGGAGCAATGTGTGTAGGAAGGAGGATTCTGAGGAGCAATGTGTGTAGGAAGGAGGATGCTGAGGAGCAATGTGTGTAGGAAGGATGATTCTGAGGAGCAATGTGTGTAGGAAGGAGGATGCTGAGGAGCAATGTGTGTAGGAAGGAGGATGCTGAGGAGCAATGTGTGTAGGAAGGAGGATGCTGATGAGCAATGTGTGTAGGAAGGAGGATGCTGAGGAGTAATGTGTGTAGGAAGGAGGATGCTGATGAGCAATGTGTGTAGGAAGGAGGATGCTGAGGAGCAATGTGTGTAGGAAGGAGGATTCTGAGGAGCAATGTGTGTAGGAAGGAGGATGCTGAGGAGCAATGTGTGTAGGAAGGAGGTTGCTGAGGAGCAATGTGTGTAGGAAGGAGGATGCTGAGGAGCAATGTCTGTAAAAAGAAGGATGCTGAGGAGCAATGTGTATAGGAAGGAGGATGCTGAGAAGCAATGTGTGTAGGAAGGAGGATGCTGAGGAGCAATGTGTGTAGGAAGGAGGATGCTGAGGAACAATGTGTGTAGGAAGGAGGATGCTGAGGAGCAATGTGTGTAGGAAGGAGGATGCTGAGGAGCAATGTGTGTAGGAAGGAGGATGCTGAGGAGCAATGTGTGTAGGAAGGAGGATGCTGAGGAGCAATGTGTGTAGGAAGGAGGATTCTGAGGAGCAATGTGTGTAGGAAGGAGGATGCTGAGGAGCAATTTGTGTAGGAAGGATGATTCTGAGGAGCAATGTGTGTAGGAAGGAGGATGCTGAGGAGCAATGTGTGTAGGAAGGATGATGCTGAGGAGCAATGTGTGTAGGAGGGAGGATGCTGAGGAGTAATGTGTGTAGGAAGGAGGATGCTGAGGAGCAATGTGTGTAGGAAGGAGGATGCTGAGGAGCAATGTGTGTAGGAAGGAGGATGCTGAGGAGCAATGTGTGTAGGAAGGAGGATGCTGAGGAGCAATGTGTGCAGGAAGGAGGATTCTGAGGAGCAATGTCTGTAAAAAGAAGGATGCTGAGGAGCAATGTGTGTAAGAAGGAGAATGCTGTGGAGCAATGTGTGTAGGAAGGAGGATGCTGATGAGCAATGTGTGTAGGAAGGAGGATGCTGAGGAGTAATGTGTGTAGGAAGGAGGATGCTGATGAGCAATGTGTGTAGGAAGGAGGATGCTGAGGAGCAATGTGTGTAGGAAGGAGGATTCTGAGGAGCAATGTGTGTAGGAAGGAGGATGCTGAGGAGCAATGTGTGTAGGAAGGAGGTTGCTGAGGAGCAATGTGTGTAGGAAGGAGGATGCTGAGGAGCAATGTCTGTAAAAAGAAGGATGCTGAGGAGCAATGTGTATAGGAAGGAGGATGCTGAGAAGCAATGTGTGTAGGAAGGAGGATGCTGAGGAGCAATGTGTGTAGGAAGGAGGATGCTGAGGAACAATGTGTGTAGGAAGGAGGATGCTGAGGAGCAATGTGTGTAGGAAGGAGGATGCTGAGGAGCAATGTGTGTAGGAAGGAGGATGCTGAGGAGCAATGTGTGTAGGAAGGAGGATGCTGAGGAGCAATGTGTGTAGGAAGGAGGATTCTGAGGAGCAATGTGTGTAGGAAGGAGGATGCTGAGGAGCAATTTGTGTAGGAAGGATGATTCTGAGGAGCAATGTGTGTAGGAAGGAGGATGCTGAGGAGCAATGTGTGTAGGAAGGATGATGCTGAGGAGCAATGTGTGTAGGAGGGAGGATGCTGAGGAGTAATGTGTGTAGGAAGGAGGATGCTGAGGAGCAATGTGTGTAGGAAGGAGGATGCTGAGGAGCAATGTGTGTAGGAAGGAGGATTCTGAGGAGCAATGTGTGTAGGAAGGAGGATGCTGAGGAGCAATGTGTGCAGGAAGGAGGATTCTGAGGAGCAATGTCTGTAAAAAGAAGGATGCTGAGGAGCAATGTGTATAGGAAGGAGGATGCTTAGAAGCAATGTGTGTAGGAAGGAGGATGCTGAGGAGCAATGTGTGTAGGAAGGAGGATGCTGAGGAGCAATGTGTGTAGGAAGGAGGATGCTGAGGAGCAATGTGTGTAGGAAGGAGGATGCTGAGGAGCAATGTGTGTAGGAGGGAGGATGCTGAGGAGCAATGTGTGTAGGAAGGAGGATTCTGAGGAGCAATGTGTGTAGGAAGGAGGATTCTGAGGAGCAATGTGTGTAGGAAGGAGGATTCTGAGGAGCAATGTGTATAGGAAGGAGGATGCTGAGAAGCAATGTGTGTAGGAAGGAGGATGCTGAGGAGCAATGTGTGCAGGAAGGAGGATTCTGAGGAGCAATGTCTGTAAAAAGAAGGATGCTGAGGAGCAATGTGTATGGGAAGGAGGATGCTGAGGAGCAATGTGTGTAGGAAGGAGGATGCTGAGGAGCAATGTGTGTAGGAAGGAGGATTATGAGGAGCAATGTGTGTAGGAAGGAGGATTCTGAGGAGCATTGTGTGTAGGAAGGAGGATGCTGAGGAGCAATGTATGTAGGAAGGAGGATGCTGAGGAGCAATGTGTGTAGGAAGGAGGATGCTGAGGAGCAATGTGTGTAGGAAGGAGGATTCTGAGGAGCAATATGTATAGGAAGGAGGATGCTGAGGAGCAATGTGTGTAGGAAGGAGGATGCTGAGGAGCAATGTATGTAGGAAGGTGTATGCTGAGGAGTAATGTGTGTAGGAAGGTGTATGCTGAGGAGTAATGTGTGTAGGAAGGTGTATGCTGAGGAGCAATGTGTGTAGGAAGGAGGATGCTGAGGAGCAATGTGTGTAGGAAGGAGGATGCTTAGAAGCAATGTGTGTAGGAAGGAGGATGCTGAGGAGCAATGTGTATAGGAAGGAGGATGCTGCAGAGCAATGTGTGTAGGAAGGAGGATGCTGAGGAGCAATGTGTGTAGGAAGGAGGTTTCTGAGGAGCAATGTGTGTAGGAAGGAGGATGCTGGGGAGCAATGTGTGTAGGAAGGAGGATGCTGAGGAGCAATGTATGTAGGAAGGTGTATGCTGAGGAGTAATGTGTGTAGGAAGGTGTATGCTGAGGAGTAATGTGTGTAGGAAGGTGTATGCTGAGGAGCAATGTGTGTAGGAAGGAGGATGCTGAGGAGCAATGTGTGTAGGAAGGAGGATGCTGAGGAGCAATGTGTGTAGGAAGGAGGATGCTGAGGAGCAGTGTGTGTAGGAAGGAGGATTCTGAGGAGCAATATGTATAGGAAGGAGGATGCTGAGGAGCAATGTCTGTAGGAAAGAGGATGCTGAGGAGCAATGTATGTAGGAAGGAGGATGCTGAGGAGCAATGTGTGTAGGAAGGAGGATGCTGAGGAGCAATGTATGTAGGAAGGTGTATGCTGAGGAGTAATGTGTGTAGGAAGGTGTATGCTGAGGAGTAATGTGTGTAGGAAGGTGTATGCTGAGGAGCAATGTGTGTAGGAAGGAGGATGCTGAGGAGCAATGTGTGTAGGAAGGAGGATGCTTAGAAGCAATGTGTGTAGGAAGGAGGATGCTGAGGAGCAGTGTGTGTAGAAAGGAGGATGCTGAGAAGCAATGTGTGTAGGAAGGAGGATGCTGAGGAGCAGTGTGTGTAGGAAGGAGGATGCTGAGGAGCAGTGTGTGTAGGAAGGAGGATGCTGAGGAGCAATGTGTATAGGAAGGAGGATGCTGCAGAGCAATGTGTGTAGGAAGGAGGATGCTGAGGAGCAATGTGTGTAGGAAGGAGGTTTCTGAGGAGCAATGTGTGTAGGAAGGAGGATGCTGGGGAGCAATGTGTGTAGGATGGAGGATGCTGAGGAGCAATGTGTGTAGGAAGGAGGATGCTGAGGAGCAATGTGTGTAGGAGGGAGGATGCTGAGGAGCAATGTGTGTAGGAAGGAGGATGCTGAGGAGCAATGTGTGTAGGAGGGAGGATTCTGAGGAGCAATGTGTGTAGGAAGGAGGATTCTGAGGAGCAATGTGTGTAGGAAGGAGGATGCTGAGGAGAAATGTGTGTAAAGGAAGAAAAATGCTGCAAGTCCCGAATCAGATGCAGTATCAGTGACCTGTTGAAATAGTAGAAATGGCACATAACCCCATCAGATGGCTAGCTGCCATTGTACAGAATGTTATGGTATTGCCAGCTACTACAGGTTGTTAGACCAGACCTGCATGACAGGAGAAGTTGGCACATTGCAGTGAAAGGTTTCACCCACTTGTGCTTGTCAAAGTGAACGGCACACTATAGCAAGATACTAGATAACATATACACATACATACAATACAAATATATTTGACTTTTATATCTTATATACATATTCTGTATATTCTGATAACATGACCCTGATCTCAACATCACCCAGTCTGTCTGGGATTACATTAAGAGACAGAAGGAGGTGAGCAAGTCTACACTTACACAAGATCTGTAATAAGTTCTCTAAGATGTCTGGTACAACCTCCCCGCCTACTTTATTCAAAACTTTGTACAAGTCTGTCTGTCTGTCTAGAGGAATTGACACTGTAGTTAAAGGAAATCTACCATTAAAATAGATAAACCAGGGATATTACTCATTGATCCAGGTATAATGACTGTAGTAATATTTGTAGATATTTGTTTTCCATGACCTCCTTAATTCTAAAATCAACTTTTAAAATTATGCTAATGTGTCTGAAAGGCTACTGACCCAGGGCCCCTCAATGCTGCAGATTTATAGGCTGGAACACTGCCCTCCCGCTCTCTGCCTTATGTAATCTCACTGCAGCACAGTAAGTTCCTGCACAGTGTGTGTGTGTGTGGGGGGGGGGGGGGTTTGTTTGGGGGTTCGACCTGCAGCTGAAGTAGTTCAATCTTCATCTCATCAGACCAGAGAATCTTATTTCTCATAGTTCGATTTCACATAGAATCTTATTTCTCTGGGAGTCCTTCATGGGTTTTGCACACTTTTTGTGGCTTTCATATTGCTTGCTCTGAGGAAAAGCTTCCAGACTTCCATAAAGCCCTGACTGCTGGAGGCTGCAGTGATAGGTGAACTCCTACTGCATCTGTGGAGCTCAGCGAGGTTCTTCTTTACCTCTCACCAAGGCTCTTCTCTCACAATTGTTTGGTTTCACTGGACGGTCAGGTCCAGGAAAAGTTGTGGTCACTGGAAACATCTTCCATTTAAGGATTATGGAGGCCACTGTGCTCTTAGTAACCTTGAGGGCTGCAGAAATTCTTTTGTAACCTTGGTCTCTGAGCTTCTTGGACAGTTCCTTAGACCTCATAATTCTCATGTGCTCTGACATGCACTGTGAGCTTTGAGGTCTTATACAGAAAGGTAAGTGCTTTAACTAATTAAGCCCAATCAGTTTAATTAAGCACAAATTGACTCCAATACTTATAAAATGTAACAATTAATTGGTTAATGAATTAGCAAAATATATCTATATATTTTTTCTGTCAAGAAGGGGAGCAGAGTGTAAAATAATGAACAAAAAAAATGTTTTTTTGCCTTAACTATTGGCTGCAATGAAACAAAGAGTGAAACATTTAAAGGGGTCTGAATTCTTTTTGTACTCACTTTAAAGGGGCGTTCCCATGCCGATTCATGTGCTACTTATTTATAAATACAACACAACAGAAATGTGGAGCATGCCCACAAACTAAGAGCTGTTTCAAAAAACTTTACTGACATATTTTTTTCACCTTATTCAACCAGCCCTTCAATTACCCCTGAACTCGACATCATTGAATAAGTCGACTCGAGTCTATGTATCCACTCACGTCAAAACTGCTATAAAAGTACAACAAAATCCACGGTGCCTGGAATGGGAAAAATGTAGGATCTGAGTCACATGTTGACGTCAATAAAATGGTTTTACATTTTATGAAGGCTCAGCAGTTACAGCAGTGAGCGCAGCTATGGGGCAGTCTTGAGTAGGTTTGTGAGTGTGCAGTTTCTAAAAAGGGTTGCACCAAGTATTATCAACAGGATAGGGGATCACTAATCCCCAATCTGCTGGTAACCTTGTTAACCTCGTTAGACCCATACGGACATTCTGTGGTCCTTCACTTAAGGAGGACCTGACAGATCGATTTGGGACCCTAAACCAACTACAAACCTCTATGGATTGTGGGTGGGCAAAAATTTCAAAAATAAAGTTTTTTTATTCACCTAGATACGAATTATACCGGACTCACACCTGGAGATCCCATGTCTGTGCCTCTTCTCACAATACAGAAAGGGAAGCCGAGATAACACCCCAGCTTCATTCCGGCCTGCTACACCGATCTGTAAACGAACTAGAGAAGATCCATAAAAGACGGCACTAGCCCTCAAAGGTACCCGAGGACAAGCCTTTTGAACACTTTCTTCTTCATGAAGAGTAAAGTCACGATACTGGGCCGTAATCGTTTAACATTTTAGGCTGGGTATTTTTTAAATAGTGCAACTACATGAGAAGTTTTTCATAGCATTGGCACTTTCTCAATTTGCAGGATCAACCAAAAGAGTAATAGTATCATTCTGTGTGTATCCACTGCAGAGAAAAGCTGATCGCTGGGGGTGCTGGGTGTTGGAACACAACCAAAGTTATATTGCACACCGATCCTCAGGGTAGGTCATCCATATATTTAATGTGTACCTGTGACTTCCCCTTTAAAAACAAGCAAAACAATGTCTATATTGTGTTAAATGTCCCTTTCTTTGCAAGATTCTGGCATTTTCTGTTCAGAAAGTGTTTGACAAAAAGGTCGGAGTGGGCGGAAACTAACCTGTTCCTGTATTTGCTCTCAAGCTGAGTCTAATTAGCAGCAAATCCAGTGAGATTCCTACAGGTAAATTCAGTGAAGACTGCACAGTGCACATATAGGATGTATATGTTGAGTAGCCTGGCATCCATCACATGGAGGAGCATGGAACACAGAAGTGGTAGAAATCATTAGTACATGACGTTTATAGCCTGTGCTGTGTGAGCACTAATGGTTAACAGATTTGCTGCAGGAGGTGCAGCATTAGGTGAAGAGAGAGACAGAGAAAATTCTGTAGAATCACCGACTTGAATGGAGGAACTGATAGGGAACAGGGGAGATCTGATACCTCACTATTCTGTATAAGAGACATCTGTATCCACAGTCCTGAACACATTCAGCTCTGCTACATACATCGAGAGAGCTCTGTCATCACATGACCTCTTCCTCTGTGGACAGGGAGCAGCAGCCCCTCCCCTCCTTTATTCACAGGGCTTGTCAGCACAGGCAGAGGACGGAGATACTTCACCACTGAGATAATCTGAGGGGTAGAGCAAAAAAGCTGCTGGATATAGGTAAAAAAGATAACAGGTAAAGTTGTTCTACATTCCAAGAGCTATTGATTTGTGAAAAACAAAAAGACTTCACAGTTGTTCTTTAACTTGTACTTCTTGTTCTGTACATCGCTGTATGACATCTCTGTCCACGTTGATAATGTCCAGTGGAGAATCGGAGAATGGAGAATCGATAAACGTTTGTTGCTTGTTGCTAATGGAGTGGGCATTTACTTGGGCAGATGGAGTCAGTGCGGAAACGTCTATGTGCAGAACCACATGCACAGGATTACAGAAGGAAGGGAAGATCTACAGGAAAATACAACTGGAACTCATTTTTAGGAAATTGAATAGATTGCACATCAGGGTCTATGATGGGGAAACTGGAAACTAAGAACCAGGGGAGAGGAAAGGCTTCCAGGAAAATGGTTACTAAAATAGTAGCTAGGGGCTGAAATTGGAAGTTGTACCTGAAATTATGAGCAAAGGGGGAAATTTATCATGACTGGTGTTTTAAATGCCAGTCTTAACCCTTCCCCCCTTGTACCCCCGGCGACCAGCCTCATATTCATTATTTTGGTGTAAAAGAGGGGTCACAATGCAGGGGGTGCGACTTTTGTCTTTACTGGCCTATCCTCTCTACGAACGTATTCATGGGGATTAGACATCTTTATGTCTGGATATATGTATGGATCTTTAGATTTGTGTTTATATATATTTGATTATTTTCCTGTTTTTTTACATTTAAGTTGGGGATGCAACAAAATAAACTTTTTTTTGGAGAATACTGGATTGTTTGAACATTAATTTTTTTGGAATTTTCCGAGAAAATGTGCATCTAGAACGCCTCTCATAGGGACTTTGCTAAACATCATATTGTAACTACATGTAAACTTACTTTAAGGTTCTGATTGCACGAAATTGTATGAGAGAGACCCCACCCCAATATATCAAAATGGGAAAAATGAAAATAAGATTGATTATATATGAAAAGATTTATTACAGAAGTATGGAGAGAGGTCTGGATGTATCGGTGTAAAGGCATAAATATTTTGATTTTTTTTGTATATTTTATATTTGTTGTATGTTGGTTTGCTGTTATGTATATGCTGATTGGAGAATAGAATGTAAACAAGAGAAAATTACTTTATAGAGGACCTGTCACCCATAAAAAAAAGTACTACAACAGATGCAACAGTGTTACATTGCTAGCTTTATCAGGACCCTTAGAAAAAGCTAGCAGACATTGCCGTAATGTACATTAGGAACGCCATTCACAAACGGTCCAGCGTATTCACAAGGGGGCGGGACTAGGGAGTTGTAGGGGAGGTCCATGGGCCGCCCCCTCTTGAATACCCCAGACCGTGCTCAAAGCGGTTCCTATTGTACAGCCCGGCAGAGTCTGCTAGCTTTATCAGAGGGTCCGATTAGGGTCTGAAGGGTCCTTTCGTATGCAGCTCCTACTACTTTTTCTTAAGGTGGACAGGTTCTCTTTAAAGAGGACCTGTCACCCAAATTTTCGGCACTAGGAGCTGCTTACTAAAGTAAACAGCTCCTAGTGCTAGCGTTACTGGAACAAACGCCGTAGTGTTAGAATGATAGCGTTACCGGAAACCTCCGGTACAGCGTAATTGTCGGACAGCACGCAAAGCGGTCCGATGTATTCATGAGGAGGCGGTCCGAGGCGCTGCCTCTTCCCCGGACCGCCCGCCTCACTCCATAGGGTGGCAGTGACTGCCGAGTGTCATGCGGTAATCACCACCCCTAGCCACGCCCCAACCCCGCCCCCTCATGAATACGTCGGATAGCTTTGCAATGTACCCCGCCGCAGTGTTAGATAGCGTTACCGGAGGTTTCCAGTAATGCTAGCACTAGGAGCTGATTACTTTAGTAAGCAGCTCCTAGTGCCGAAAATTTGGGTGACAGGTCCTCTTTAAGGGGGGTTGGATACCCACACGCTGCTCAGTTTTACTATCTTTTGTAGAAATGATTTATAAATAAAAAATAAAGGAAGAAGAATGCGCTCATATGTAAAATGATGTCATTAGAGACTTTTGGACATCTTCTTCTGAGCCTTTCTAGATTGTGTATAAAACTTGGACTAAACAAAAGACTTTTCTAAAAATGTTGCACTTTTTGCATTTCATAACTGAGAATATGTGACAGCACAGAGTAATCCAGATGATCCAGAGCATGTGCGGTATGTTAGTTCCCATATACTTTTAAAGGAAAGCTCTCGGAGAAGAAGGAATCCCATTCCCTTCCTGACCCAAGTCTGTGGCGTCTCTTCTAGCTAGGCCAATTCCCTATACTGTACTTCTGGGATGTAATGATATATAAAACATTGGGGCTCATTTACTAAGGGTCCTGCGGCTGCGATTTCGTCGGGTTTCCCAAATATTTCCAATTTGCGGCGTTTTGCGCCAAATTGCACTGGGTTTTTGGCACACGAGATCGGATTGTGGCGCATCGGCGCCGGCTTTCACAAGACAGAATTCGGGGGACGTGGACGTCGGACAACCCGACGGATTGGAAAAAAACGAGGAATTTAAAAAATTATTTGTGTCGCAAGATCAGCACTTACATGCACCAGGAAGAAGAAGGTGATGCATACACACGCCTCTGCTTCATACACATGCATACACACACCTCTGCTACATACACACACCTCTGCTCACACATCACTCACAATCAATCCCCCCTCAACTCATAGTGCCTCCTGAAATGCAGCTTCCTGCTGCCTGGGCTCATGCTATGGGGTCTAAACTATTATGTGCAGTACAATGGTAAGCGATGAAAGGGTATGGCCATAGAACAGGAGTGTGGAGAAGAGAAGAGGGTGCAGGGGTCACACATCGGGATCTGTTACTCCTCCAGGTAACTATAGAGCCATCTCCAGGGAGTATGAGGAGGTTTCTGTGACTCCAGGGCATGTACCCCCTCTTTTGTCCAGGCCAGTGAATGGAGTCCCAATATTCCCCCCTGATGGCAGCCCTGCCGTAGTGCCATAATGAAGTTGTGTACAAGTCAAGTCTAATCTTCTAAAATACCTTAATGGCCTTCCGACATTTGACGTAGCACTAAATCACGACCAAAACAAGACATACCAAGACATACCGACTCAGACACAGTGCGAAACAATAAATCTGTGTTAGATGAATAAGAGCTTGAACATGTGATCAGAGGATTTCCTGTTCAAGCCAAACTCTAAGAAAAAAAGCTGTAGAATAAATCAGTAACATTATTGGACCTGCTCAGTGAACGCAGTAAAAAAAGAAACCCAGAAAACTTCCCAAAAATGTTAATTTTTCATATAATCCCTTCACAAAAATGTTCAAAAAAATCATCAAAAAAAGTTATGTACGCCAAATCTATCTCCTGGTTGTATTTAGACAAGAAGTAATCTGGTGCAAACAAGAGACACAAGTGAAGGGCAAAGAGCCCAAACATGAGCTGGCACCATGGAACGTCAGTTACTTTGGATAAATAGAGAGAGATCACGCTACCCAGCACCGGCCCCGACACGGGTTTCGGTCAATAGACCTTTGTCAAGGACTGCTTTGGTATTTTATCCGCCGAGAATGTGTAAATTTTTTTAAAAATACATACATTTAGCCCAAAAAAATTTAAATTTCAAAATTTAGTTTTCACCCTGATAAATCAATTAAAGGGTTAAGAAACTTAAATTAAGGTGTTTTACATAGGTTGAGGTTTGCAGTTTCTATAATGGGATAATTTATGGGGTTTCACTATTATTTGGTGGTAGATGTCCTTTAAAGGGGCGATTTACTTCTCGTCACTGCACCTTAAGGCACGAGGCTGATAAACTGGTTTAAATGGTTTAAACTAGAGAAGTTCCCTATGGGGTATAACCCACCAACCAGTACTCTTCCTTTGGGCCCAAATTCTAACATGACTGTGAGGACTTGCTCCAAGAGGGCATTGAGGTTCAGTCAACTGTAACCAATCTGGAAAATCTGATACTGTGATTGGTTATCCTTTATAAGAAAAAGTATGACCACCCTTGTGTGCTAAGATACTGGCATATATTATATGTATTATAAATGGGACATCAACATCTAATCCAGAGTTGGGATTGGTAAGGAATAAGTTTAATGTCTTCCAGATGCTCCAGTTTCTTCACAAATCACGAATTAGCTCCCCCCTAGAAAGAGGTAGCTACTCTTAACCTTCATGTGTGCAGAGGAGGAGCGAAAACTGAGTTACAAAGCTTCTACAGGTGGACCTCTGCTTTCAAAAACTCTCCATCCAAAAATAATATGGACTTCAAATTAGTTAAATTGGTTAACACTATATTATAATGGTAGACCGCTGTGTTTACGCTCCATTTTGAATGGAAGGACTTCCACAGATGTCCTACTGTATCCCAAAATTTGTAGAAACAAAAACCATTGCCATCCTTCAGACTTCATGTCCATAGAAGTATATCCCTCGTTGTGCTCACCATACTGCACCGGCGACATGGGCGTCTATGAGGACATATAGATCTATACTTCTACGACCGGTGGTAAAACTCTTAGCTTGAATCCATTATACATACAGACCAGTTTTACGCCAAGTTCATAAGATAAAATACTGCAGGAATCTAACATTGCTTCTAGGGAATATGCAAATATGTTTTCTGGGATGGGATAAGGACAAGACATTGGTTTTCCTTGTCACATCCTGGAAAACATATTTGCATATTTTCCATAATTCCTTACGTTGTGTCAATGGCTGTAAGTCTTCACACACCTGGAAGGTGGACTTAATTGACAAAGTCTTCGTAAGGAGAACTCTTACTTCCCGAGCATTACGTCTATGGAGGTTTTATAACCGTGGACCTTTGCACTCAACATAAAGTAACTCACCCTATGCGTCACTCGTGAGCTTGCGTCACACGTTACATCAGAAGTCTCCATCCCAGCCTCTACTATAAATGCCAAGTGCTCCCATGTCTGGGTTTATCTTTGAATCTGACCAGAAAGATATCGAAGGCTCAGGCTCTCAACCATGGAGACCTTATTGTGGTCTTCTGCCATCATCCTCGTTCTATCCTCTTCAGTGTCTGGTAAGATTATTTTAATTGGGCTTCTTTGGTCTCTATGTTATGAATTTTAGGAGTTGGACGGGTCTTCTTTGACATTGTAGTGTAAAATGTGGTGATTCTGAATGCGACGGTGCCGATTCTTTTAGCCGACCTACACACACATACATACAATCAGCTTTGAATATTAAATATGTATTTTTTTCGGTGGGGGGTTATAGATTAGTTATAATTTTATATTAAAAATAAAAATAATTTAATAATTAAATGTAATAAAGCCTCTATAAGCAGACAAACTGTCAATTGGATCCAATCCGGAAAGTTTAGGTTCATTCAGGTCAACCCTCCCGCATTGTTAAATAATGCTCACCGGTACAGGTGTCAAATGGTGCTCACCTGTGTTTAAAAATCCAGAATTTTTGGGTTTGTTTATCGTTAAAGGGAACCTACCACCACGGATCTACCTATAAAGGTAGATCGGGTGGTAGGTGCATCTATAGGACGTGAGGATAGCCTTTTTAAGGGCTAATCCTCACGCCCCTGCAATTTTTTAATAACTTTTATTTCCCTAATATGTAAATTTTCTAAAGATGCTACTGGGGCGTGTAGCCGGAGATGAGGCTACACGGTGCAGCTTCTCCAAGCCCTAGTAGCCTCATAGCCTCCTCCTAGCTGCACGCCCTCATTCACGATGCCTGCCGTCAGCGCATGCGCAGAACAGCAGGCTTCGTGTGCGAGGGTGCGCTGCTATGAGGAGCTGCACGCCAAAGTTATCTGGTAGGCGGATCAATGAGGCTACTGCTGCGTGGAGTAGTCGTGCTGTGTAGCCTCAGCTCCAGCTATTCCACGCCCCAGTAGGCTCTTTCGAAAATTTACATATTAGCGAAATAAAAGTTATTAAAATATTGTAAGGACGTAAGATTATCCTCACATCCTATAGATGCACCTACCACTCGATCTACCTTTATAGGTAGATCGGTGGTAGGTTCCCTTTAATCGGATGTCCACCATGACACTGATCCTTATAAATCCAGATGATGAATAATATTATAGAGGTTGAGTTACAATCCTCTAAGTCTGATCATCCTCCATCAGATGTTGTGAAACTTGACCTTCCACCTCCAGGTGATTCCTTCTTATCGGTGATGAATCCTCTGTACATTTGTATCATGATGATGTCATAGGCTGTAATCTGCCCCACCCTGCCCATAGGGGTAGTCACGTAATATCAGGGCAATAAATATCAATATATTAGCAAATATTTCCTGCAAACTTGTAAAAAATTGAAATGAAAAAAGATTTAATTAAACTCCTGCAAGGGTTGGATCACACGGTTATTTTTTAAGAGGATGATTTCTCTTGGAAAATTTCTGCATAAAACATATTTCTCCACAACTTAAACACAAAATTTTGATTATTCTTATGGCAATGTCTTTTCAGTTTCTTTTCCGAGGTGCAGAATTGGTGTAGATTTATACAAAATGTGCAACAAATAATATCCTCCTCCTTGTATAATCATCAGGTCTCGTCTGTCTAAATGGAGGAACACCATTTGGAGAAAAGTGTCTATGTCTTCCTGATTTCATAGGACCACAATGTGAGGAAGTCGTAGTCAGACCAGGTACAGTATATACAGACCTTGCTATATGTGTAATGTTACAGTCACATCAAATTTGCTGGGTTTTACTGTTGATTTGGATTGAATAGGGTTGAAGGGTTGGGTAGAGGAGACAATTTTTATTGAACACTAAGTCATCAAAATCTTAGAATTTTAAACAAACTTTAAAGGAACCTACCACCACGATTCTATCTATAAAGGTAGAACGGGTGGTAAGTGCATATATGGGACATGAGGATAGCCCTTTTTAGAGCTAATCCTCGCGTCCCCGGTATCTTTTTAAAATTGAGGAGCAGCAAGCCGAAGATGTCGGGGTAGGAGGAGAAAAGAGCCTAATGGGGCATGGAGTAGCCGCGGCGTGTAGCCTCGTGTCCGGCTACTCCACGCCGCAGTAGCCACTCTAGAAAATTTACATATTAGGGTATTAAAGATTTTTTAAAGATACCAGGGACGTGAGGATTAGCTCTAAAAAGGGCTATCCTCACGTCCCATACATCCACCTACCACCCCCTCTACCTTTATAGGTAGAATCGTGGTGGTAGGTTCCCTTTAAACCATAAAAACAAAAATCAAAACTTTGGCCTAGAGCTGTTTGCTTTGTTTTGCTTCCCAGATCCCATTGGGTTAGAAACTTGTTAAAAGGAACCTGTCACCAGTGGGACACCTGTTAAACCCCTAAAATACCTTATTGGGTGTAGTAAATGCTGCCCAGGCATACTGGCCACATGCTGAAATATCACCTTAAATAACAATTCATTTAGCATATATACTCGAGTTTAAGTCGACCCGAGTATAAGCCGAGACTGCTAATTTTACCTCCAAGAACTGGAAAAATCTTTTGACTCGAGTATGAGCCGAGGGTGGGAAATGCATTGATCACAGACCCCCCCAGTATATAGCCAGCAAGCCCCCAGTAGTATATAGCCAGCAATCCCCCAGTAGTATATAGCCAGCAAGTCCCCAGTATTATATAGCCAGCAATCCCCCAGTAGTATATAGCCAGCCTGCCCCCAGTAGTATACAGACAGCCTGCCCCCAGTAGTATACAGACAGCCTGTCCCCTGTAGTATACAGCCAGCCCAGCCTGCCCCCAGTAGTATACAGCGAGTCCAGCCTGCCCCCTGTAGTATACAGCCATCCCAGCCTTCCCCCAGTAGTATACAGCAAGCCCAGCCTTTCCCCAGTAGTATACAGCCAGCCCAGCCTGCCCCCAGTAGTATACAGCCAGCCTACCCCCAGTAGTATACAGCCAGTCTGCCCCCTGTAGTATACAGCCAGCCTTCCCCCTATAGTATACAGCCAGCCCAGCCTGCCCCCAGTAGTATACAGCGAGTCCAGCCTGCCCCCTGTAGTATACAGCCACCCCAGCCTGCCCCCAGTAGTATACAGCCAGCCCAGCCTGCACCCAGTAATATACAGCCAGCCGAGCCTGCCCCCAGTAGTATACAGCCAGCCCAGCCTGCCCCCTGTAGTATACAGCGAGCCCAGCCTGCCCCAGTAGTATACAGCCAACCCAGCCTGCCCCAGTAGTATACAGCCACCACAGCCTTCCCCCTGTAATATACAGCCAGCCCAACCTGCCCACAGTACTATACAGCGAGCCCAGCACTAAAAAAAAACAAACCTATACTTACCCTCTGGCGGCCCTGATGCGTAGCGCTGCTCCCACAATGTCAGCGTGGGCCCTCTTCTGGCTTCCACGCCCATCTTCTCTCTTCAGTAACATCCTGCTGGGTGCGGCCATGTTCTTCCCGCCCGGCAGGCGCATAGTATGACGCAGCCGCTGCCGACGTCATACTATGCGCCGGCCAGGAGAAAAACATGGCGGCTCCCTACAGGATGTTACCAAACAAAGAAGACAGAAGATGACCCAGGCTTGATTCCAGTGGATTCCATTGGAGGAGGAATAATTCATTTTACTATTTCCTTTTTGTTTTTTAAAATATTATAATAAAAAGAGATTCCATTTTTGGGATAATTTATTTTGCATATAGTTACATATCTAAAGATAGTTAAATATCTCTTCTTGTGGGAGTTGAAAATCTTTAGTTAAAGAAGTAAATGGAGAAAGTTTCCCATTGAAAACTTTACAATCTTTACAAACGCCGGTGCGCCTTATAATCCAAAAAATACGGTAATGTTCTAATGATTACACCTATTTCTCTTGGTACAGGAGAATGCCCTCCTATCAGCGGGACACTTATTGATGGGGTGTGTGTATGTAAACCCGGATTTTATGGATCCCAGTGCGAATTCACACTGACTACACCAGCAGGTATAATAAGCTGTAATTTATTTATTTTTTGTATAAGAAGTAGATTTGTTAATGTCATATTTTACATATTATCTCCGTTACTAGGATTGTGTAGAATCTAGAATCGAAAATGTGGTCAATTGTACAATATTTTTTAATAATGTGCATTCAATTTCTTACTCTCACTCTTTTATTACTAAAAGTGGATTAAGTATTGCTATGAGAAAATAGCGCCCCCTCGTCTAGGATTGTAAATAGACTTTAGGCAAACGTTGACATCTACATCTTAAAAGAAAGTTTACTCTAATTGTTTGATCTACAGGAACAACAGGAACGTCACAGGCACCTTCTACAATCTACTCTTCTACCAAAGATATTACTTCAAAATACTCTACTGTTACTCCTGAACCATCAACATACTCTGGTGACTTTACTACAGAAGATACTACTATATTGTCCTCTGGTGATTATACTACATCTGATATATCTACAACATACTCTGGTGACTTTACTACAGTAGATACTACTATAATATACTCTGGTGACTCTACTACATCTGATATATCTACAACATACTCTGGTGACTTTACTACAGAAGATATTACTATAATGTCCTCTGGTGACTTTACTACAGAAGATACTACTATAATGTCCTCTGGTGACTTTACTACAGAAGATACTACTATAATGTCCTCTGGTGACTTTACTACAGAAGATACTACTATAATGTCCTCTGGTGATTATACTACATCTGACATATCTACAACATACTCTGGTGACTTTACTACAGAAGATACTACTATAATGTCCTCTGGTGACTCTACTACAGAAGATACTACTATAATGTCCTCTGGTGACTTTACTACAGTAGATACTACTATAATGTCCTCTGGTGACTCTACTACATCTGACATATCTACAACATACCCTGGTGACTTTACTACAGAAGATACTACCATAATGTCCTCTGGTGACTCTACTACATCTGACATATCTACAACATACCCTGGTGACTTTACTACAGAAGATACTACTACAATGTCCTCTGGTGACTCTACTACAGAAGATACTACTATAATGTCCTCTGGTGACTTTACTACATCTGGAATTACTACAACACCTTTTCCTGACATTGTAACAGTTGATCTTATTACACCATACCCTACTGCCTCCAATACACCCACTACAACAGATAGTACTATGTTAACCACATCTACTAGGACTGATGGACCGACATTAGATCCATCCACTGTTACCATAAGTTCTACTCCAGGACCATCAACAGTCTCCATAGCATCAGTTACTTCTACGGAATACACCCCTGACACCCCTGGAGGAACTTCTACCCCACTATCCATATCTACTGCTACTATCACTTCTTCTGGATCCACTGAGCTGAGCACTCAGCCCGAAACATCAGGAGCTACAGAACAGTCAACACCTAAAACATCTACCAGTACTCCAGATCCCACTACGACAAGTGAGTATCTTCTGATTCCATAAATTCCAGGTGTTTAACCTAAAAACATAAACCTGCCTAGGAGCTGCATTCTTAGTCTCGGTGTTCCTGTCTAAAGTCTTGTTTACTTCTTGGTGTCTCTTCTTATATATACTCGAGTATAAGCCTAGTTTTTCAGCACAAAAAAATGTGCTGAAAACCCAAACTCGGCTTATACTCGAGTAAAGAAAATATATCAAAACTCACCTTTCCATCTTCCCCCGCTGTTGACTATATACTGGGGCAGGGGGCTGGCTATGTTCTGGAACAGGGGGCTGGCTATATACTGGGGCAGGGGGCTGGCTATATAGTGGGGGATATGGGCTGGTAGGCTATATACTGGGGGCAGGGGCTGGCTTTATACTATGGGGCAGGGTCCGGCAGGCTATATACTGGGGAGGCTGTGACCAATACATTTCCCACCCTCGGCTTATACTCGAGTCAATCGGTTTTTCCAGCTTTTGTTGTAAAATTAGGGGCCTTGGCTTATACTTGGGTCGGCTTATACTCAAGTATATACGGGTATTCACTGAACAGTATTAGAGAAGTCATACTCACCTATCTATGTCTCCTTTTGTAGATGACGTCTGTGGCGTTGGCAGTTATTACAATGGCTCATCGTGTGTCTGCAAGGAGAACTTTTATGGAAACGATTGTATCTACATTGCCAATGAGATAAGACCTGGTAAGTTTTCTTATACATTTATTATAATATCATGTATAGGGAATCTACAATCTCCCTGAGAGTTATACATCTACCATCAAATAGATGCCCTAATGCATGTCCCAAACAGAACCTCATCCTGACAGACTATCCTGGTGTAGTTCCAAAAATTAAAGTGGTTTCAAAGAAAAGAGTGTTCCTACCCTTCTCTCGGCAGAAGGTGGAGGGGGCAATGGTGGTCAAAATGGACAATAAGTAGACTCCCCAGACCACATTTACTTTCCCTTATGTGACATATGTGTAGAATAATGCCTCCTCCATACTCTCAATCCCTGGTTCCAACAACGTCCTTACTCAGTGACCCATGTCTCCATATGTGCTGATAGAAGAAGAAAATAATGGGGCACATTTACTAAGGATCTGAACGGCGCACCTTCGTCGGGTTTCCCGAATATTTCAGTTTTGTGGCGAATTGCCCCGGGTTTTTTACGCACGCGATCGGATTGTGGCACATCGGCGCCGGCTTGCATGCAACAGAAATCGGGGGCGTGGCCATCGCTCAACTCGGCGGATTCAGACAAAACAGAATTGTGTCGCAAGATCAAGCACTCACATGCACCAGGAAGAAGCAGGTGAACTCCGGCGGACCTCAGCGCAGAAGTGACGGATGCAGGAACTCGGGCGACCGGCATACCCGAATCCTCGTCAGACAACGCACCGCGGGATCGCGACAGGACCGGGTAAGTAAATCTGCCCCAATGTCTCTCTTACAGGTCATTACCCTGTATAAATGGCCTCAAACCAAAGTTTAAAAAATACATAGGAACACCAGCCAATTGCATACGGAAAGAAAATCCAAGGACAAATCAAGGTGAATTTTTTAAATCTTTTTAGATATTAATGGAGAATTTGTTTGCAGCTAAAGTCATCATCAAGGTCAACGTCACGCTCTACATTGTGAACGAGAATTATACAGAGGACCTGAATGATAAGAGCAGCTCAGTATACAGGAGCTTCTCTGCCAGGTTCACAGTACAGGTCTGTACAATTTCATATTATATCATATGTTACCAAGGTGGGAGTAATACAGGATAGGATATACATGTCTATGAGTGGGGGGAGTGAAATCACATGAGGATCTTCCTAAACAAAAACATATGTAAATATTAAAACTGTTGGAAAAATCTATATGTTTTTAGGGGAGAAATATTGTTCGTAAGAAGCCACAGCTACAGGTTTTGTTCTGAATTGGAAATATTGTGGAATTAAAAAGTTGTAACTTCAAAAATGACCAGCAGAGGCTCACAAAACCCAAAAAACTCTTTATACCTCAAATCAATTTCTTTAGAATAAAAATTTGTCTATTCAAGTCTTTGGGATTTATAATGACCATAATTTATGCATCATGCTCATGAATGCTCAGAAACAGAGGTTGTGGAAGAGACCCAAAGTGGCAGTATGGAGAGAGCACTGGACCCTCTCCATACTGCCACTTTGGGTCTCTTCCATGGTCACTCTGCGATCCTGCATCTGGAGCATGATATGCCGACACTAAGGAGGCTGCCTGCTGCCGACACTGCTTACCACTACAAGGCACTCTTAGCAGTGCAAAAAGGTGCAGTTTATTCTAACCTAGCTGCTAGTTTTTGGTTAAACGTATCACACGAGGCCAGCGCTTCATCGTCTCCTTATATTTCACGTACCTCTTGGTCCTCAGAGAATTCCTTCAATGACTAGAGGCACAATCAGCCCTTTACTCAAAAATAGAGATGAGAGGACCCAATCCAATGATCCAGAAATATTGCTGGATTAGCTGTTCGACCACAACTAGCCTGGCCATGGCTGACCAGCGGGACACCCCTCATCTCTCATACTCATCTCTACTCATAAAGACTTTCTGTGTAGATGAGACACATTTTTTGTGGGGAAGGGATTGTAATGTGTTCTTCGAGGGTTTATAAGATGTCATGATTCTTCTCCTGCAGATGACTGATTTCTATGGACTGAGCGTTCGCCACTTCATAGAGGTCAGGATCTCCGCTATAAGGTGAGACATCACACAATGGAGCAGATGTTGTGTAGGATGCAGGGACATTTTTGATTTTGGTCTATAATGCAGCTTCCTAATAACATGGTTAAAAATTGTACCCATCGGACCATAGATACCCCAGAGATTACAAGAACTAGAAGCCAAAAATGTCCCATGTGCATAGAGCAGTCTTGTGTATTTACGACCTCGTTCATGTCTGTAATATCATAGAAATGAACTGAGCTTTGGTTCACCTGTCTAAAACTTCAATTACCTTGTGGTGGTGCTGTAGAACATCCGATCGCTTCTTGATTGCCCTATATAGATTAGCACAGACTCCAGAGAGAACACTTTATAATCTGGATTGTGGGTCAGCCGTGAAAACCAGATCATTAAGATGATGTTAAAGACAGTTACCCGAGGACATAAATCCTTACCGTACTGGGGACAGGCATGTGTGTGACATGGACAAGGCTAAAGTACAAAAGTGACCTAAGGAAATAGTATAATTACTTAGTGATGTCACTGCCACTTGTTACCATACATGATATGACACCATATGGAGACATCACAAGCAGCAGGTGTATAGGGTGCCCCCGAATGTATAGGTGGTGGAAGTTGTTAACAAGTGCAATAAGGGGGGACATTAGCACTTTAAGAGGGCTTTAATGTTATCACTCTCCTCCCTGGTGCTGCTCTCCCCTCCTCTATGGTAGCCTTTATAGGCTTGGCGCTGAGTGGGCGCTTCCTCTTGCCCACGCTGTTACGGCACAGTCAAAGCACACACCAGGACTACCTGCAGGACATGTACATTACTACTGTCCCTCTTCTCCCTAGTCAGGGCAGTATCCGTGTTGACCATGAGGTTCTCCTGAGCGTAGACTCTAACAAAGTCCTGGAACAACACGCCGCCGCTGTGGGAAGTATTAAAGAGGCGCTAAGGACCCAAAACTGCACCAAGAACGTCACATCTGAAGGTAATTGTCCAATCAAGAGTTTTTGAGAAGATGGCAGGAAATGTGATACATTGGGATGGATTTGATTTTTATTGTCTGCTGAGGTGAAAGGCCTGTAAAAAGCTCCATTACCAGCATTTTAGGATGGGGAGGGGTATTGAAAGTGGTGGGTATGGTGCCACTGCCCCTCAAATAAACTGTAGTGCCTTATTTTTCTGAGATGTAGATTTCCAGACGCAGTAAATCCCGTAAATACTAATTCTGGCGCCCAGTCCTTCAACGGGAGGGAAAATAAGATTGGTGTTGAATACTCCAGGCTTTATAAATTCCCATAGTAACCCTGCAGAATGTCAACAAGTCTTACTTACTCTACTCCGGCTCCCAACTCACGTTGGTACTTTTGGTCTTCCACTGCTGCTTCGACCAGAAGGGATTGGGAATATTATAACCGCCATTAGCCAATCGTTGATCTCGTTGGACCAAAGGGCTCATACACTATCATCTCCTCTGGTATAAGGAGGCCACGTTATTGTCCCATGACCCTCCACAGTTCTAGTCGCGTGCAGATCATAATTATCAGCACAACGCAAGAACTATTGGAAGGTAGAAGTTAATCGTACTTTGGGGTTTTTGTTTTATTTGACTCCCCTGCTCTGGCCTAAAAGCGGTTTTCCAGAATTCCCACAAAGCCCTAGTGCGATGAAAAGATGTTTTAGAAAGAGTGAACATAATCCACTTCTGCTTTTTCTCCACTCCATCTCCATCTCTCTGAAATATCAGCTAAATCTATCTTGCTAGAGCAAGACGGACTGGAGTAACAGAGACAAAAGATTACATAAAAGTTTAGAGAGGATAAGGGGGAATGGTAGGGGGGAGAGTGAGACAGACACTAAAGTCACTAGATATTAATGATTCGCTTTTAGCTCAAAGTGTTACATTCCCATCAGAACCGATCAGAACGTCTCCATAAGGTCCTACATAGAGATGAGCGAGCACTAAAATGCTCGAGTGCTCGTTACTCGAGAGAAACTTTTCCCGATGCTCGAGTGCTCGTTTCGAGTAACGAGCCCCATTGAAGTCAATGGGAGACTCGAGCATTTTTCAAGGGGACCAAGGCTCTGCAATAAAATGTGTCATTTTATTGAGAAATAAGGAAGTCAGCTCTCTTTCTTCATTTTCTTATTCAATGGAATATTCGTGGAACTTCAAAAAGGAGAATGACCCGTGTTAAACATCTGCAATGTGTTCTTCACACATATTGTTCTTCACATACTATTGTTAATAACACCGTTCTGCACTAATGTCTTCTGATAAGTTAGCAGATGTATGGAAACATCTGCAATGTGTTCTTTCACTGTTCTTCACTGTGTTTCCTTAAGTGAAAGCTCGTTATCGAGCAGGCGAAATACTCATCCAAGCAACGAGCCGTTTCGAGTACTCTAATACTCGAACGAGCATCAAGCTCGGACAGGTATACTCGCTTATCTCTAGTCCTACATGATTCTAGTTCAGATTCTATGACATCAATAAATTATTCAGAGGTCGGACAAAAGGATTAGTCTTTAAGTGTAACATCCCAAGGCCAATCATTGTAATTTTGTTACTGGATAAGAATATTTTCATCTTTATTAGAAAAATATTCCTTATTACAAAGAGATCACAGAAATATGTAACACATTCTAAGAACATTCAAAGATGAAGACTACATTTTTTTTTTTACAGGAATCTTGTGTTTCAATTCAAGCCAAGCATTTATCAGTGATCAAGTGGATATTGCAGGTAACAAGAATATAACTACTATAATACTGCCCCCTATGTACAGGAATATAACTACTATAATACTGCCCCCTATGTACAGGAATATAACTACTATAATACTGCTCCCTATGTACAAGAATATAACTACTATAATACTGCCCCCTATGTACAAAAATATAACTATTATAATACTGCCCCCTATGTGCAAGAATATAACTACTATAATACTGCCCTCTATGTACAAGAATATAACTACTATAATACTGCTCCCTATGTACAAGAATATAACTACTATAATACTGCCCCCTATGTACAAGAATATAACTACTATAATACTGCCCCCTATGTACAAGAATATAACTACTATAATACTGCCCCCTATGTACAGGAATATAACTACTATAATACTGCCCCCTATGTACAAGAATATAACTACTATAATACTGCCCCCTATGTACAGGAATATAACTACTATAATACTGGCCCCTATGTACAGGAATATAACTACTATAATACTGCCTCCTATGTACAAGAATATAACTACTATAATACTGCCCCTATGTACAGGAATATAACTACTATAATACTGCCCCCTATGTACAGGAATATAACTACTATAATACTGCCCCCTATGTACAGGAATATAACTACTATAATACTGCCCCCTATGTACAGGAATATAACTACTATAATACTGCCCCCTATGTACAAGAATATAACTACTATAATACTGCCCCCTATGTACAAGAATATAACTACTATAATACTGCCCCCTATGTACAGGAATATAACTACTATAATACTGTCCCTATGTACAAGAATATAACTACTATAATACTGCTCCTATGTACAGGAATATAACTACTATAATACTGCCCCCTATGTACAGGAATATAACTACTATAATACTGCCCCCTATGTACAAGAATATAACTACTATAATACTGCCCCCTATGTACAGGAATATAACTACTATAATACTGCCCCCTATGTACAAGAATATAACTACTATAATACTGCCCCCTATGTACAGGAATATAACTATTATAATACTGCCTCCTATGTACAAGAATATAACTACTATAATACTGCCCCCTATGTACAGGAATATAACTACTATAATACTGCCCCCTGTGTACAGGAATATAACTACTATAATACTGCCCCCTGTGTACAGGAATATAACTACTATAATACTGCCCCCTATGTACAAGAATATAACTACTATAATACTGCCCCCTATGTACAGGAATATAACTACTATAATACTGCCCCCTATGTACAAGAATATAACTACTATAATACTGCCCCCTGTGTACAAGAATATAACTACTATAATACTGCCCCCTATGTACAAGAATATAACTACTATAATACTGCCCCCTGTGTACAGGAATATAACTACTATAATACTGCCCCCTATGTACAAGAATATAACTACTATAATACTGCCCCCCTATGTACAAGAATATAACTACTATAATACTGCCCCCTATGTACAGGAATATAACTACTATAATACTGCCCCCTATGTACAGGAATATAAATACTATAATACTGCCCCCTTATTGTTGGATCTTTCTAACTATATTAATAGTGTGTATAACTTTTTTTCTTGTTCTCTCTTTCTAGGTCTGTGCTCGGACCTTTACACAATCCCTGTACAGTTCCAGCAGTATTTCTCCGGGATTATTACTTCCTCCAATCAGTTCCTATGTGTCTCCAGATGCAGCGGGAATAGTCCAAATTTCATGGACTGTAATCATGGACAATGTCTGGTGTCAGTCAATGGACCCAACTGCTAGTAAGTTACACTGTTTATAGTTTAGAAATGTTACATTTTGGGGACGTTTCTTACTCTTACGGAATTTGGGAATTCATGTACGTCTGAATGGTGAGATCGTAAAAACCTTCAAGAACGTGGAACTGGAGAGTGATGACACCGGCAACAATATCTCACACGAGAATTAGACTGACCCCTGGTGATGAGCCTCATTGTAGATCTCACTGGTCAGATACACAATAATTAATGTATTAGTAAATTTTACTTGAACAGTTAACAAAAAATATTTTCCAACATTATTCTGAAGAACAAATTAGACAAAATGGGGCTTATTTATTAAGGGTCCCGTGGATCGCACTGTCGTCGGATTTTGGAATTTTTTGAGATTGGCGCCACTGTATTGGCGAGACTGGTATTTAACTGGGGATTTTGTGGCACCGGATCGGATTTTGGTGCAGCGGCGCCGACTTTCATGTGACAAAAACCGGGGGGGGGGGGGGGGACGAGCGCGGAACTTAATATTCAAATTGTGTCGCAAGACAATGCACTTACATGCAACATGAAGAAGAAGGTGAACTCTGGGGACCTGAGCGGGGAAGCGACACATGCAGGATATCAGGTGCAGGATCTTAGTGACTCCCCGCACAGCGCATTATACACGGACAATGCACTTACATGCACCAGGAAGAAGAAGGTGAACTCCGGGGACCTGAGCGGGGAAGTGACACATGCAGGATATCAGGTGCAGGATCTTAGTGACTCCCCGCACAGCGCATTATACACGGACAATGCACTTACATGCACCAGGAAGAAGAAGGTGAACTCCGGGGACCTGAGCGGGGAAGCGACACATGCAGGATATCGGGCGCATGATCTTAGTGACTCCCCGCACAGCGCATTATACACGGACAATGCACTTACATGCACCAGGAAGAAGAAGGTGAACTCCGGGGACCTGAGCGGGGAAGTGACACATGCAGGATATCGGGCGCATGATCTTAGTGACTCCCCGCACAGCGCATTATACACGGACAATGCACTTACATGCACTAGGAAGAAGAAGGTGAACTCTGGGGACCTGAGCGGGGAAGTGACACATGCAGGATATCGGGCGCACGATCTTAGTGACTCCCCGCACAGCGCATTATACACGGACAATGCACTTCGGGTGAACTCGGCTGGATAAGTAAATGTTCCCCAATGTTCTCTCCTTACATCCATGGTAGGCTCATATTTACATCTTCTCTTCCTGAATGCATCCACATTACATGCAATTATCATCAGGAATTGTCCATTTTTGAGTAATTCTAAAGATATTTGGTCATTGTTAACCAAAGGAGATCATCTATTAAAATATCATAGATGAGATCATCGGTCTTCCGGTGCTTTGGAAAACAGCCACAGAGAAGAAACACAGTAAAAAGTCTTCTGCGTTCTCAGGACGCCACCAACACAATTGCTCCCACCATGCAGAGCACTTAGAGACAAATACAGCCCTACCAAGGGTTATAGCCACTTGTCTTGGAAGAACGTGTGGTTGGATATTGGGATCCACCAGATTTATCATGCTATTGGAGTTGTCAGAGCCATGTAACTAAGCTATGGGGGCTCATTTATTAAGGGTCCGAATGCCGCACTTTAGTCGGGTTTCCAGAATATTTCCATTTTGTGCCGAATTACCCCGGGATTTTGGCACATGTGCTTGGATTTTGGTGTATCGGCACCTGCTTGCACGCAACAGAAATTGGGGGGCAGGCGGTCGCACAACCCGATGGATTCGGACAAACCGCAGAATTTTAAAAAAAGGGGTCACAAGATCAAGCACTCACATGCACCTAGAAGAAGCAGGTGAACTCCGGCGGACCTCGGCACAGCAGCGACACCTGCCGGAAATTGGACGCACGATGTTAGTGAATTGCGGCAGACCTAAATGCTCATCGGACAACACACTGCGGGATCGCGACAGGGTAAGTAAATCTGCCCCATAATGTTCCATATATTGATCTCTTGACTCTCATCACTGCAGACAATTGTCAAGACTCTGTAAACATTGTTTCATCTCTATCTTTTATCCTCTCTTCCTACTGCGCTTTGGCTCATCACCTTGTTTGCATTGGATTTTCCGTAGTTGTGAATCTTCAAACCAGTTCTGGTACTCGGGAGCCCAGTGCCAGGTGGCTGTCAGTAAGCCGGGTGTCTATGGCGGTGTGGCTGCCGGTGTTGCTGCTCTGGTCGTCCTGTTGGGTTTGGCTATTTTCCTGTATCGGCGGAAACACAGGGACAGCAAAAGGTAAGTGAAAGGTTTTATGGGTAGTATTTTTTTATGAGCATTATTTACATAATTCAGGACTTCTTAGAAGTTTTATTTGTTGAATTATTATTATTTTTTTAAATTAGTAAAATAAATCCCTTGAATTTTTGTGTATACAGCCCCTATATGATGTTTACTGACAAAGTATGTGCATAGTCATATTCTGACATCAGCTGAGCGGATCCAACGTTCCGATTCAGGTTTATCTGCGGAACCCAGACATATTATCAGATTGGCGTCCAAAATGGATGCAACTAGCCTTGGCTATGATTGGCCAGCATTGCCCCCATGGTGAATCATGGCCCTAGATAGTTTCTAGGGGCATCAGTTCGCCTGTTCGGCTGCCAGTCTGGCAATATGTCCGAACCGAAACCGAAATGTCGGGTCTCCTCATCTTTAGTCAGTAACTTCTCTACTCCTACTCTACTTTCCTCTTAGGTAGCATAATACAGTAATAATTGTACTTCTCACAAGCAGCAGTGGATTATAATATAGGCCGGTGGCGCACCAGGCCCGGGGATCCAAACCTTCTAGAATGCCATGTCCACCCAAACCGCCCACCAACTTTACATTGAGAAGGACCTTCTTTCAGGACATCTTCATTTGCTCATGCTCTCAATACACATGTAAATAAGAGCTATTCCGGGACTTTTAAAGGGAACCTGTCAGCAGAAATTGACCTAATAAACCACTACCACTATGTTCCCAGGCAGTTGAACACCATCCAGATTGTGTATTTTTATGACCCAGTGCGGTGGCAGCATCCAGAAATCTACTTTGAAGTGGGATGTAAACTGGTTGTATAAAGTCAAGAAGGCGGAGATTTTCTGGGTGATGCCACCACACAGGACCATGAAAAACAGTTTCCGAAAACTATGTGATCCTGCAGATATTTCTTTCTCCACTACCTCAATGTACTACTACTTCTACTATGTGAGGTAGAGTAAGGCATATATGCGGGATCAGACTACATTGGGTTTGTTTGTAGTCTGTAGCTATGGAGACACATAGGTTTGTAGGAGCTTTAGACACATAGGGGCTCATTTACTAAGGGTCCGAACGCCACACTTTCGTGGGGTTTCCCACATATTTCAGTTTTGCACCAAATTGCCCGGGGTTTTTGGTGCACACGATTGTGGCGCATCGGCGCTGGCTTTCACGTGACAGAAAATGGAGGGGGGGGATGGGCGTGGACAACCGGATTCGGAAAAACCGCGGAATTTAAAAAACGATTTGTGTCGCAAGATCAAGCACTCACATACACCGGGAAGAAGCAGGTGAACTCCGGCGGACCTCAGCTCAGCAGTGACATCTGCTGGATATCGGGCACACGACCTTAGTGAATCCCGGCAGAACCAGAATCCTTGTAGGACAACGCGCCGCGGGATCGCGACTGGACTGGGTAAGTAAACGTGCCCCATAGGCGCACATTTGCTTACATGTTCGACAAAGTTACCCGAAAGTGCATTGTCCATAGATAATGCACTGTGCTGCGATTCGCTAAGATCGATATCGTGCATGTGTCTTTTCTCTGCTCAGGTCCCAGGAGTTCACCTTCTTCTTCTTGGTGCATGCAAGTGCTTGATCTTGCGACACAATTTGAAAGTTAAATCCTGCGCTCAGTCCGAATCAGTTGGATCGTCTGATGGCCACCCCCCGATTTATGTTGCATGGAGGCCAGCGCAGCCGCGTCACAATCCAATCGCGTGCGACACAATCCCAGCACAAACCCCTGTTAAATACCTGTCACAGCTGTGAAAAACCCGAAAATGTCAGAAAGTCCGCCGAAAGTGCGATCCGCTGCCCTTAGTAAGTAAGCCCCATAGTCAATTTAATTTAAAGGGCAGAATTTAAGAGATAGTTGATGGAATAAACATACTTGCCCCTCCAGAGGGGTTACTCAACTCACCATTTTCACCCTCAGATCCCAAGTACGTCCATTCCCCGGAGCAAAATTACAGGAAGCAATGTGTAAGGTTTAGATGCACTGATCTCATTTACTGTTTGTAAAGTTTACAAACCCTTTAGTTTACAGAAATAAATGAATCAATTCAATTCCTAAGTTAACGAGACGGCTCTTTTCTTGAAGGTTAATTGATCAGGAGAGAAGTGCTCTGAAGAATGAGTGGAGTTACCGAGCTGAAGAATCCACATATGGCAATGCAGGTCATACTTTGGGATAACGGAGCGTCCATACAGGTACATACTGTACATTGTGATATTATAAAATCTTGGACAGCACATTCTTACAGTATCATAAGTATAAGTAAGATCTTATGAAGATAAAATGATCACAGGGTGGAATAAAAAGTTATCACGTAGGCGTTTTGGGTGGTAGCCCGGGGCCCAAGTCTTCAATGGGGCCCGGGTCTACCCAAAACCACTCACAAAATGTTATACTCACTAATGCAATATTTGTACATCTGTTCCTGCTCTCATTACACATGTACACAAGAGACATTTAAGGACCTATGAAAGCCCTCCAAAGGTCCTGAAACTGAAGATTGAAAGCAGTAGAAGGGACGCATCTTCCATTCTCCAAGAAGTTTCATTTTAGTACCAGATGTAGGAACTGAATTCTAGACTTGTAGGGGCTATAATATTCGTATAACCCAGTCATAATCCGCCCCTGGGTGGAACCTCCAATAATAAGATGTAAACTGCAGCCTGCAGCGCCCCCTACAGGAGAACTGTAAAATAAGCGATAGATTCTTGTGGCATTACACTGTCACCATGTTTACTGAAATGACGTAGAGTATGGCCAACCATAAAAACATAGAAAATGGATCAATAATATTTTTTGGATGACCATGAAGATTTGTTTCTATTCTTTTTCAGATGCCCAGACCCAGATCCAACATCATCAACAAGACCTGGTCCAACAACAGGAGACCCAAACAAGCTCCACATAATGAAGAGCAGGATGGCGGAAAATCATAGAAAAAATGAAAAAACAAAAAACATTTAGCACTCAGGCCTCAAGATAACATGATCTAACATCCTCTTCTACAAAGTGCATTATAGTCAATAGATTCATGGGTGAAAGTTTGCCGAGAAGGACAAAGGTTGTTACAATTTTTTGCACAAACCCATCATTACATTTTTTTTTTTTTACATGGAAGGAGAAGTTCTTAAACGCCAAGCCGTGAATGCAACTGCACCTAGAAAGAAGAAATTTTGCCCTAGAATTAGGGAAATTCACTTCCAACTAAGATGATGGGCTGCTGATTGTGACTTTGCATTTCATTTGCATTCTGTGCTTTACTAGTCTGAACACTGCCTTATTTAACTCCCGTCTTACCTGATTTTCACTGGCAGGTTCTAATAGACTGTGCTATGCTGATTTTAAAAATGCCTTTGACAGCATTCTAAATGATTTCAGTAGTTTATATAAGTTTATCTAACATTACCTGGCTCCCTGCCAGCAGCATGTAGTGAGACTCCAGGGAGAGACAGCTGCAGCCTGTGTGTGCCTGTGTCAGTCTCCACTCCTCCACACTCATCCATCTCCACCTCCTGTCATGTGCATTGACCAGACAGTAGACGGAGAGAGATGGTGTGGAGTCGAGGAAAATGTATAATTGATGCAGGAACACACATGCTCCAGCTGCTCCTCCCCTGGGACTCACCACATGCTTCTGGCAGGATGCCAGGTAATGTGAAATAAACTTATGTAAACTACTGAAATGATTGAGAATGCTGACAAAGGTATTTTTAAAATAAGCATAGCATAGGCTATTCAAACCTAACACCAGCTACAATTCCTGTTGTTAGTGTTGCTTTAGAATATCTGTGATGGACAGATGCCTTTTCCTCCCATGCTAAGCTGGTTAGTCTGGATGTCAGTGGGACGATCCATTTTCGCTCTTGCTCAGGACTCAGTGCTTGCTATAAGTTTTTCTAGTGTTTTTCTTGACTTCCGTATTATTATTATTTTTTTTTGACCCTTGCTTGTCTTCTGACCTTCTGTTTGTCTCTTGATCTTGTACTGCATTGTCCCTTTGGTTTTGACCCACATTTCTACAACCCTTCTTCTGTCTTAGTTTTGTCCTGTTTGGTCTCCTTGTTCACTTGCCTAAAAAGGTTGATAACTTACCGCAAGTTTTACAAAATAGGCTCATTTTTCTAGGTGAACTGTGAATGTTGTAGAAATAAAACCTACTGTACCAGTAATGGGGGCCTTAGCCATAAGAAAAATCAAGAGAATCTGAGGGGAAAACTTATGAAGAGACCCAAGGGTAGGACCTATAGGTGAACCGGTTATATTGTGTATGTATTCTACACGTCTCACTTTCTGGGCACTTTTCACTTTTTGTCTTGTGACCTGCATGAAATACTACAAAAAGATGGTTCACAAAATGAAGGATCTCAGGACCATGAAGATCCTGGAGCCCGGAAATAGAAAGTCCAGAAATGTTATATATTCATGTTTACTTCTATTTATACCAATATTTAGGAAAAATAGTTCATTATTATTTATTTTAGTACATTTTTTATATTGGACAGGGGGGTAACTAGGAGAGGCAGGGCCCCACAGCAGACTTCTAAATGGGGCCCTCTACCCCCATGTACATATTTATATACTCACAAATTTATGCACTGATTTATACATTTAGATACTTACACACATCTGTCCCAGTAGCTGCTGACCACATGGGGTAAGTAAACAGCAGGAATTAGAGATGAGACTTCCCTTGTCCTGTCTCTGTGCTCAGAGCTGCCGATTCCTGCTGTGTACTGTAGAAGATGTGCACTGTTATATACAGATTATGCTGTACAATGTGCAGAATAATATGTATACAATGGTGCACATCCATTATTATTTAGTGTATGATGACAGGGCCCCCTGACACTGCAGGCCCCATAACAGCTGCTATGGCTGCTACCACTGTAGTTACACCCCTGATATTGGAGAAGCATTAGAAGCACTTTAAGGAAAGGTAAAATATATGTTATATTTTATGTGTTTTCTTATATGTTATTTAACCATTATGAGATGTTTTTATTTATATCTATATAGAACATATAATTTTCTGTAACACATGAGCTGTATGAAAATAAAATTTTATATAAAGTTTTTATGTGTGCTAATTTTTTATATTCAACTTGTCTCCTGCAACTTGTCTCCTTATGAAGTACCTTATGAAGTACCTTATTCATAGATGTACATGTGTCCAATAATAATAATAATTCCATTATTTATATAGCGCACACAGATTACGCAGCGCTGCACAGAGTTTGCCAAATCAGTCCCTGTTCCCAATGGGGCTCACAATCTAATCATCCTACCAGTATGTTTTGGAGGAAACAGAGGAAACCTACGCAAACACGGAGAAAATATGCCAACTCTTTGCAGATGTTGACCTGGGTGGGACTAGAACCCAGGACCCCAGTGCTGCAGTGCTAACCACTGAGCCACCGTGCTGCCCACATAGCTGTTAAAATAAATTCTGTATGTGTGAATGTTGCTGAAATAATTATTTTTATTCCTTCTATGGTCGACGAGATACCCAGTCACAGAAGAGGGGTAGCTCAGTTACATAGCTATACCCCGCCTCAACAGGACCGACCACCCAGCCTCAGACCTTCCCCCCTCTTATCCTCTCCTCAGCTTCACATCACAGAATCCTTAGGGATTTAACTTGCATGCGCGCTGCAAGTACCGACTTCTCAACGGGCACTGGGCATGCACCAATACTATGCAGCACCGCCAGGAGTATAAGCTTGCCGGCTGTGCTTGCAATGGTGCATGCGTGATTCCCCCTCTGAACCTGGATGGGGGCACACAGGGCAGCACTGTACTGGCAGGTACAGCGTGCATGCGCACTAAATGTCTATGGGGAGCTGAGGAGAGGATAGGAGTAGGGTAGTTTGAGGCTGAGTGGTCTATACGAGGCGGGTATAGCTCGTCTATAACTGAGCTACCCCACCTCTATGACTGGATGTCTTGTTGACCATAGAAGGAATAAAAATAGAGATGAGCGAGCACTAAAATACTTGAGTGCTCGTATCGAATAACGAACCCCATTGAAGTCAATGGGAGACCCGAGCATTTTTCACTGAAAGAACACATTGAAAGATAACAGTGAAGAACACATTGAAAGAACACAGTGAAGAACACATTGCAGATGTTTCCATACATCTGCTAACTTATCCGAAGACACGGGTGCTGAACGGTGTTCTTCCCCATAGTATGTGAAGAACAATATGTGTGAAGAACACATTGCAGATGTTTCCATACATATTGTTCTTCACATACTATTGTGAAGAACACCGTTCAGCACGCGTGTCTTCGGATAAGTTTGCAGATGTACGGAACCATCTGCAATGTGTTCTTCAGTGTGTTCTTTCACTGTGTTCACTGTTTTCATTGTATTCTTCACTGTTCTTCACTGTGTTTCATTAAGTAAAAGCTCGATCTCAAGCAGGCGAGATACTGGTCCGAGCATCGAGCCGTTTTGAGTACGCTAATACTCGAACGAGCATCAAGCTCATCTATAAATAAAAAGTATTTTTTTTAGTAACTTTCACATGTACAGAATTTGTTCAAACAGCTATTGTATATCCATGAATAAGTTACTTTTTAGAACGGTAGTACCTCATGGAAGTGACAGATTCCATTTACATGTACTATGGGGAAGATTTATCAGGAATTGTATACCAGTTTTTTGGGTACTGCCCTGAAATAATCACAATGCCTTATGAAATGCAATTATTTTCTCGCCATGTAATCTTGGAGGGCGTGAAGGCAGCATGGTCGGGGCTCCTGCCCCGCAACCACGCACTCACTATAGTCCGGGACTATTTAAGCTTATACATTGGGAGGCCAGAAGAGACGGGTCTCTTCATAGACAATCTGACAATAACTTTAGGAAATCATTGGGTCTGGGAATGGATGGAGAGACACACAGATACAGCGTTCCCTAATACAAAACCCCCTTCCCAGCTATCCCTGCCTATTTTCCAGCCCACCCAAGGTGGTAGATAGACTAATCGGCACCTCCTCATCTACACTCAAGGACAGAGGATGATGCTTACACAAATGTTACATTGTATAGCAAGTTATTGTGGAAGAATCATTGGGGGTCAGGGGGTCTGGCTTCATTCCTGTCTATTCATAAGGCACCAATCACTGGTGTCTCCGGTTTTCACTGATACTTTCCTATAAGAATCAACAGCTTGACCCATTCTGACAATAAGATAATAGTGTCAACTAATGGCAATATCAGGCATTGTGTATGTGTTAGCAATAACACTATGGACCTTTGCACTCAAGATGAATAATCTTAGGTGTTGCTCCTTGGCCTTACGTAACTCTCACAGTCCGAGTCCCTGCCTCGGCCATAAATGTTACTTGCTGTCAAGTCGGGGCTCCAATGTGTATTGAACATGAAGGAAGATCTTATTATTTGGCGTTGAATGTGAATTTTGGGTTCCTGGGGAATGAGGACCCTTTGGTGGTATCCTGTGGTCATACTTGTTGTGACCTCTCCAGTGACTGGTAAGACCATTAGAATTAATATTAGCTTATTGTAATAAATAATGTACAAACCCCTTCTCAGATGTCTATAGGATAATTTTGGTATACAGCTAATTTCTTGACTGCCAACCACAGTAGAACAGAAGTTGGGGCACCCTCTGTGTTTAGGATAGGTGCAGATCCTAGTACTATCTATGCAAATCATTGATATATACTATGGGGCATTACCATTCCAGAGACATTATATCATTATTATATAGTTTGTATAAACAACTAATTGAAAATTGTAGGGTTCCTACAAAATTCTAAAACCCAAAGAAGGAGGTTTATAACGTTGAAGTAGACCACCATACAATGACCTCCATGTTACATCACGGTCAAGATACCTTCATCCAATGTGGTTGAACTTCAAAACCTTGAATTCCAAGCCTCGTCAATGCTGTTTCGTGTGTTTCATGTTGATCTTTATTCAAACTAATAAAAACAAATTTTTAAAAAAGTTACTTTAAAAGAGGAACATGAGGTCAAAGAAACGTAGGGGGCTATTTATCATATGCCGACAGTCGTGCCGGAGGCAGCAGGGATCTCTGCCTCATGATGTATTGGGGACGGGGGCCTGCACAGATTTATTTTAATGCCAGGCCCTACCTGGTATAGAAATAAACGTAGATGGCAACTTTTCATATACAGGTGGTCCCGACTTAAGAACACCCGACTTACAGACAACCTCTAGTTACAAATGGACCTCTTGATGTTGAAATAAACGCAGATGGCAACTTTTCATATACAGGCGTCCCCGACTTAAGAACACCCGACTTACAGACGACCTCTAGTTACAAACGGACCTCTGGATATTGATAATTTACTGTACTTTAGCCTTAGGCTATAATAACCAGCTATAATAGTTATCACTGGTGTCTACAACTAAGATTTGTTAGTCCTGGTTCTTATGACAACCCAACATTTTTAAAATCCAATTGTCACAGAGACCAAAAAAAATTCTGGTTGGGGTTACAATGATAAAATATACAGTTCCATCTTACATACAAATTCAACTTAAGAACAAACCTAAAGAACATATCTTGTACTCGGTATTAAAAGTTGCCGGCTGTAGCAAGTGTGTAGGTGCAGGGACAGGAATGCCAGACGCCGGCCTGGGCACTCCCCCGGGCATAATTATGTCCCATGTCCGGCCAGGCGGTCCCTTCACACCTATCCATACCTGCCGTGGAGGTGGCAGAAAGGGGAATATAATTACAAGTGCTCACTATAGGTCCTAGTATCTATATTCTAGGCTAGAATACAGTGTGGGGGTCATATGTCATTTGCAAATTTTTATTGTGTTATTTATCAAAAAGACTCAAATGTATTGATAAATTTGTGCAAAAATAGAGAATTTTGGATAAATCGTATGAATAGTATGAATGAGTTATCTATCCCATGTTTGTTGTCTTTCTTGTCTTTTTCTTTTGCCAAATTCAGTAAGCAACGCATTTAAGCAAAAGTTTTGCCTAATTTTGAAAACCACCCTGGGAAATAAACAAACTCCCTCTACCCCTTCCCGAAGTGCATCGTCCTAATATGGCACAGGGTCACAAAGCTTTAGTATTGCAGTGTATAATGGAACAGACCTGGTACAAAAAAAAAAAAAAACTCAAAAATGTAAAAAAAAAAAAATAATAATTAAAAATCTAAAAGTTGAAATCAACCCCTTTCAATAGAATTGATATTATTCCCATGGGAGAATCCATTTTGCAACTGTGACAGGACCAGGGGAAAAGTGGTAAATGGTGTGTATGTTTCCCCTAGGTTTCTGTCCTACGCTATCTAAGGAGCCAAAACCTGGTCTGGAAGCTGCAGTTTGGAGTGTAGGGCTTGGTCCCTACTCTGCTCAACCACTCCAGGTGATTGAAGTGATTGGGACTAATCACCAGCAGCTCTGAGACGTTGCTTTAAAAAGTCAGAAGCTGCACAAGAGGAGTCTCTGGGGCAGATTTACTTACCCGGTCCGTTCGCGATCCAGCGGCGCGTTCTCTGCGGTGGATTCGGTTCCGGCCGGGATTCATTAAGGTAGTTCCTCTGCCGTCCACCAGGTGACGCTGCTGCGCTGAAGAGCATCGGAACGCACTCAAGTACACCGGCCTATCCTGGATGAAGGTAAGTGCAAGCTCCGCAACACTTTCGGTTTTTTAAATGCGGTGGTTTTTCCGAATCCGTCGGGTTTTCGTTCGGCCACGCTCCCCGATTTCCGTCGCGTGCATGCCAGCGCCGATGCGCCAAAATCCGGGGCAATACAGGAAAAATCGGCGCAAATCGGAAATATTCGGGTAACACGTCGGGAAAATGCGAATCGGGCCCCTAGTAAATGACCCCCTCTCTCTCTGCTCCTGGGAAAACCTTACGTGAGTTGCCAATCGCTCGATGCTGTGGCTGGGAAGCTGTACAGTAGGTACAGTTTCTTGGTAGTGAGGAAACTACTGTAGTGTATAGTTAGTGGCCAGACGGCCTAGGATTTTATTTCTGTACTGTTTTTGTTTTGCCATTTTTCCTGCTTGAAAGAAGTTAATAAAACTGGTTGCGGCCAAATGCACCCAACTTGTCTGGAGTGGACTGTGACTGCGTTGTGCCAAAATGTGCTCGTCTATCCTAGGAGACGGCGATCCCTGAGCTAATCCGTTACAGCAACTCATAAAAAAGTGATCAAAAGATTGTATTGTAGACAAAATCACAATAACAAAAACATCTCATCTTACAAAAATATAAGACAATATAGTGATGTGTACACTGCAGTAGGTTACAGTTATTGCCTATTGGTTATTGGCTGGAGAGCATGGACCACTTCCTGCTTCAGTGCCCCTTTAACACAGAGGTGTACAACCGGGTGGGCGCTTCCATCCATTGGCCCGGGTTGGCCGGTCTCTCCTATGCGGAGTGGGCCTATGGAGCATTCAGAGGCCTGGGTGGCCGGGACCGCTGCACGTTATTCCTATTCAGTCTAGTGGTCAGGTACCACACGTGGAACGCACGGTGCTTAGTATCGACGCAGCGTAAAATCCTCCCGGTGGATGAGGTGGTTAGGAACATTCTGGGTGACCTGGTGAAGGTGCACTCTCTGGAGTATGAGGGGCTGGGCACGGGGAGGGCCTCTCTCCTTTGGAGGGGGTTCTCCTTTAGTGTCCCTTAGTCTGTCATCTCCTCTCCTGGTGTTGGGGCTGATGCTGCACTGTAGGTTTTTGTTTTGTGATCTGAGCATGTAGTGATGTTGGGCTTGCAGGCGCCGAACCTGGGCTTTATGTGGTTTTGATTGATGTTATTCATCTTTTGTTTTGTCTAATATTTTCTTTATGTTATACTGTATATATTGTATATATTGTATATAGTGGGGTTATCGAATATAGCGTTAGGTTGGGAGGGGGTTGAAGGTGGTGATATTTTTTAACTCATCTTAGACACTAGTCTGGACTATTTAACGCAAAATTTGGACGTTAGACCAGTGTCTGGGGGGGAAGGGGAATAAAAGGGTACCTTTATTCCCACATGTCAGGCAAAGTTTCAGCTCCTACAACACGGAGCCTTTCTCAAACAAAGGTGTGTAGGCATATAATGCGCTTAAATACAAATCACACAATGGAAATGGCATCAGAAATTCCAAAATACATGACATCATCATTTTATAACTTGTATATCTAGGTCTAGGTATTTAGCTGGGTCTAGGTATTTGGCACGGTGCAGGCATTTGGCTCTGTCTAGTTATTTGGATTTTCTAGGTATTTGGCTGGTTCTAGGAATTTGGCCAAGTTTAGTTTTTTTGCCTAGATCTAGGTGTTTGGCTAGGTCTAGGTGTTTGACTAGTTCTAGCTATTTGGCTGGGTATAGGTATTTGGCTTGGTCTCAGTATTTGGTTGGGTCTAGGTATTTGGCTGTGTCTAGGTATTTTTGGTTAGTTCTAGATATTTGGCTGGGTCTAGGTTTTTGGCTGGGTCTAGGTTTTGGGCTACGTCTAGGTTTTTGGCTACGTCCAGGCTTTTTGGCTACGTCTAGGCTTTTTGGCTACCTCTAGGTTTTTTTGGCTACCTCTAGGTTTTTTTGGCTACCTCTAGGTTTTTTGGCTACCTCTAGGTTTTTTGGCTACCTCTAGGTTTTTTGGCTACGTCTCGGTTTTCGGCTACGTCTCGGTTTTCGGCTACGTCTCGGATTTCCTCTACGTCTCGGATTTCGGCTACGTCTCGGATTTCGGCTACGTCTTGGATTTCGGCTACGTCTCGGATTTCGGCTACGTCTCGGATTTCGGCTACGTCTCGGTAGGTCATTATGACATCTATTGAGCTCTACTCAAGCCTTGATGTATGTCAACTGCCCTTACTGTTTTTATCCCAGATTTAAATTCTGTATAACAAAGTGGCTAAAAGCTGGTATTGGACAATTTTCCATGTTCATAAATCAGGATAAAATTTTACCATTTGAGTATATATCCGCAAAATTTGGTATCCCACGGTCTGAACTTTTACTTCTCAAAGGATCAAACCCTTTCTACTTACCTGCAGAACATTATTTGGGAAATGCTTGGAATTAAAGGAATGTGCTGGGTTCATTAAAGGTGTTGACCACTCTCAGTAAATAATTGATATTATTTGTGTAATGAAAAGTTATACAATTTTGCAATATACTTTCTGTATCAGTTCCTCAAAGTTTCGTGGATCTCTGCTTGCTGTACTTCTATAGGAATCTTTTCTATTTACTCCCAGTAGATAGAAATGTATCCATGGTCTTGTGATGGACATACAGGAGAATGAGCTGTTATATCACAGAGAGGATCTCCCCTGTAAGAGTCACTCAAAAACACAATTCTAGTTACATACAAGATGGTTTTTGGCCGCGGCCTTATTGCAAATATGTATGAGGATTATTCAAGTCGATGTTGATGCGAGTGAAATCAGCCGGCAAATCGATCTCGTTGATAGTCGGAAAGTGTATATGTCCTCCAGATTTTATGGGACCATACAGTATATACAGAGATACGGCTTAAGTGACTTGAAATAACTACATTTTGGATGATAGGAGGGGAGGGGCCTATACAGTTATTACTAAATTTAATTCCAAATCAATCTCTTAGGCTGCATTCACACGAAGGTTTGAAAATGGCCGTATATACGGGTAGTATACGGCCCCATTCAATTCAGTGGGTAATACGGCCATCCATTTACATTTACCGCTCCGAACCGTAAGTGAGCCGTATAAAAGTATAGAGCATGTCCTATTTCCCACCGTATTTCCGTTCCGTACGACCCATAGAAACCAAAGGGAATGCACAAAATACGGGCTAAATACGCTCTGCATATATGCATACCGTATATACGTGCAGTATACAGAACCAGTGGGAGGAGCAATATGTCAGTCAGCCAATAGTCAGCCATCCATCATTTACCTGCCCACAGTATTTTGTACATATTGGGGCAGATTTACTTACCCGGTCCGTTCGCGATCCAGCGGCGCGTTCTCTGCGCTGGATTCGGGTCCGGCCGGGATTCATCAAAGCAGTTCCTCCGACGTCCACCAGGTGGCGCTGCTGCGCTGAAGTCCGCTGGAATGCTTCGAAATACACCGGCCTATCCAGGATGATGGTGAGTGAAATTTTCGCGACACAAATTTTTTTTTTTAAATGCGGCGGTTTTTCCGAATCCGTCGGGTTTTCGTTCGGCCACGCCCCCCGATTTCCGTCGCGTGCATGCCAGCGCCGATGCGCCACAATCCGATCGCGTGCGCCACAATCCCGGGGCAATTCAGCTACAATCGGCGCAAATCGGAAATATTCGGGTAACACGTCGGGAAAACGCGAATCGGGCCCTTAGTAAATGACCCCCATTGTCTCTATATATTTTTAGCTTCTTTTTTATTAATGTTGTTGTATATTTGAAATCAATATAAAAAAAAAAAAATACATTTCTAAAATTTTTTTTTTTTTGCTGAATCCCTGTTAAGAGAACTTTACTTTCAAAAAAATCTGGTGAAATACAAAATCTTTATTAAATGCATATAAAAGATCTAAGTACATGACAGCTTCGAAATTGTATATTTTATCATTGTAGTTCCAGACAAAAATATTTTTGCCCCGGTGACAATTGGAGTTTCACACTTTTTTGCTGTGATTGGATCAAGGATTATCAATAAAGCTTCATTACAGACACCTTACAGCTGATCATTGTAGTCTGGGAGTATAGTAACAATCAGAGAGGTCACCAGAGGTCACAGGGGTCAGAGGGGTCTGTCTGTAACTAGGGGCTGTCTGTAAGTCAGGTGTTCTTAAGTAGGGGACCACCTGTATATATGTATATCAATTTACTATGTAACATAGAGATAGTAGATCATATTTTGGGCTTCTTTAACTTATTTTAGCGGGTGAAATATATGGCATCTGAGCGAGTTGACTTTCGAATTTTTCCGAAAAAATTTGGGGAGTCTTGGCCTCCCCCATACCATTCTATTACCCACGTCTGCTCGGGACTAGAACCTATTTGTGCAAAAATTTTTGACTTTGTACCAGGATTGTGCACAAATTTGCAGCGTTTCCATATAACCACATTCTGCCTGGGAATTTGCAGAGCTATAGAGAAAGACCAGATTTCGGGCCCCGGGTGCAGGACTGATAGCCGACTCCATAGTTTGCAGGAACCTGGCGTAGAAGCAGAAATAACCCCCCCACCATACAATCTAGTGCAGTCACACACAGTGCAATCAGCTGAGGATGTACAATCTTATAGGCAGGGGCGTAACTACAGCGGTAGCAGCCATAGTAGCTGCTATGGGGCCCACTGTGTCATGGGGCCCCATCATCCAATCTGACAAACTAAAGAATGGAGGATGTACCCCATCAATATGTGAGCATATCAATATGTATATTTTTTAAGGGAGAAGGGGGCCCCATTCAGAAGTCTGCTGTGGGGCCCTGCCTCTCCTAGTTACACCACTGCTTATAGGGATGAGCTGAAGCTCACACCAAGGCAAACACTGAACTGAAAATTAAGGTAAATAGTTACTACATTCACTCATCCCCCAGTAACCCCTCAGATGCTGCAGGGAATAAATAATCGCATCTAAGTGGTTAAACACCCAGGGTGTATGAAGGTTATTACCAGTGCTCGGTTATGATGAGACCACAGAGCACATTACCGAATGACTAAATCATCTCCAATAACCTCCTTCTCCTTATACTCAGGTCTCGAATGTCTTAATGGAGGAACGTTAATAGGAATAAAGTGTGAATGTCTTCCAGATTTTATAGGACCACAGTGTGAGGAAGTCGTAGCCCGACCAGGTACAGTATATACAGAGATTGTACAGTATATAGATACCCAAACCTAGAGAGCAATTTATTTTTGGTAAATAGGGGCAGTATTATAGTAGTTATATTCCTGTACATAGGAGGCAGTATTATAGTAGTTATATTCTTGTACATAGGGGGCAGTATTATAGTAGTTATATTCTTGTACATAGGGGGCAGTATTATAGTAATTATATTCTTGTACATAGGGGGCAGTATTATAGTAGTTATATTCTTGTACATAGGGGGCAGTATTATAGTAGTTATATTCTTGTACATAGGGGGCAGTATTATAGTAGTTATATTCCTGTACATAGGGGGCAGTATTATAGTAATTATATTCTTGTACATAGGAGCAGTATTATAGTAGTTATATTCTTGTACATAGGGGGCAGTATTATAGTAATTATATTCTTGTACATAGGGGAAGTATTATAGTAGTTATATTCTTGTACATAGGGGGCAGTAGTATAGTAGTTATATTCTTGTACATAGAGGGCAGTATTATAGTAGTTATATTCTTGTACATAGGGGCAGTATTATAGTAGTTATATTCTTGTACATAGGGGGCAGTATTATAGTAGTTATATTCTTGTACATAGGGGCAGTATTATAGTAGTTATATTCTTGTACATAGGGGGTAATATTATAGTAGTTATATTCCTGTACATAGGGCAGTATTATAGTAGTGATATTCTTGTACATAGGGGGCAGTATTATAGTAGTTATATTCTTGTACATAGGGGGCAGTATTATAGTAGTTATATTCTTGTACATAGGGGGCAGGATTATAGTAGTTATATTCTTGTACATAGGGGGCAGTATTATAGTAGTTATATTCTTGTACATAGGGGGCAGGATTATAGTAGTTATATTCTTGTACATAGGGGGCAGGATTATAGTAGTTATATTCTTGTACATAGAGGGCAGTATTATAGTAGTTATATTCTTGTACATAGGGGCAGTATTATAGTAGTTATATTCTTGTACATAGGGGGTAATATTATAGTAGTTATATTCCTGTACATAGGGCAGTATTATAGTAGTTATATTCTTGTACATAGGGGGCAGGATTATAGTAGTTATATTCTTGTACATAGGGGGCAGTATTATAGTAGTTATATTCTTGTACATAGGGGGCAGTATTATAGTAGTTATATTCTTGTACATAGGGGGCAGTATTATAGTAGTTATATTCCTGTACATAGGGGGCAGTATTATAGTAGTTATATTCTTGTACATAGGAGGCAGTATTATAGTAGTTATATTCTTGTACATAGGGGGCAGTATTATAGTAGTTATATTCTTGTACATAGGGGCAGTATTATAGTAGTTATATTCCTGTACATAGGGGCAGTATTATAGTAGTTATATTCCTGTACATAGGGGGCAGTATTATAGTAGTTATATTCTTGTACATAGGGGGCAGTATTATAGTAGTTATATTCTTGTACATAGGGGACAGTATTATAGTAGTTATATTCCTGTACATAGGGGGCAGTATTATAGTAGTTATATTCCTGTACATAGGGGGCAGTATTATAGTAGTTATATTCTTGTACATAGGGGGCAGTATTATAGTAGTTATATTCCTGTACATAGGGGGCAGTATTATAGTAGTTATATTCTTATACATAGGGGGCAGTATTATAGTAGTTATATACTTGTACATAGGGGGCAGTATTATAGTATTTATATTCCTGTACATAGGGAGCAGTATTATAGTAGTTATATTCTTGTACATAGGGGGCAGTATTATAGTAGTTATATTCTTGTACATAGAGGGCAGTATTATAGTAGTTATATTCCTGTACATAGGGGGCAGTATTATAGTAGTTATATTCCTGTACATAGGGGGCAGTATTATAGTAGTTATATTCCTGTACATAGGGGGCAGTATTATAGTAGTTATATTCCTGTACATAGGGGGCAGTATTATAGTAGTTATATTCCTGTACATAGGAGGCAGTATTATAGTAGTTATATTCCTATACATAGGGGGCAGTATTATAGTAGTTATATTCTAGTACATAGGGGGCAGTATTATAGTAGTTATATTCTTGTACATAGGGGGCAGTATTATAGTAGTTATATTCTTGTACATAGGGGGCAGTATTATAGTAGTTATATTCTAGTACATAGGGGGCAGTATTATAGTAGTTATATTCCTGTACATAGGGGGCAGTATTATAGTAGTTATATTCTTGTACATAGGGGGCAGTATTATAGTAGTTATATTCTTGTACATAGGGGGCAGTATTATAGTAGTTATATTCTTGTACATAGGGGGCAGTATTATAGTAGTTATATTCCTGTACATAGGGGGCAGTATTATAGTAGTTATATTCTTGTACATAGGGGGCAGTATTATAGTAGTTATATTCTTGTACATAGGGGGCAGTATTATAGTAGTTATATTCTTGTACATAGGGGGCAGTATTATAATAGTTATATTCTTGTACATAGAGGGCAGTATTATAGTAGTTATCTTCCTGTACATAGGGAGCAGTATTATAGTAGTTATCTTCCTGTACATAGGGGGCAGTATTATAGTAGTTATATCCTTGTACATAGGGGACAGTATTATAGTAGTTATATTCCTGTACGTAGGGGGCAGTATTATAGTAGTTATATTCTGGTACATAGGGGCAGTATTATAGTAGTTATATTCTTGTACATAGGGGGCAGTATTATAGTAGTTATATTCTTGTACATAGGGGGCAGTATTATAGTAGTTATATTCCTGTACATAGGGGACAGTATTATAGCAGTTATATTCCTGTACATAGGGGGCAGTAATATAGTAGTTATATTCTTGTACATAGAGGGCAGTATTATAGTAGTTATATTCCTGTACATAGGGGGCAGTATTTTAGAAGTTATATTCTTGTAAATAGGGGGCAGTATTATAGTAGTTATATTCTTGTACATAGGAGGCAGTATTATAGTAGTTATATTCTTGTACATAGGGGGCAGTATTATAGTAGTTATCTTCATATTCTTGTACATAGGGGGCAGTATTATAGTAGTTATATTCCTGTACATAGGGGGCAGTATTATAGTAGTTATATTCCTGTACATAGGGGGCAGTATTATAGTAGTTATCTTCATATTCTTGTACATAGGGGGCAGTATTATAGTAGTTATATTCTTGTACATAGGGGGCAGTATTATAGTAGTTATATTCCTGTACATAGGGGGCAGTATTATAGTAGTTATATTCTTGTGCATAGGGGGGGCAGTAATATAATAGTAATATTCTTGTACATAGGGGGCAGTATTATAGTAGTTATATTCCTGTACATAGGGGGCAGTATTATAGTAGTTATATTCCTGTACATAAGGGGCAGTATTATAGTAGTTATATTCTTGTACATAGGGAGCAGTATTATAGTAGTTATATTCCTGTACATAGGGGGCAGTATTATAGTAGTTATATTCTTGTACATAGGGGCAGTATTATAGTAGTTATATTCTTGTACATAGGGGGCAGTATTATAGTAGTTATATTCCTGTACACAGGGGGCAGTATTATAGTAGTTATATTCTTGTACATAGGGGGCAGTATTATAGTAGTTATATTTCTGTACATAGGGGGCAGTATTATAGTAGTTATATTCCTGTACATAGGGGGCAGTATTATAGTAGTTATATTCCTGTACATAGGGGCAGTATTATAGTAGTTATATTCCTGTACATAGGGGGCAGTATTATAGTAGTTATATTCCTGTACATAAGGGGCAGTATTATAGTAGTTATATTCTTGTACATAGGGGCAGTATTATAGTAGTTATATTCCTGTACATAGGGGGCAGTATTATAGTAGTTATATTCTTGTACATAGGGGGCAGTATTATAGTAGTTATATTCTTGTTCATACGGGGGCAGTATTATAGTAGTTATATTCTTGTACATAGGGGCAGTATTATAGTAGTTATATTCCTGTACATAGGGGGCAGTATTATAGTAGTTATATTCTTGTACATAGGGGCAGTATTATAGTAGTTATATTCCTGTACATAGGGGGCAGTATTATAGTAGTTATATTCTTGTACATAGGGGGCTGTATTATAGTAGTTATATTCTTGTTCATACGGGGGCAGTATTCAACTAGTCGAATATATATTATTATGATGGCAATTAACTTTTGTCTTTGTTTTTTGGCTCAGGGGAATGCCCTCCTGTCGGTGGTACGCTTATTGATGGGGTTTGTGTATGTAAACCAGGATTTTATGGCCCAGCTTGCGCAAGTACGGTGACTACAACACAAGGTATTGCCTTTTTAAAATTAAAAAAATTATAATAATTGTTTTTTTTATAGGCCTAAACATTTTTTTTCTGTAGAATGGCTTTAATAGTTAGTAGTAGTTAATCAGTCCAATTTAGAGCAAAATTAAAAAATTGCAGTCAGAATAAACATAATTGAAAATTGTATACAGTTTAATATCCTTTAATAATTGTTACCTTTTTTCCTGGCTGAATTATTTGTTCACCAGCCCCCACCATTCTATAACATCAATGCCTTCTCCATTGTGGTATATGGTAATTGGTGTCTCTATTGTCAGCTGGGAGGTCCTGGGGGGGGACAGGCTGGATCCACACATTGCACTGGGTCTAATGGACTAATTAGAGTACTTCACAGGGTTGCGTGCCCGGGAATGGTGGGGTCTAGAGAAAACAAATCCATTCCTGCCATAATCAGAGGAACATTGGGGCATATTTACTTACATTCCCGCTTTAGTTCACAGAAAGTACACTGTCCGTGTATAATGCCCTGTGCCGCGATTTACTAAGATCCTGCACCCGATATCCTGCATGTGTCGCTTCCCCGCTCAGGTCCGCCCGGGTTCATCTTCTTCTTCCTGGTGCATGTAAGTGCATTGTCCGTGTATAATGCGCTGTGCGGGGAGTCACTAAGATCGTGCACCCGATATCCTGCATGTGTCGCTTCCCCGCTCAGGTCCCCGGAGTTCACCTTCTTCTTCCTGGTGCATGTAAGTGCATTGTCCGTGTATAATGCGCTGTGTGGGGAGTCACTAAGATCGTGCACCCGATATCCTGCATGTGTCACTTCCCCGCTCAGGTCCCTGGAGTTCACCTTCTTCTTCCTGGTGCATGTAAGTGCATTGTCCGTGTATAATGCGCTGTGCGGGGAGTCACTAAGATCCTGTGCCCGATATCCTGCATGTGTCGCTTCCCCGCTCAGGTCCCCGGAGTTCACCTTCTTCTTCCTGGTGCATGTAAGTGCTTGGGCTTGTGACACAATTTGAAAGTAAAAGCCCGCACTCAGTCTGAATCCGTCGGACCGTCCAACGCCATTTAACTAAATTGTGTCCCATGGAAGCAGCGCAGCTGCGCCAAACACAGGTTGTGCGCGCCAAAATTCTGGCACAGAAACCTGTTAAATACCTATGCAAGCCATGTAATCCCCAAAAAAGGTGCACAATCTGACAAAAGTGAGCAGCACGAAAATTATTGAATGACCCCCAATGGGGCAGATTTACTTACTCGGTCCATTCGCGATCCAGCGGTGCGTTCTCTGCGGTGGATTCGGGTCCGGCCGGGATTCACTAAGGCAGTTCCTCTGACATCCACCAGGTGGCGCTGCTGCGCTGAAGAGCATCGGAACGCACTGATCTTCACCAAGCCGGACTGAGTGAAGGTAAGCGCGAATCCAGCAACACCTTTTTTTTTTAAAAGCGGCGGTTTTTCTGAATCCGTTGAGTTTTCGTGCAGCCACGCCCTCCGATTTCCGTCGCGTGCATGCCAGTGCCGATGCGCCACAATCCGATCGCGTGCGCCAAAATCCCGGGGCTATTCAGGGGAAATCGGCGCAAATCAGAAATATTCGGGTAACACGTCGGGAAAACGCGAATCGGGCCCTTAGTAAATGACCCCCAATGTGTTGTACTTAGGGGCTTATTTACTAAGTGTCGCAGATTGCACTATTGTCTGACATTTTCGTGATTTGCACAGCTTTGACAGGTATTTAACATTTGCCTGCGATTGTCTCGCACGCGATCCGATTGTGGCGGCGCTGCTTTCATGCGAAAGAAATCAGGGGATGGGCCGTCGGACAATCCGACTGATTCGGGCTGAGCGTGGGATTTAACTTTAATATTGGGTCGCAAGCCCAAGCACTTACATGCAGTGGGAAGAAGAAGGTGAACCCCGGCGGACCTGAACGGGGAAGTGACACATGCAGGATATCAGGTGCACGGTCTTAGTGAATCGCGGCACAGCGCATTATACACGGACAATGCACTTACATGCACCAGGAAGAAGAAGGTGAACCCCGGCGGACCTGAACGGGGAAGTGACACATGCAGGATATCAGGTGCACGGTCTTAGTGAATCGCGGCACAGTGCATTATTGCAGGATAATGCACTTTCGGGGAACTCACTGGACCGGGTAAGTAAATGTGCCCCATAATGTTTGGAGCTGGATCTCCAGGGGGCGGTGAAAGGTGTTTACTAAAAACAATAGAACATTCTAACAATCTTATTATTAAATCATAAAATGATGAACACAATGACGTCTTTTGTACTCCTGAACTTAACTCCCTTGAAGTCTAAGCAATAAATGCTGTGCTCGGACGTCAGTGATAGCGCACACAAGCATCGCGCCTGATAATACAGTCCTGTTACCATCCGGGATATTCTGTAAATAGCCGTCATTGCTGAATTCCATAGATTATCACATCATAAACATTGTATATGAAGGAATGGATACACCACACAGCAAACAAACAAAGATACACAAATGGAAAAACACTGAAAAAAACTGCCAAATAAACATCAGAGATAATATAAAGGTGCATCAAAATATCCCGTATCGTAGTGTCTACTGCTTAGGCTCCGTGCACACGACCATATGTGGTGGCCGTCAACTGGGCGCACAAACTACATCCGTCTCCCATCCTCCATTATACAGGTCACCTCATTGTGACTGAGCGCGGCCTCACGGCCCCCTATGGAGGCTGGAGAGTTGGAGAACGCTCAACACTCCCATCCTCAATGGGCCACAAACCTCCCCGATTTTCAGTCCTTAACCTTACATATAGCTTGAGGCTCCAAAATATTTATAAACTGTGTAAGACTACCCGCAGAAAGCCTACACAGGACCTTACACCACTTCAACATATAAAGATGAACATAACATAATGTAGGGGGGCGCTACGAGGTGCAATGAAACTTAGAATTTTCTTTCTAGCCCCCACAGTTGCTGAGATATCAGTAAAGACATTTGACCATTATAATCCTCTCCACAGTCAGAGAGGAGGTGCTGGAGAAGAAGAGGGGGTGTGTTATCCTAATTCTCTTCACAGTCAGAGAGGAGGAGCTGGAGAAGAAGATGGGGTGTGTTAAATTAATTATCTTCACTGTCAGAGAAGAGGAGCTGTAGAAGAAGAGGGGGTGTGTTATGCTAATTCTCTCCAATGCCAGAGAGGAGGAGCTGGAGAAGAAGAGGGGTGTGTTATATTAATTCTCTCCAATGTCAGAGAGGAGGAGCTGGAAAAGAAGAGGGGTGTGTTATATTAATTCTCTCCACTGTCAGAGAAGAGGAGCTGGAGAAGAAGAGGGGTGTGTTATATGAATTCTCTCCACTGTCAGAGAGGAGGAGCTGGAGAAGAAGAGGGGTGTGTTATATTAATTCTCTCCACTGTCAGAGAGGAGGAGCTGGAGAAGAAGAGGGCGTGTGTTATATTAATTCTCTCCACTGCCAGAGAGGAGGAGCTGGGGAAGAAGAGGGGGTGTGTTATATGAATTCTCTCCACTGTGAGAGAAGAGGAGCTGTAGAAGAAGAGAGGCGGGGGGGGGGAGTGTTATCCTAATTCTCTCCACTGCCAGAGAGGAGGAGCTGGAGAATAAGAGGGGTGTGTTATATTAATTCACTCCACTGCCAGAGAGGAGGAGCTGGAGAAGAAGAGGGATGTGTTATATTAATTCTCTCCACTGTCAGAGAGGAGGAGCTGGGGAAGAAGAGGGGGTGTGTTATATGAATTCTCTCCACTGTCAGAGAGGAGGAGCGGTAGAAGAAGAGGGCGTGTGTTAATCTAATTCTCTCCACTGCCAGAGAGGAGGAGCTGGAGAAGAAGAGGGGCGTGTTATATTAATTCTCTCTGCTGTCAGAGAGGAGTAGCTGGAGAAGAAGAGGGGTGTGTTATATTAATTCTCTCCACAGTCAGAGAGGAGGAGCTTGAGGAGAAGAGGGGGTGTGTTTCCCTAATTCTCTCCAGAGTTAGAGAGGAGTAGCTGGAGAAGAAGAGGGGTGTGTTATATTAATTCACTCCACTGTCAGAGAGGAGGAGCGGTAGAAGAAGAGGGGTGTGTTATATTAATTCTCTCCACTGTCAGAGAAGAAGAGCTGGAGAAGAAAAGGGGGTGTGTTATTCTAATTCTCTTCACTGCCAGAGAGGAGGAGCTGGAGAAGAAGAGGGGGTGTGTTATCCTAATTCTCTCCACAGTCAGAGAGGAAGTGCCGGGAGGGCGCGTGTGTTATGATAATCTTCTCTGCCCCTGCTCCAGCGCCTCCTCTCAGACAGTGGAGAGGATTATCTGCTGTGAGCGATAAAAAGCAACTGTGGGGGATAGAAAGTCCCCTTGAATCTGTGTAGGATGAACATTATGTTGTGTTCACCTCTAAATACTCTTCAATATAAATCAAAAATAAAAATGTATTTATAAAAAAGTAATATGTACCAAAGCTACTTTTGACGCCCTCTAACATCTTCAATGATAGAAAAATAATACTTAAGTGAAAGTTGGTGATTGTTTTTTTTTCGGGAAAGTAGTAAAACAATGGGGCAAATTTACTTACCCGGCCCATTCTCGATCCAGCGGCGCGTTCTCTGCTCTGGATTCGGGTCCGGCCGGGATTCATGAAGGCAGTTCCTCCGCCGTCCACCAGGTGGCGCTGCTGCGCTAAAAGTCATCTCATCGCGCCGGAATGCACCACCTCGGACCAGGTGAAGGTAAGCGCTCCCCAAGCGACACTTTTTCATTTTTTAAATGCGGCGGTTTTTACGAATACGTCGGGTTTTCATTCGGCCACGCCCCCCGATTTCCGTTGCATGCATGCCAGCGCCGATGCGCCACAATCCGATCACGTGCACCAAAATCCCGGGGCAATACAGGGAAAATCAGCGCAAATCGGAAATATTCGGGTAACACGTCGGAAAAACGCGAATTGGGCCCTTAGTAAATGACCCCCAAAGACTTCCTAATAAAAACTTACATTAGTGGTTATGACGTGGACTTGTAGGACCTGCAGGGTAACTTACTGTAAGTAGTCAGCAAGGGCAGAGAACTACTATTGCTACTATTGCTACACAGACAGAAAGAGAGAGAATTTTTTTCTAAACCTGTAAAAGTAATGTAAAAGTTCTATTCTTTTATCTGTGCAGCAACAACCGTCAGATCAACAACGAAACCATCTACAGCCGAGAAGATCCCAACCGAACCGGCCACCAGAAACACTGGCACCGGGTCCACCAGTACAACTGAGGCTACTACTCATATAACAAGGACTGCAGCACAGTCCACTGACTTACCTACTACAGAATCTACTCACTTACCTACCACAGAATCTACTGATTTACCTACCACAGAATCTGCTCACCTACCTACTACAGGGTCTACTGACTTACCTACCACAGAATCTACTCACTTACCTACCACAGAATATACTGATTTACCTACCACAGAATCTACTCACCTACCTACTACAGGGTCTACTGACTTACCTATTACAGAATCTACTAACCCGCCCATAACATCAGACACAAGTACTGAGTATACTACTGACTCCATAACATCAGACACAAGCACTGAGTATACTACCGACTCCATAACATCAGACACAAGCACTGAGTATACTACCGACTACATAACATCAGACACAAGCACTGAGTATACTACCGACTCCATAACATCAGACACAAGTACTGAGTATACTACTGACTCCATAACATCAGACACAAGTACTGAGTATACTACCGGCTCCATAACATCAGACACCAGCACTGAGTATACTACCGACTCCATAACATCAGACACAAGCACTGAGTATTCTACCGACTCCATAACATCAGACACAAGCACTGATTATACTACCGACTCCATAACATCAGACACTAGTACTGAGTATACTACCGACTACATAACATCAGACACAAGCACTGAGTATACTACTGACTCCATAACATCAGACACAAGTACTGAGTATACTACCGACTCCATATCATCAGACACAAGTACTGAGTATACTACCGACTCCATAACATCAGACACAAGCACTGAGTATACTACCGACTCCATAACATCAGACACAAGTACTGAGTATACTACTGGCTCCATAACATCAGACACAAGCACTGAGTATACTACCGACTCCATAACATCAGACACAAGCACTGAGTATACTACCGACTCCATAACATCAGACACCAGCACTGAGTATACTACTGACTCCATAACATCAGACACAAGTACTGAGTATACTACCGACTCCATAACATCAGACACAAGCTATGAGTATACTACCGACTCCATAACATCAGACACCAGCACTGAGTATACTACCGACTCCATAGCATCAGACACAAGTACTGAGTATACTACTGACTCCATAACATCAGACACAAGTACTGAGAATACTACCGACTCCATAACATCAGACACAAGCACTGAGTATACTACGGACTCCATAACATCAGACACAAGCACTGAGTATACTACCGACTCCATAACATCAGACACAAGCACTGAGTATACTACCGACTCCATATCATCAGACACAAGTACTGAGTATACTACCGACTCCATAACATCAGACACAAGCACTGAGTATACTACCGACTCCATAACATCAGAAACAAGCACTGAGTATACTACCGACTCCATAACATCAGACACAAGTACTGAGTATAATACCGACTCCATAACATCAGACACAAGCACTGAGTATACTACCGAATCCATAACATCAGACACAAGAACTGAGTATACTACCAACTCCATAACATCAGACACAAGTACTGAGTATACTACCGACTCCATATCATCAGACACAAGTACTGAGTATACTACCGACTCCATATCATCAGACACAAGTACTGAGTATACTACCGACTCCATATCATCAGACACAAGCACTGAGTATACTACCGACTCCATAACATCAGCCACAAGCACTGATTATACTACCAACTCCATAACATCAGACACAAGCACTGAGTATACTACCGACTCCATATCATCAGACACAAGTACTGAGTATACTACCGACTCCATAACCTCAGACATAAGCACTGAGTATACTACCGACTCCATAACATCAGACACAAGTACTGAGTATACTACCGACCCCATAACATCAGACACAAGTACTGAGTATACTACTGACTCCATAACATCAGACACAAGTACTGAGAATACTACCGACTCCATAACATCAGACACAAGCACTGAGTATACTACGGACTCCATAACATCAGACACAAGCACTGAGTATACTACCGACTCCATAACATCAGACACAAGCACTGAGTATACTACCGACTCCATATCATCAGACACAAGTACTGAGTATACTACCGACTCCATAACATCAGACACAAGCACTGAGTATACTACCGACTCCATAACATCAGACACAAGCACTGAGTATACTACCGACTCCATAACATCAGACACAAGTACTGAGTATAATACCGACTCCATAACATCAGACACAAGCACTGAGTATACTACCGAATCCATAACATCAGACACAAGAACTGAGTATACTACCAACTCCATAACATCAGACACAAGTACTGAGTATACTACCGACTCCATATCATCAGACACAAGTACTGAGTATACTACCGACTCCATATCATCAGACACAAGCACTGAGTATACTACCGACTCCATAACATCAGTCACAAGCACTGATTATACTACCGACTCCATAACATCAGATACAATCACTGAGTATACTACCAACTCCATAACATCAGACACAAGCACTGAGTATACTACTGACCCCATAACATCAGACACAAGCACTGAGTATACTACTGACTACATAACATCAGACACAAGTAGTGAGTATACTACCGACTACATAACATCAGACACAAGTACTGAGTATACTACCGACTCCATAACATCAGACACAAGTACTGAGTATACTACCGACTCCATAACATCAGACACAAGCACTGAGTATACTACCGACTCCATATCATCAGACACAAGCACTGAGTATACTACTGACCCCATAACATCAGACACAAGCACTGAGTATACTACTGACTACATAACATCAGACACAAGTAGTGAGTATACTACCGACTACATAACATCAGACACAAGTACTGAGTATACTACCGACTCCATAACATCAGACACAAGTACTGAGTATACTACCGACTCCATAACATCAGACACAAGCACTGAGTATACTACCGACTCCATATCATCAGACACAAGCACTGAGTATACTACCGACTCCATAACATCAGACACAAGCACTGAGTATACTACCGACTCCATAACATCAGACACAAGCACTGAGTATACTACCGACTCCATAACAACAGACACAAGTACTGAGTATACTACTGACTCCATAACATCAGACACAAGCACTGAGTATACTACCGACTCCATAACAACAGACACAAGTACCGAGTATACTACTAACTCCATAACATCCGACACAAGTACTGAGTATTTTACCGACTCCATAACATCAGACACAAGTACTGAGTATACTACCGGCTCCATAACATCAGACACAAGCACTGAGTATACTACCGACTCCATAACATCAGCCACAAGTACTGAGTATTTTACCGACTCCATAACATCAGACACAAGTACTGAGTATACTACCGACTCCATAACATCAGACACAAGCACTGAGTATACTACCGACTCCATAACATCCGACACAAGCACTGAGTATACTACCGACTCCATAACATCAGATACAATCACTGAGTATACTACCGACTCCATAACATCAGACACAAGCACTGAGTATATTACCTACTCCATAACATCCGACACAAGCACTGAGTATACTACTGACTCTATAACATCAGACACAAGTACTGAGTATACTACCGACTCCATAACATCAGACACAAGCACTGAGTATACTACCGACTCCATAACATCAGACACAAGCACTGAGTATACTACCGACTCCATAACATCAGATACAATCACTGAGTATACTACCGACTCCATAACATCAGACACAAGCACTGAGTATACTACCGACTCCATAACATCAGACACAAGCACTGAGTATACTACCGACTCCATAACATCAGATACAATCACTGAGTATACTACCGACTCCATAACATCAGACACAAGCACTGAGTATACTACCGACTCCATAACATCAGACACAAGCACTGAGTATACTACTGACTCCATAATATCAGACACAAGCACTGAGTATACTACCGACTACATAACCTCAGACACAAGCACTGAGTATACTACCGACCCCATAACATCAGACACAAGCACTGAGTATACTACCGACTCCATAACATCAGCCACAAGTACTGAGTATACTACCAACTCCATAACATCAGACACAAGCACTGAGTATACTACCGACTCCATAACATCAGACACAAGCACTGAGTATACTACCGACTCCATAACATCAGACACAAGCACTGAGTATACTACTGACTCCATAACATCAGACACAAGCACTGAGTATACTACCGACTCCATAACATCAGACACAAGTACCGAGTATACTACCGACTCCATAACATCAGACACAAGTACTGAGTATACTACCGACTCCATAACATCAGACACAAGCACTGAGTATACTACCGACTCCATAACATCAGACACAAGTACTGAGTATACTACCGACTCCATAACATCAGACACAAGCACTGAGTATACTACCGACTCCATAACATCAGACACAAGTACTGAGTATACTACCAACTCCATAACATCAGACACAAGCACTGAGTATACTACCGACTCCATAACATCAGACACAAGTACTGAGTATACTACCGACTCCATAACATCAGACACAAGTACTGAGTATACTACCGACCCCATAACATCAGACACAAGTACTGATTATACTACCGACTCCATAACATCAGACACAAGTACTGAGTATACTACCGACTCCATAACATCAGACACAAGCACTGAGTATACTACCGACTCCATAACATCAGACACAAGTACTGAGTATACTACCGACTCCATAACATCAGACACAAGCACTGAGTATACTACCGACTCCATAACATCAGACACAAGCACTGAGTATACTACCGACTCCATAACATCAGACACAAGCACTGAGTATACTACCGACTACATAACATCAGACACAAGTACTGAGTATACTACCGACTCCATAACATCAGACACTAGTACTGAGTATAATACCGACTCCATAGCATCAGACACAAGCACTGAGTATACTACCGACTCCATAACATCAGACACAAGCACTGAGTATACTACCGACTCCATAACATCAGACACAAGCACTGAGTATACTACCGACTACATAACATCAGACAAAAGTACTGAGTATACTACCGACTCCATAACATCAGACACAAGCACTGAGTATACTACCGACTCCATATCATCAGACACAACTACTGAGTATACTACCGACTCCATAACATCAGACACAAGCACTGAGTATACTACCGACTCCATAACATCAGACACAAGCACTGAGTATACTACCGACTCCATAACATCAGACACAAGCACTGAGTATACTACCGACTCCATAACATCAGACACAAGCACTGAGTATACTACCGACTACATAACATCAGACACAAGTACTGAGTATACTACCGACTCCATAACATCAGACACAAGCACTGAGTATACTACCGACTCCATATCATCAGACACAACTACTGAGTATACTACCGACTCCATAACATCAGACAAAAGTACTGAGTATACTACCGACTCCATAACATCAGACACAAGCACTGAGTATACTACCGACTCCATAACATCAGACACAAGCACTGAGTATACTACCGACTCCATAACATCAGACACAAGCACTGAGTATACTACCGACTCCATAACATCAGACACAAGCACTGAGTATACTACCGACTACATAACATCAGACACAAGTACTGAGTATACTACTGACTCCATAACATCAGACACAAGTACTGAGTATACTACTGACTCCATAACATCAGACACAAGTACTGAGTATACTACTGACTCCATAACATCAGACACAAGTACTGAGTATACTACCGACTCCATAATATCAGACACAAGCACTGAGTATACTACCAACTCCATATCATCAGACACAAGTACCGAGTATACTACCGACTCCATAACATCAGACACAAGTAGTGAGTATACTACCGACTCCATAACATCAGACACAAGTACTGAGTATACTACCGACTCCATAACATCAGACACAAGCACTGAGTATACTACCGACTCCATATCATCAGACACAAGCACTGAGTATACTACCGACTCCATAACATCAGACACAAGTACTGAGTATACTACCGACTCCATAACATCAGACACAAGTACTGATTATACTACCGACTCCATAACATCAGACACAAGTACTGATTATACTACCGACTCCATAACATCAGACACAAGCACTGAGTATACTACCGACTCCATAACATCAGACACAAGCAGTGAGTATACTACCGACTCCATAACATCCGACACAAGCACTGAGTATACTACTGACCCCATAACCTCAGACACAAGCACTGAGTATACTACTGACCCCATAACATCAGATACAAGCACTGAGTATACTACTGACTCCATAACATCAGCCACAAGTACTGAGTATACTACCAACTCCATAACATCAGACACAAGCACTGAGTATACTACCGACTCCATAACATCAGACACAAGCACTGAGTATACTACCGACTCCATAACATCAGACACAAGTACTGAGTATTTTACCGACTCCATAACATCAGACACAAGCACTGAGTATACTACTGACTCCATAACATCAGACACAAGCACTGAGTATACTACCGACTCCATAACATCCGACACAAGCACTGAGTATACTACCGACTCCATAACATCAGATACAATCACTGATTATACTACCGACTCCATAACATCAGACACAAGCACTGAGTATACTACCTACTCCATAACATCCGACACAAGCACTGAGTATACTACCGACTCCATAACATCCGACACAAGCACTGAGTATACTACCGACTCCATAACATCAGACACAAGTACTGAGTATACTACCGACTCCATAACATCAGACACAAGCACTGAGTATACTACCGATTCTATAACATCAGACACAAGCACTGAGTATACTACTGACTCCATAACATCAAAAACAAGCACTGAGTATACTACCGACTCCATAACATCAGACACAAGTACTGAGTATACTACCGACTCCATAACATCAGACACAAGCACTGAGTATACTACCGACTCCATAACATCAGACACAAGTACTGAGTATACTACCAACTCCATAACATCAGACACAAGTACTGAGTATACTACCGACTCCATAACAACAGACACAAGTACTGAGTATAATACTGACTCCATAACATCAGACACAAGCACTGAGTATACTACTGACTCTATAACATCAGACACAAGTACTGAGTATACTACCGACTCCATAACATCAGACACAAGCACTGAGTATACTACCGACTCCATAACATCAGACACAAGCACGGAGTATACTACCGACTCCATAACATCAGACACAAGCACTGAGTATACTACCGACTCCATATCATCAGACACAAGCACTGAGTATACTACCGACTCCATAACATCAGACACAAGTACTGAGTATACTACCGACTCCATAACATCAGACACAAGCACTGAGTATACTACCGATTCTATAACATCAGACACAAGCACTGAGTATACTACTGACTCCATAACATCAAAAACAAGCACTAAATATACTACCGACTCCATAACATCAGACACAAGTACTGAGTATACTACCGACTCCATAACATCAGACACAAGCACTGAGTATACTACCGAGTCCATAACAACAGACACAAGTACTGAGTATAATACTGACTCCATAACATCAGACACAAGCACTGAGTATACTACTGACTCTATAACATCAGACACAAGTACTGAGTATACTACCGACTCCATAACATCAGACACAAGCACTGAGTATACTACCGAGTCCATAACAACAGACACAAGCACTGAGTATACTACCGACTCCATAACATCAGACACAAGCACGGAGTATACTACCGACTCCATAACATCAGACACAAGCACTGAGTATACTACCGACTCCATAACATCAGACACAAGCACTGAGTATACTACCGAATCCATTACATCAGACACAAGTACTGAGTATTTTACCGACTCCATAACATCAGACACAAGTACTGAGTATACTACCGGCTCCATAACATCAGACACAAGCACTGAGTATACTACCGACTCCATAACATCAGCCACAAGTACTGAGTATACTACCGACTACATAACATCAGATACAAGCACTGAGTATACTACCAACTCCATAACATCAGCCACAAGCACTGAGTATACTACTGACTCCATAATATCAGCCACAAGCAGTGAGTATACTACCAACTCCATAACATCAGCCACAAGCACTGAGTATACTACTGACTCCATAACATCAGACACAAGTACTGAGTATACTACCGACTACATAACATCAGATACAAGCACTGAGTATACTACCAACTCCATAACATCAGACACAAGCACTGAGTATACTACTGACTCCATAACATCAGCCACAAGCAGTGAGTATACTACCAACTCCATAACATCAGCCACAAGCACTGAGTATACTACTGACTCCATAACATCAGCCACAAGCACTGAGTATACTACCGACTCCATAACATCAGACACAAGTACTGAGCATACTACTGACTCCATAACATCAAAAACAAGCACTGAGTATACTACCGACTCCATAACATCAGACACAAGTACTGAGTATACTACTGACTCCATAACATCAGACACAAGTACTGAGCATACTACTGACTCCATAACATCAAAAACAAGCACTGAGTATACTACCGACTCCATAACATCAGACACAAGCACTGAGTATACTACTGACTCCATAACATCAGACACAAGTACTGAGCATACTACCGACTCCATAACATCAGACACAAGTACTGAGTATACTACCGACTCCATAACATCAGACACAAGCACTGAGTATACTACCGACTCCATAACATCAGACACAAGCACTGAGTATACTACCGACTCCATAACATCAGACACAAGCACTGAGTATACTACCGACTCCATAACATCAGACACAAGCACTGAGTATACTACCGACTCCATAACATCAGACACAAGTACTGAGTATACTACCGGCTCCATAACATCAGACACAAGCACTGAGTATACTACCGACTCCATAACATCAGACACAAGTACTGAGTATACTACTGACTCCATAACATCAGACACAAGCACTGAGTATACTACCGACTACATAACATCAGACACAAGCACTGAGTATACTACTGACTCTATAACATCAGACACAAGCACTGAGTATACTACTGACTCTATAACATCAGACACAAGTACTGAGTATACTACTGACTCCATAACATCAGACAGAAGCACTGAGTATACTACCGACTCCATAACATCAGACACAAGCACTGAGTATACTACCGACTCCATAACATCAGACACAAGCACTGAGTATACTACTGACTCCATAACATCAGACACAAGTACTGAGTATAATACCGACTCCATAACATCAGACACAAGCACTGAGTATACTACCGACTACATAACATCAGACACAAGCACTGAGTATACTACTGACTCTATAACATCAGACACAAGCACTGAGTATACTACTGACTCCATATTATCAGCCACAAGCACTGAGTATACTACCGGCTGCATAACATCAGACACAAGCACTGAGTATACTACCGACTACATAACATCAGACACAAGCACTGAGTACTCTACTGACTCTATAACATCAGACACAAGCACTGAGTATACTACTGACTCCATATTATCAGCCACAAGCACTGAGTATACTACCGGCTGCATAACATCAGACACCAGCACTGAGTATACTACTGACTACATAACATCAGACACAAGCACTGAGTATACTACCGACTCCATAACATCAGACACAAGTACTGAGTATACTACTGGCTCCATAACATCAGACACAAGCACTGAGTATACTACCGACTCCATAACATCAGACACAAGTACTGAGTATACTACTGGCTCCATAACATCAGACACAAGCACTGAGTATACTACCGACTCCATAACATCAGACACAAGCACTGAGTATACTACTGACTCCATAACATCAGACACAAGCACTGAGTATACTACCGACTCCATAACATCAGACACAAGCACTGAGTATACTACCGACTCCATAACATCAGACACAAGCACTGAGTATACTACCGACTCCATAACATCAGACACAAGTACTGAGTATACTACCGACTCCATAACATCAGACACAAGCACTGAGTATACTACCGACTCCATAACATCAGACACAAGCACTGAGTATACTACCGACTCCATAACACCAGACACAAGCACTGAGTATACTACCGACTCCATAACATCAGACACAAGCACTGAGTATACTACCGACTCCATAACACCAGACACAAGCACTGCGTATACTACCGACTCCATAACAACAGACACAAGTACTGAGTATACTACTGACTCCATAACATCAGACACAAGCACTGAGTATACTACCGACTCCATAACAACAGACACAAGTACCGAGTATACTACTAACTCCATAACATCCGACACAAGTACTGAGTATACTACCAACTCCATAACATCAGACACAAGTACTGAGTATACTACCGGCTCCATAACATCAGACACAAGCACTGAGTATACTACCGAATCCATAACATCAGACACAAGCAGTGAGTATACCACCGACTCCATAACATCAGACACAAGTACTGAGTATACTACCGACCCCATAACATCAGACACAAGTACTGAGTCTACTACCGATTTCATAACATCAGACACAAGCACTGAGTATACTACCGACTCCATAACATCAGACACAAGTACTGAATATACTACTGACTCCATAACATCAGACACAAGTACTGAGTATACTACCGACCCCATAACATCAGACACAAGTACTGAGTCTACTACCGATTTCATAACATCAGACACAAGCACTGAGTATACTACCGACTCCATAACATCAGACACAAGTACTGAGTATACTACCGACTCCATAACATCAGACACAAGCACGGAGTATACTACCGACTCTATAACATCAGACACAAGCACTGAGTATACTACCGACTCCATAACATCAGACACAAGCACTGAGTATACTACCGACTCCATAACAACAGACACAAGTACTGAGTATACTACTGACTCCATAACATCAGACACAAGCACTGAGTATACTACCGACTCCATAACAACAGACACAAGTACCGAGTATACTACTAACTCCATAACATCCGACACAAGTACTGAGTATACTACCAACTCCATAACATCAGACACAAGTACTGAGTATACTACCGGCTCCATAACATCAGACACAAGCACTGAGTATTTTACCGACTCCATAACATCAGACACAAGTACTGAGTATACTACCGACTCCATAACATCAGACACAAGCACTGAGTATACTACCGACTCCATAACATCCGACACAAGCACTGAGTATACTACCGACTCCATAACATCAGATACAATCACTGAGTATACTACCGACTCCATAACATCAGACACAAGCACTGAGTATACTACCTACTCCATAACATCCGACACAAGCACTGAGTATACTACCGACTCCATAACATCCGACACAAGCACTGAGTATACTACCGACTCCATAACATCAGACACAAGTACTGAGTATACTACCGACTCCAGAACATCAGACACAAGCACTGAGTATACTACCGATTCTATAACATCAGACACAAGCACTGAGTATAATACCGACTCCATAACATCAGGCACAAGTACTGAGTATAATACCGACTCCATAACATCAGACACAAGCACTGAGTATACTACCGACTCCATAACATCAGACACAAGCACTGAGTATACTACCGACTCCATAACATCAGACACAAGTACTGAGTATACTACTGACTCCATAACATCAAAAACAAGCACTGAGTATACTACCGACTCCATAACATCAGACACAAGTACTGAGTATACTACCGACTCCATAACATCAGACAAAAGTACTGAGTATACTACCGAGTCCATAACAACAGACACAAGTACTGAGTATACTACCGACTCCATAACATCAGACACAAGCAATGAGTATACTACCGACTCTATAACATCAGACACAAGTACTGAGTATACTACCGACTCCATAACATCAGACACAAGCACGGAGTATACTACCGACTCTATAACATCAGACACAAGCACTGAGTATACTACCGACTACATAACATCAGACACAAGCACGGAGTATACTACTGACTCCATAACATCAGACACAAGCACTGAGTATACTACCGACTCCATAACATCAGACACAAGCACTGAGTATACTACTGACTACATAACATCAGACACAAGCACTGAGTATAATACCGACTACATAACCTCAGACACAAGCACTGAGTATACTACCGACTCCATATCATCAGACACAAGCACTGAGTATACTACCGACTACATAACATCAGACACCAGCACTGAGTATACTACCGACTCCATAACATCAGACACCAGCACTGAGTATACTACCGACTCCATAACATCAGACACAAGTACTGATTATACTACCGACTCCATAACATCAGACACAAGTAGTGAGTATACTACCGACTCCATAACATCAGACACAAGCACTGAGTATACTACCGACTCAATAACATCAGACACCAGCACTGAGTATACTACTGACCCCATAACATCAGACACAAGTACTGAGTATACTACCGACTCCATAACATCAGACACAAGCACTGAGTATACTACTGACTCCATAACATCAGACACAAGCACTGAGTATACTACCGACTCCATAACATCAGACACAAGTACTGAGTATACTACCGACTCCATAACATCAGACACAAGTACTGAGTATACTACCAACTCCATAACATCAGACACAAGTACTGAGTATACTACCGACTCCATAACATCAGACACCAGCACTGAGTATACTACTGACCCCATAACATCAGACACAAGTACTGAGTATACTACCGACTCCATAACATCAGACACCAGCACTGAGTATACTACTGACCCCATAACATCAGACACAAGTACTGAGTATACTACCGACTCCATAACATCAGACACCAGCACTGAGTATACTACCGACTCCATAACATCAGACACCAGCACTGAGTATACTACCGACTCCATAACATCAGACACAAGCACTGAGTATACTACTGACCCCATAACATCAGACACAAGCACTGAGTCTACTACCGATTTCATAACATCAGACACAAGCACTGAGTATACTACTGACTCCATAACATCAGACACAAGCACTGAGTATACTACCGACTCTATAACATCAGACACAAGCACTGAGTATACTACCGACTACATAACATCAGACACAAGCACGGAGTATACTACCGACTCTATAACATCAGACACAAGCACTGAGTATACTACCGACTCCATAACATCAGAAATAAGTACTGAGTATACTACCGACTCCATAACATCAGACACAAGCACTGAGTATACTACTGACTCCATAACATCAGACACAAGCACTGAGTATACTACTGACTCCATAACATCAGACACAAGCACTGAGTATACTACCGACTCCATAACATCAGACACAAGCACTGAGTATACTACCGATTCCATAACATCCGACACAAGCACTGAGTATACTACCGACTCCATAACATCAGACACAAGCACTGAGTATACTACCGATTCCATAACATCCGACACAAGCACGGAGTATACTACCGACTCTATAACATCAGACACAAGCACTGAGTATACTACCGACTACATAACATCAGACACAAGCACGGAGTATACTACTGACTCCATAACATCAGACACAAGCACTGAGTATACTACTGACTCCATAACATCAGACACAAGCACTGAGTATACTACCGACTCCATAACATCAGACACAAGCACTGAGTATACTACCGATTCCATAACATCCGACACAAGCACGGAGTATACTACCGACTCTATAACATCAGACACAAGCACTGAGTATACTACCGACTCCATAACATCAGAAATAAGTACTGAGTATACTACCGACTCCATAACATCAGACACAAGCACTGAGTATACTACTGACTCCATAACATCAGACACCAGCACTGAGTATACTACTGACCCCATAACATCAGACACAAGTACTGAGTATACTACCGACTCCATAACATCAGACACCAGCACTGAGTATACTACTGACCCCATAACATCAGACACAAGCACTGAGTCTACTACCGATTTCATAACATCAGACACAAGCACTGAGTATACTACTAACTCCATAACATCAGACACAAGCACTGAGTATACTACCGACTCTATAACATCAGACACAAGCACTGAGTATACTACCGACTACATAACATCAGACACAAGCACGGAGTATACTACCGACTCTATAACATCAGACACAAGCACTGAGTATACTACCGACTACATAACATCAGACACAAGCACGGAGTATACTACTGACTCCATAACATCAGACACAAGCACTGAGTATACTACTGACTCCATAACATCAGACACAAGCACTGAGTATACTACCGACTCCATAACATCAGACACAAGCACTGAGTATACTACTGACTCCATAACATCAGACACAAGCACTGAGTATACTACTGACTCCATAACATCCGACACAAGCACTGAGTATACTACCGACTCCATAACATCAGACACAAGCACTGAGTATACTACCGACTCCATAACATCAGACACAAGCACTGAGTATACTACCGACTCCATAACATCAGACACAAGCACTGAGTATACTACCGATTCCATAACATCCGACACAAGCACGGAGTATACTACCGACTCTATAACATCAGACACAAGCACTGAGTATACTACCGACTACATAACATCAGACACAAGCACGGATTATACTACTGACTCCATAACATCAGACACAAGCACTGAGTATACTACTGACTCCATAACATCAGACACAAGCACTGAGTATACTACCGACTCCATAACATCAGACACAAGCACTGAGTATACTACCGATTCCATAACATCCGACACAAGCACTGAGTATACTACCGACTCCATAACATCAGACACAAGCACTGAGTATACTACCGACTCCATAACATCAGACACAAGCACTGAGTATACTACCGATTCCATAACATCCGACACAAGCACTGAGTATACTACCGACTCCATAACATCAGACACAAGCACTGAGTATACTACCGACTCCATAACATCAGACACAAGCACTGAGTATACTACCGACTCCATAACATCAGACACAAGCACTGAGTATACTACTGACTCCATAACATCAGACACAAGCACTGAGTATACTACCGACTCCATAACATCAGACACAAGCACTGAGTATACTACCGATTCCATAACATCCGACACAAGCACTGAGTATACTACCGACTCCATAACATCAGACACAAGCACTGAGTATACTACCGACTCCATAACATCAGACACAAGCACTGAGTATACTACCGACTACATAACATCAGACACAAGCACGGAGTATACTACTGACTCCATAACATCAGACACAAGCACTGAGTATACTACTGACTCCATAACATCAGACACAAGCACTGAGTATACTACCGACTCCATAACATCAGTCACAAGCACTGAGTATACTACCGACTCCATAACATCAGACACAAGTACTGAGTATACTACCGACTCCATAACATCAGACACAAGTACTGAGTATACTACCGACTCCATAACATCAGACACAAGTACTGAGTATACTACTGACTCCATAACATCAGACACAAGCACTGAGTATACTACTGACACCATAACATCAGACACAAGTACTGAGTCTACTACCGACTCCATAACATCAGACACAAGTACTGAGTCTACTACCGATTTCATAACATCAGACACAAGCACTGAGTATACTACCGACTCCATAACATCAGACACAAGTACTGAGTATACTACTGACCCCATAACATCAGACACAAGCACTGAGTATACTACCGACTCCATAACATCAGACACAAGTACTGAGTATACTACCGACTCCATAACATCAGACACAAGCACGGAGTATACTACCGACTCTATAACATCAGACACAAGCACTGAGTATACTACCGACTCCATAACAACAGACACAAGTACTGAGTATACTACTGACTCCATAACATCAGACACAAGCACTGAGTATACTACCGACTCCATAACAACAGACACAAGTACCGGGTATACTACTAACTCCATAACATCCGACACAAGTACTGAGTATACTACCAACTCCATAACATCAGACACAAGTACTGAGTATACTACCGGCTCCATAACATCAGACACAAGCACTGAGTATTTTACCGACTCCATAACATCAGACACAAGTACTGAGTATACTACCGACTCCATAACATCAGACACAAGCACTGAGTATACTACCGACTCCATAACATCCGACACAAGCACTGAGTATACTACCGACTCCATAACATCAGATACAATCACTGAGTATACTACCGACTCCATAACATCAGACACAAGCACTGAGTATACTACCGACTCCATAACATCAGACACAAGTACTGAGTATACTACCGACTCCATAACATCAGACACAAGTACTGAGTATACTACCGACTCCATAACATCCGACACAAGCACTGAGTATACTACCGACTCCATAACATCAGATACAATCACTGAGTATACTACCGACTCCATAACATCAGACACAAGCACTGAGTATACTACCGACTCCATAACATCAGACACAAGTACTGAGTATACTACCTACTCCATAACATCCGACACAAGCACTGAGTATACTACCGACTCCATAACATCAGACACAAGTACTGAGTATACTACCGACTCCAGAACATCAGACACAAGCACTGAGTATACTACCGATTCTATAACATCAGACACAAGCACTGAGTATACTACCGACTCCATAACATCAGACACAAGCACTGAGTATACTACCGAGTCCATAACAACAGACACAAGTACTGAGTATAATACTGACTCCATAACATCAGACACAAGCACTGAGTATACTACCGACTCCATAACATCAGACACAAGCACTGAGTATACTACTGACTCCATAACATCAGACACAAGTACTGAGTATACTACCGACTCCATAACATCCGACACAAGCACTGAGTATACTACCGACTCCATAACATCAGTCACAAGCACTGAGTATACTACCGACTCCATAACATCAGACACAAGCACTGAGTATACTACCGACTCCATAACATCAGACACAAGTACTGAGTATACTACCAACTCCATAACATCAGACACAAGCACTGAGTATACTACCGACTACATAACAACAGATACAAGTACTGAGTATACTACCGACTCCATAACATCAGACACAAGCACTGAGTATACTACTGACTCCATAACATCAGCCACAAGCACTGAGTATAATACCGACTACATAACATCAGCCACAAGTACTGAGTATTTTACCGACTCCATAACATCAGACACAAGCACTGAGTATACTACCGACTCCATAACATCAGACACAAGTACTGAGTATACTACCGACTCCATAACATCAGCCACAAGTACTGAGTATTTTACCGACTCCATAACATCAGACACAAGCACTGAGTATACTACCGAATCCATAACATCAGACACAAGTACTGAGTATACTACCGACTCCATAACATCAGACACAAGTACTGAGTATACTACCGACTCCATAACATCAGACACCAGCACTGAGTATACTACCGACTCCATAACATCAGCCACAAGTACTGAGTATACTACCGACCCCATAACATCAGACACAAGTACTGAGTATACTACCGACCCCATAACATCAGACACAAGCACTGAGTATACTACCGACTACATAACTTCCACCACAAGCACTGAGTATACTACCGACTCCATAACATCAGACACAAGTACTGAGTATACTACCGACTCCATAACATCAGACACAAGTACTGAGTATACTACCGACTACATAACATCAGATACAAGCACTGAGTATACTACCGACTCCATAACATCAGACACAAGCACTGAGTATACTACCGACTCCATAACATCAGACACAAGTACTGAGTATACTACCGACTACATAACATCAGACAAAAGTACTGAGTATACTACCGACTCCATAACATCAGACACAAGCACTGAGTATACTACCGACTCCATAACATCAGACACAAGCACTGAGTATACTACCGACTCCATAACATCAGACACAAGCACTGAGTATACTACCGACTCCATAACATCAGACACAAGTACTGAGTATACTACCGACTCCATAACATCAGACACAAGCACTGAGTATACTACTGACTCCATAACATCAGCCACAAGCAGTGAGTATACTACTGACTCCATAACATCAGACACAAGCACTGAGTATACTACCAACTCCATAACATCAGACACAAGCACTGAGTATACTACTGACTCCATAACATCAGACACAAGTACCGAGTATACTACTGACTCCATAACATCAGACACAAGCACTGAGTATACTACTGACTCCATAACATCAGCCACAAGCAGTGAGTATACTACCGACTCCATAACATCAGACACAAGTACTGAGTATACTACTGACTCCATAACATCAAAAACAAGCACTGAGTATACTACCGACTCCATAACAACAGACACAAGTACTGAGTATACTACCGACTCCATAGCATCAGACACAAGCACTGAGTATACTACAGACTACATAACATCAGACACAAGTACTGAGTATACTACCGACTCCATAACATCCGACACAAGCACTGAGTATACTACCGACTCCATAACATCAGATACAATCACTGAGTATACTACCGACTCCATAACATCAGACACAAGCACTGAGTATACTACCGACTCCATAACATCAGACACAAGCACTGAGTATACTACCGACTACATAACATCAGACACAAGTACTGAGTATACTACTGACTCCATAACATCAGACACAAGCACTGAGTATACTACCGACTCCATAACATCAGACACAAGCACTGAGTATACTACCGATTCTATAACATCAGACACAAGCACTGAGTATACTACCGACTCCATAACATCAGACACAAGCACTGAGTATACTACCGACTCCATAACATCAGACACAAACACTGAGTATACTACCGATTCTATAACATCAGACACAAGTACTGAGTATACTACTGACTCCATAACATCAGACACAAGCACTGAGTATACTACTGACTCCATAACATCAGACACAAGTACTGAGTATACTACCGACTCCATAACATCAGACACAAGCACTGAGTATACTACCGACTCCATAACATCAGACACAAGCACTGAGTATACTACTGACTCCATAACATCAGACACAAGTAGTGAGTATACTACTGACTCCATAACATCAGACACCAGCACTGAGTATACTAGCGACTCCATAACATCAGACACAAGCACTGAGTATACTACCGACTCCATAACATCAGACACAAGCACTGAGTATACTACCGACTCCATAACATCAGACACAAGTACTGAGTATACTACTGACTCCATAACATCAGACACAAGCACTGAGTATAATACTGACTCCATAACATCAGACACAAGCACTGAGTATACTACCGACTCCATAACATCAGACACAAGCACTGAGTATACTACTGACTCCATAACATCAGACACAAGTACTGAGTATACTACCGACCCCATAACATCAGACACAACTACTGAGTATACTACCGACTCCATAACATCAGACACAAGCACTGAGTATACTACAGACCCCATAACATCAGACACAAGCACTGAGTATAATACTGACTCCATAACATCAGACACAAGCACTGAGTATAATACTGACTCCATAACATCAGACACAAGCACTGAGTATACTACTGACTCCATAACATCAGACACCAGCACTGAGTATACTACCGACTACATAACATCAGACACCAGCACTGAGTATACTACCGACTCCATAACATCAGACACCAGCACTGAGTATACTTCCGACTACATAACATCAGACACAAGCACTGAGTATACTACCGACTACATAACATCAGACACCAGCACTGAGTATACTACCGACTCCATAACATCAGACACCAGCACTGAGTATACTTCCGATTACATAACATCAGACACAAGCACTGAGTATACTACCGACTACATAACATCAGACACCAGCACTGAGTATACTACCGACTCCATAACATCAGCCACAAGCACTGAGCATACTACCGACTCCATAACATCAGACATAAGCACTGAGTATACTACCGACTCCATAACATCAGACACAAGCACTGAGTATACTACCGACTCCATAACATCAGACATAAGCACTCAGTATACTACAGACTCCATAACATCAGACACAAGCACTGAGTATACTACCGACTCCATAGCATCAGACACAAGTACTGAGTATACTACCGACTCCATAACATCAGACACAAGTACTGAGTATACTACCGACTCCATAACAACAGACACAAGCACTGAGTATACTACCGACTCCATAACATCAGACATAAGCACTGAGTATACTACCGACTCCATAACAACAGACACAAGCACTGAGTATACTACCGACTCCATAACATCAGACACAAGCACTGAGTATACTACAGACTCCATAACATCAGACACAAGCACTGAGTATACTACCGACTCCATAGCATCAGACACAAGTACAGAGTATACTACCGACTCCATAACATCAGACACAAGTACTGAGTATACTACCGACTCCATAACAACAGACACAAGCACTGAGTATACTACCGACTCCATAACATCAGACATAAGCACTGAGTATACTACCGACTCCATAACATCAGACACAAGTACTGAGTATACCACCAACTCCATAACATCAGACACAAGTACTGAGTATACTACCGACTCCATAACATCAGACACAAGCACTGAGTATACTACCGACTCCATAACATCAGACACAAGCACTGAGTATACTACCGAATCCATAACATCAGACACAAGCACTGAGTATACTACAGACTCCATAACATCAGACATAAGCACTGAGTATACTACCGACTCCATAACATCAGACACAAGTACTGAGTATACTACCGACTCCATAGCATCAGACACAAGTACTGAGTATACTACTGACTCCATAACATCAGACATAAGCACTGAGTATACTACTGACTCCATAACATCAGACACAAGCACTGAATATACTACTGACTCCATAACATCAGACACAAGCACTGAGTATACTACCGACTCTATAACATCAGACACAAGCACTGAGTATACTACCGACTCCATAACATCAGACACAATCACTGAGTATACTACCGACTACATAACATCAGACACAAGCACGGAGTATACTACCGACTCCATAACATCAGACACAAGCACTGAGTATACTACCGACTCCATAACATCAGACACAAGCACTGAGTATACTACCGACTCCATAACATCAGACACAAGCACTGAGTATACTACCGACTCCATAACATCAGACACAAGCACTGAGTATACTACTGACTCCATAACATCAGACACAAGCACTGAGTATACTACTGACTCCATAACATCAGACACAAGCACTGAGTATACTACTGACTCCATAACATCAGACACAAGCACTGAGTATACTACCGACTCCATAACATCAGACACAAGCACTGAGTATACTACCAACTCCATAACATCAGAAATAAGTACTGAGTATACTACCGACTACATAACATCAGACACAAGCACTGAGTATACTACTGACTCCATAACATCAGACACAAGCACTGAGTATACTACTGACTCCATAACATCAGACACAAGCACTGAGTATACTACCGACTCCATAACATCAGACACAAGCACTGAGTATACTACCGATTCCATAACATCCGACACAAGCACTGAGTATACTACCGACTCCATAACATCAGACACAAGCACTGAGTATACTACCGACTCCATAACATCAGACACAAGTACTGAGTATACTACCGACTCCATAACATCAGACACAAGTACTGAGTATACTACCGACTCCATAACATCAGACACCAGCACTGAGTATACTACTGACCCCATAACATCAGACACAAGTACTGAGTCTACTACCGATTTCATAACATCAGACACAAGCACTGAGTATACTACCGACTCCATAACATCAGACACAAGCACGGAGTATACTACTGACTCTATAACATCAGACACAAGCACTGAGTATACTACCAACTCCATAACATCAGAAATATGTACTGAGTATACTACCGACTCCATAACATCAGACACAAGCACTGAGTATACTACCGACTCCATAACATCAGACACAAGCACTGAGTATACTACAGACCCCATAACATCGGACACAAGCACTGAGTATACTACCGACTCCATAACATCAGACACAAGCACTGAGTATACTACCGACTCCATAACATCAGACACAAGCACTGAGTATACTACCGACTCCATAACATCAGACACAAGTACTGAGTATACTACCGACTCCATAACATCAGACACAAGCACTGAGTATACTACCGACTTTCTAACATTGGACACAAGTAATGAGTATACTACTGACTACATAACATCGGACAAAAGCACTGAGTATACTACTGACTCCATAACATCAGACATAAGCACTGAGTATACTACTGACTCCATAACATCAGACACAAGTACTGAGTATACTACCGACTCCATAACATCAGACACTAGCACTGAGTATACTACCGACTCCATAACATCAGACACTAGCACTGAGTATACTACCGACTCCATAACATCAGACACAAGCACTGAGTATACTACCGACTCCATAACATCAGACACTAGCACTGAGTATACTACCGACTCCATAACATCAGACACAAGCACTGAGTATACTACCGACTCCATAACATCAGACACAAGCACTAAGTATACTACCGACTCCATAACATCAGACACTAGCACTGAGTATACTACCGACTCCATAATATCAGACACAAGTACTGAGTATACTACCGACTCCATAACATCAGACATAAGCAGTGAGTATACTACCGACTCCATAACATCAGACATAAGCACTGAGTCTACTACCGACTCCATAACATCAGACACAAGCACTGAGTATACTACCGACTCCATAACATCAGACATAAGCAGTGAGTATACTACCGACTCCATAACATCAGACATAAGCACTGAGTATACTACCGACTCCATAACATCAGACACAAGTACTGAGTATACTACCGACTCCATAACATCAGACATAAGCAGTGAGTATACTACCGACTCCATAACATCAGACATAAGCACTGAGTATACTACCGACTCCATAACATCAGACACAAGTACTGAGTATACTACCGACTCCATAACATCAGACATAAGCACTGAGTATACTACCGACTCCATAACATCAGACATAAGCACTGAGTATACTACCGACTCCATAACATCAGACACAAGTACTGAGTATACTACCGACTCCGTAACATCAGACACAAGTACTGAGTATACTACCGACTCCATAACATCGGACACAAGCACTGAGTATACTACCGACTCCATAACAGCAGACACAAGCACTGAGTATACTACTGACTCCATATCATCAGACACAAGCACTGAGTATACTACCGACTCCATATCATCAGACACAAGTACTGAGTATACTACTGACTCCATAACATCAGACACAAGTACTGAGTATACTACTGACTCCATAACATCAGACACAAGTACTGAGTATACTACCGACTCCATAACATCAGACACAAGCACTGAGTATACTACCGACTCCATAACATCAGACACAAGTACTGAGTATACTACCGACTTTCTAACATTGGACACAAGTAATGAGTATACTACCGACTCCATAACATCAGACACAAGTACTGAGTATACTACCGACTTTCTAACATTGGACACAAGTAATGAGTATACTACCGACTCCATAACATCGGACACAAGTACTGAGTATACTACTGACTCCATAACATCAGACACAAGTACTGAGTATACTACTGACTCCATAACATCAGACACAAGTACTGAGTATACTACCGACTCCATAACATCAGACACAAGCACTGAGTATACTACCGACTCCATAACATCAGACACAAGTACTGAGTATACTACCGACTTTCTAACATTGGACACAAGTAATGAGTATACTACCGACTACATAACATCGGACACAAGCACTGAGTATACTACCGACTCCATAACATCAGACACAAGCACTGAGTATACTACCGACTCCATAACATCAGACACAAGCACTGAGTATACTACCGACTCCATAACATCAGACACCAGGACTGAGTATATTACCAACTCCATAACATCAGACACAAGTACTGAGTATACTACCGACTCCATAACATCAGATATAAGCACTGAGTATACTACCGACTCCATAACACCTGACTCAAATACTGACCTAATTACATCTGAAAGCATTGACAGACATACAACTGCATCTGATTGGACTGGTGGACGTACAACAGACCCCATTCCATTTGAGAGACCTGAAGGACATACATCTGACCCCTATACATCTGAGAGGATTGAGGGATATACAACTAACCCCTTTACATCTACGATGATTAGTGGACACACAACTGACTCCGAGAACAATGAGAAATATTCAACCCTCTCTATTATACCTGAGAGAACCGAAAAATATTCAACTGACCCCTTTACATATGGGATAACTAGTGGACATTTATCTAAGAGGACTAATGGACTATCATCCAACCCCATTACATTAGGGAAGACTGATGGACCATCAACTGGCACTATTACATTGGGAAAGACTGATCAACATACAACTGACCCCAATATATCCGAGAGAACTTACGGATATACAGCTGACCCCATTGCATCAGAGTCAGCTGATGGGCATACAACCAACCCCATTACATCTCAGACAGCTGATGGGCATACAACCAACCCCATTACATCTCAGACAGCTGATGGGCATACAACCAACCCCATTACATCTGAGACAGCTGATGGGCATACAACCAACCCCATTACATCTGAGACAGCTGAGGGGCATACAACCAACCCCATTACATCTGAGACAGCTGATGTGCATACAACCAACCCCATTACATCTGAGACAGCTGATGGGCATACAACCAACCCCATTACATCTGAGACAGCTGATGGGCATACAACCAATCCCATTACATTTGAGACAGCTGATGGGCATACAACCAACCCCATTACATCTGAGACAGCTGATGGGCATACAACCAATCCCATTACATTTGAGACAGCTGATGGGCATACAACCAACCCCATTACATCTGAGACAGCTGATGGGCATACAACCAACCCCATTACATCTGAGACAGCTGATGCGCATACAACCAACCCCATCGCATCTGAGACAGCTGATGGGCATACAACCAACCCCATCACATCTGAGACAGCTGATGTGCATACAACCAACCCCATTACATCTGAGACAGCTGATGGGCATACAACCAATCCCATTACATTTGAGACAGCTGATGGGCATACAACCAACCCCATTACATCTGAGACAGCTGATGGGCATACAACCAACCCCATTACATCTGAGACAGCTGATGCGCATACAACCAACCCCATCGCATCTGAGACAGCTGATGGGCATACAACCAACCCCATCACATCTGAGACAGCTGATGGGCATACAACTAACCCCATTACATCTGAGACAGCTGATGGGCATACAACTAACCCCATTACATCTGAGACAGCTGATGGGCATACAACCAACCCCATTACATCTGAGACAGCTGATGGGCATACAACCAACCCCATTACATCTGAGACAGCTGATGGGCATACAACTAACCCCATTACATCTGAGACAGCTGATGGGCATACAACTAACCCCATTACATCTGAGACTGCTGATGGGCATACAACCGACCCCATTACATCTGAGACAGCTGATGGGCATACAACCAACCCCATTACATCTGAGACAGCTGATGGGCATACAACCAACCCCATTACATCTGAGACAGCTGATGGGCATACAACCAACCCCATTACATCGGAAACAGCTGATGGGCATACAACCAACCCCATCACATCTGAGACAGCTGATGGGCATACAACCAACCCCATTACATCTGAGACAGCTGATGGGCATACAACCAACCCCATTGCATCGGAGACTGCTGATGGGCATACAACCAACCCCATCACATCTGAGACAGCTGATGGGCATACAATAAACCCCATTACATCTGAGACAGCTGATGGGCATACAACCAACCCCATCACATCTGAGACAGCTGATGGGCATACAACCAACCCCATTACATCTGAGACAGCTGATGGGCATACAACCAACCCCATTACATCGCAGACAGCTGATGGGCATACAACCAACCCCATTACATCGGAGACAGCTGATGGCCATACAACCAACCCTATTACATCTAAGACAGCTGATGGCCATACAACCAACCCAATTACATCTGTGAAGACTGATCGGCATACCACCAACCCCATTGCATCAGAGTCAGCTGATGGGCATACAACCAACCCCATTACATCGCAGACAGCTGATGGGCATACAACCAACCCCATTACATCGGAGACAGCTGATGGGCATACAACCAACCCTATTACATCTAAGACAGCTGATGGTCATACAACCAACCCCATTACATCTAAGACAGCTGATGGCCATACAACCAAACCAATTACATCTGTGAAGACTGATCGGCATACAACCCATCCCATTACATCTGTAAAGACTAATGGGCCTACAACCAACCCCATTACATCTGTGAAGACTGATGGGCATACAACCAACCCCATTACATCTGTGAAGACTGATGAGCATACAATCAATCCCACTGCATCTAAGACATCTGATGGGCCTACCACCAACCCAATTACATCTAAGACAGCTGTTGGGCATACAACCAACCCCATTACATCTAAGAAAGCTGTTGGGCATACAACCAACCCCATTACATCTAAGACAGCTGATTGGCCCACAACCAACCCCATTTTATCTTTGAAGACTAATGGATACACAACAAACCACATTACATCTAAGAAGACCAATGTAAATTCAACTGGCTATGTAACATCTAAGAATACCTCTGAGCAGACAGATGGAAACACTTCCAACAGCACACCTGTTATTACTTATCCACATACTACTAAACATACATCTGCACCTACTACTGACTCCACATCACCTATCTTCTCCACTGATGGAATCTCCCCATCATCATCCAGAGCCACTGCTGGAATCACCACCTCTGGATCTACAGATGAACTCCACACAAAACCTTACATATCAAGAACTACAGAGCCGGCAGTGCCCAAAACATCTGGACATCCTGCGTACACGTACACTCAAGATCCCAATAATGGTAAGTCACATCTACCTATAATAAATTCTTAGTGGGCTCAGACCTGGGAGAGGTATGTCTGTTTAGTGTAGGATGATCATATATGAATTCGGCCAACTGGTTGTGGTAGATTCTCAACATTCTCAATCAATTTGTTTTGGGGTTGTTGCAGATTTTTACCATCACAATTTTTCATATGTGGCCCTATCTTGTGATCCCCCTCTATAGATGATATCTGTGGCACTGGTGGAGCTTATAATGGAAGATACTGTGTGTGTGAAAAGCTCTTTAATGGAAACAAATGTGAATTCATAGCTGATGAGATAACAGCTGGTAAGTTTACTTTTTTACGTGTTAAATCATTACTATGAAGTTATGACGATTGTACCAAAATTTTCATATGTTATCCCACCTGTAAAATCAAACAGAACGATGTCCATATAGCATTACTCACCCTTTTCTTTTCAAAGTAAGGGCATTTTCTGTCCTGAAATTGACAAAAATCTTTCTCACAAGCAATGAAGTGTGTGTAGACAAACCTCTTCCTGTATCTCCCCCGAAAATGAGTTTAACTCACTCTGACCACAGATCCCATGATATCTTGTGTTCTCTGATTCATTAATTTAGCATTAAATTCAGTTAGATATCTAAAAGTAAATCTACTGAACACTGCATAGTGTACATAAAGGATATACATGGCTGTGCACTGTGCAATACAAGGTGAGGAGCTGATGCAGCATGAGGTGAAGAGAGAGACAGAGAAAGTTCTGTAGAATCACAGACTGGGGCGAAGGGACTGATACTGAAGAGGTGAGATCTTTTACCTCACTATTCTGTGAAGGAGACATGTATATCTACAGCCTTGAACACATTCAGCTCTGCTTTACTCAAAGAAAGCTCTGTCACATGACCTCCCCCTCCTTCCTCCTCTTTGAGTAGAGAGGACAAGCCCTCCCCCCCCCTTCGCTCCTTATTTAGCTTACAAATGTAAAGTTCATAAGAGAAAGCGCCAAATACAGGGGATCCTAGGCTAAACTGAGGAGGATAGCAAAAAAAAAAAAAAAAACGCTGGAGAAAGGTTACAAAGATAATAGGCAAAGTTCTTCTACATCCCAAGAACTATTGCTGTTAAAGTTGCGCTTTAAGCTAATGTACATTGGGATTAAAAGAAATCTGCAGCACTATGTAAGTGAGCGGATCTTTCGGAGAAGAATCTGTGCAGCTAAAGCCTGGAAACGGTGCGTTTATGTAGAAAAAGACTTTCAAAATCCCCGGAGCACCAGATGGAGGCTGAGGACAGTCTGGGCTTATGCGCGCCTCTCGCAGGTCAGGGGTGCTTCTTCCCTCCTCTCTCTCCTCCCCATGTAGGAGCTCCAGCCGCGAGAGGAGTTGGTTATTGGAATTTGGCCTTTCAATACCAAAAAAGCTCGTAGCCAATTGGTCCCTTGCACAATTGGGCAAAATTATTTACCTTGAAAACGAAGAAAATTCCCTACTGCAACTTTTGACTTCCTACCTGTAAATTGAAGCACAATACACTTTAAAAATAATTTATGATTCAATGACGGAGCAGATTTGATCATTTTTCTGATATAATCATAAAAAATATGTTTTTAGATAAAGTCATCGTCAAGATAAACGTCACCGTCTTTGTTGTGAATGAGGCCTTCACAGATGACCTGAGTGATCCGAGCTCCTCCGTATACAGGGATTTCTCTTCCAGGTTTACTGAACAGGTAAGTCTTACGTCTTCAGGGGCTGGATGAGGGGGTGAGGGGCTTCCTGATGTTTTTATGCCTATATATTTATGCCATGGATAATACCAATAGCCTCTTCACCATCTTAACCCCTTAAGGACGGAGGGTTTTTTTTGCTCATTTCGAGCTCTCCACCTTCAAAAATCCATAACTTTTTCATTTTTCCGTGTACAGAGCTGCGTGAGGGCTTATTTTGTGCGTTACAAATTTTACTTTCCAGTGATGTTACTTATTATTCCATGCTGTGTACTGGGAAGCAGCAAAAAAATTCCAAATGTAGAAAAATTTGAAAAAAAAAAACATTTTACGACTTTCACTCTTCGCTCTGAATAACACCTCTGCTTTATTCTTTGGTTCGGTGCGATCGCGGTGATTGTATACAGGTTTTATTGCGTTTTAATACATTTTCAAAAATTAAACAAATGTGTACGAAAAAGGAAAAAAAAAAATTGCCATCTTCTGACGCTAATAACGTTTTCATACTTCGGTGTGCGGAGATGGGGGAGGTGTTGTTTTTTTGTGAAATGAGCCGACGTTTTCATTGCTACCATTTTGAGGTCTGTGCGACATTTTGATCACTTTTCATTACATTTTTTTATGTCATGTATAAAGGTGTAAAAGTCACATTTTGGACATTTGGGCGCCATTTCCCGTCTCGGAGGTCACCGCCAGTTAGAACCATTTTTATATTTTGATAGATCGGGCATTTGGGGATGCGGCGATACCTAATGGGGCAGATTTACTTACCCGGTCCATTCACGATCCAGCGGTGCATTCTCTGCGGTGGATTCTGCACTGAAGTACACCGGCCTATTCCTAGAACTCATATAAAATATAATACACAGTAGAAATCACAGACACATTGGGGGTCATTTACTAAGGGCCCGATTCGCGTTTTACCGACGTGTTACCCGAATATTTCCAATTTGCGCCGATTTCCTCTGAATTGCCACAGGATTTTGGCGCAGGCGATTGGATTGTGGCGCATCGGCGCTGGCATGCACGCAACGGAAATCGGGGGGCGTGGCCGAACGAAAACCCGAAGTATGCGGAAAAACCACCGCATTTAAAAACAGAAAATCTGTCGCGGAGCTTGCACTTACCTTCACTCAGCCGACCTCGGTGTACTCAAGTGTGTTCCGATGCTCTTCAGTGCAGCAGCGCCACCTGGTGGACGGCGGAGGAACTGCCTTAGCGAATGGACCGGGTAAGTAAATCTGCCCCACTATGTTGCCTTCTGTTGGGGAAGAATGAACAATGCTATCTAACGTAGGGGATCCTAGGGCGTAATGGTCATGTGACTCTTGTGTAACTCCTATAATACATTTTATAAGTCATGAATATTCTTCTCCTGCAGATAAACCATTTTTATGGACTGCGAGTTCCCCACTTCATGCAGGCCAGGATCTCCTCTATAAGGTGAGACATCACACAAATAATGGCCTGTGCCTAGGGGGATCAGTTAAGGATGGGCGTAGTCAGGAGTATGTTTTTTTTTTAAGCAAATTTATACATTTTTATGTATAATAATAATTATTTATTTATAGCGCACACAGATTACGCAGAACTTCACAAAGCATGACAAATTGGTCCCTGTCCCCATGGGGCTCACAATCTAAATGACCTAACGGTATATTTTTGGAGTGTGGGAGGAAACCGGAGGACCCGGTAGAAACCCCCGCCAACACGGAGAGAACATACAAACTTTTTGCAGATGTTGGCCTGGGTGGGATTTGAACCCAGGACCCCAGCGCTGCAAGGCAGAAGTGCTACTCACTCAGACAGAATGAAGGTACCATAAACCCTTCACCCTGCCGGCAGCATGTAGCAGACAACAGCACATGGGTGGTGCCATCTTGGCTGTGATCGTCGCTCCCGGACACTTCCCCTGGGAACAGTAGTGGTAGAGGTGAGGGGGTCAGAGTCTACTTTTCTTTCCTCTTGGTAAACACTAATCAAATATCATTATAATAATATAATTATAGAAACAAGGAAATCATGAGAATTATTGAGTATAAACAGGGGCACGGCCTGACTCCTAGGGCAGCGTGAGGTGTAATTACTGCCCTGACCAGGGACCATATGTGATTTTGGTGCATGTGGCTTCTTAGGCCCACAGTATGATTGAAGGTGAGTTAGTTTCTGTATGGATCAGTCCCCTGGAAACTACCACAATAAGGGGTGAGCAGACGCTTCCATGTTTGGGTTTGGCCAAACCTGATCTTGAAAGTTTGTTTCAGGTCCGGGTACCCTCATTGGTAATATGCTGCATTTAACCCCTTACTACAAACCGATGTAAGAATATGTCAGTGTGTGGCAAGAGGTGTATGGAGAGGGGTCATGGGCTGAGCCTACTCCATATTGGGATTGGGTACTTGTTGCATATTGCACCAAAAACCCATTGGTAACCACACTTTGTAGTGACAACGATCGCGGGTGTTAACCCATTACAAGCCAGTGGTGCCATCTTGGCAGTGATCATTGCTCCCTGTGGCATTATCAGAAAGCAACAATCCATCAACATGACAGCCTGGAGTCGGTCATGTCTGAAGATCTGTAACAGTGTGCTGGTGGCATACATAAGTACATAATAAGCTACTGATGTCACTGTCCCTGGTAAGGGATTGTACAGGATGTGACACTATAACATGTGACAGGATGTGACATGACATCACATACATTACTACTGTCCCTCTTCTCCCTAGTCAGGGAAGTATCCGTGTGGACCATGAGGTTCTCCTGAGCGTGGACTCTAACAACGTCCAGGAACAACATTCAGCCGCTGTGGGAAGTATAAGAGAGGCGCTAAGGACCGAGAACTGCACCAAGAAGGTCACATCTGAAGGTAAGTGATAAGGACACAACATGACAAAAGCCTTAAAAAAATTGTACATGGTAGAAAAAAATGGAAAACATCTTAAAGGGGCGATAAAATGTATAAAATTGGTTTCTATGACATCTGGTTTATGTCACTGAGCTGATCATAGAACCACAATCACTAAATAAATGCTGAGTATGTTATCATAGCTATAAAATATAGATATATAAATCAGAGGTTGTAACAGCACAAGGTATATATGTATAATATGGCATCACTGTAATATTCTGTATTTCTTATTAGGAATCTTATGTTTCAATTCAAGCAAAGCGACTATCAGTGATCAAGTGGACATATCAGGTAATACATAATTATTAAACCAGATAATCCCATAATATGTAAGTTTTATGCTGCCCCCTATGTACAGGAATATAACTACTATAATACTGCCCCCTATGTACAATAATATAACTACTATAATACTGCCCCCTATGTACAAGAATATAACTACTATAATACTGCCCCCTATGTACAAGAATATAACTACTATAATACTGCCCCCTATGTACAGGAATATAACTACTATAATACTGCCCCCTATGTACAGGAATATAACTACTATAATACTGCCCCCTATGTACAATAATATAACTACTATAATACTGCCCCCTATGTACAAGAATATAACTACTATAATACTTCCCCTATGTACAGGAATATAACTACTATAATACTGCCCCCTATGTACAATAATATAACTACTATAATACTGCCCCCTATGTACAGGAATATAACTACTATAATAATACCCGCTATGTACAATAATATAACTACTATAATACTGCCCCCTATGTACAATAATATAACTACTATAATACTGCCCCCTATGTACAAGAATATAACTACTATAATACTGCCCCTATGTACAAGAATATAACTACTATAATACTGCCCCTATGTACAAGAATATAACTACTATAATACTGCCCCTATGTACAATAATATAACTACTATAATACTGCCCCCTATGTACAAGAATATAACTACTATAATACTGCCCCCTATGTACAAGAATATAACTACTATAATACTGCCCCCTATGTACAAGACTATAACTACTATAATACTGCCCCCTATGTACAAGAATATAACTACTATAATACTGCCCCCTATGTACAAGAATATAACTACTATAATACTGCCCCCTATGTACAAGAATATAACTTCTATAATACTGTCCCCTATGTACAGGAATATAACTACTATAATACTGCCCGCTATATACAAGAATATAACTACTATAATACTGCCCCCTATGTACAGGGATATAACTCCTATAATACTGCCCCCTATGTACAAGAATATAACTACTATAATACTGCCCCTATGTACAAGAATATAACTACTATAATACTGCCCCCTATGTACAAGAATATAACTACTATAATACTGCCTCCTATGTACAGGAATATAACTACTATAATACTGCTCCCTATGTACAGGAATATAACTACTATAATACTGCCCCCTATGTACAGGAATATAACTACTATAATACTGCCCCATATGTACAGGAATATAACTACTATAATACTGCTCCCTATGTACAGGAATATAACTACTATAATACTGCCCCCTATGTACAGGAATATAACTACTATACTACTGCCCCCTATGTACAAGAATATAACTACTATAATACTGCCCCCTATATACAGGAATATAACTACTATAATACTGCCCCCTATGTACAGGAATATAACTACTATAATACTGCCTCCTATGTACAAGAATATAACTACTATAATACTGCCCCCTAAACAAGAATATAACTACTATAATACTGCCCCCTATGTACAAGAATATAACTACTATAATACTGCCCCCTATGTACAAGAATATAACTACTATAATACTGCCCTCTATGTACAAGAATATAACTACTATAATACTGCCCCCTATGTACAAGAATATAACTACTATAATACTGCCCCTATGTACAAGAATATAACTACTATAATACTGCCCTCTATGTACAAGAATATAACTACTATAATACTGCCCCCTATGTACAAGAATATAACTACTATAATACTGCCCTCTATGTACAGGAATATAACTACTATAATTCTGCCCCCTAAGTACAAGAATATACCTACTATAATACTGCCCCCTATGTACAGGAATATAACTACTATAATACTGCCCCATATGTACAAGAATATAACTACTATAATCCTGCCCCCTTGCTGTGAGGACGTGTATGAGCTGAGCTCTTGACCCTCCTCATGTCTGGAGCTAGCCCAGGGCGGGGCCACCCCAGGCAAGGCCCAGGCAAGGCCCAGGCTTCTAGGCCTACACCGGGAGTGAACTCCCAAAAACCTTCTAGGGATGCAAATCCCAAAGTACCCAGTAAAGATTGTGGACAGATTGCAGACAATGCGATTGTGATGAGAAAGAATGAAGAAGTGGAAGTAACTGAAGCAGCAATGAAAGCAGCAAGTGCTATCACCAGCCATCGTGGAGGAGCACAGGTGATGCAGCAGAGTGAGAGATCAGCAGCAGGTGCACAGCCCCCCACTCCTGCACCAAGACAGAGGAGAACATCATTGGAGAGACAGACCCTGCGAGAGAACCTGCAGCAGAGGGATGTGGTGTCCAGCATGGCCGCTACAGGCCGCACCAGGTCAGCAGTAAAGCCGCAGACTGTAACTACAAGCCCTGCTAAGTGTGAACAGGCCCCTGCCAGTGCAAGCCCCAAGCCTGGGAAGGAGACGGGTGCACCAAAACCATCTGGAGCTGCACCCCGACCAGCACAGCAGGGGAAGGAGACTGCAGGGACACCGGAGCTGCAGATGGCGGAGGACATACCTACCCTGGTAAGGAGGATGGGGGAGCTGACTAACCACAAGAAAATGCTGCAATTGCAAATAGACTGTATGTACTCTCTTAGAACTGCGCACCCTGAAAACAGCACCCTGTATAACTCCAAGCTGCAGGGACTAGGCATAGAGCTGGCACAGGTGGTCAGGGATATGGACTGTGTCCTGGAGAGGATGGGACCCCTGGCCGAGTCATACAGGAACCAGGAGCGCTTCTCCCAGCAGAGGCAGAGCTGTGACTCTGGGCCCCGGGCCCCTACAGCACAAGCAGGGCCTGTCCCCCCAGATGTCTCCCCACGTGTGACACAGATTATCAAGCCTGCAAGCTTCTCATTCCAGAAGGGACAGACACTAGATCAGCCGCAGACCTCTGCAGCGGTCCCAGAGCAGGTGTATGGACCTGTAGTACCACAAGTCCCAGCAGTGTCTGTGCAGCAGCAAGATGGTGAACTTTCATTTATGGGTCAGGGTGATGCGGTGACCCAGGAGAACTCTAACGTGCTTGAGACTGGGGACACTGTAGGACATTCTGCTGTACCTGAGGGGTTGAATAAATGTTGTCAGATAAACGGTTCACGTTCTTGTTTTGTAAATAGTAAATGACTGCCTGATTAGAACGTTTAAAAAATTTTTAATCTTTATTTCAAACAATAAGGTTAAAAGTTTGGACTACAAAATAGCCATATCAATAGTGGACTCAGGCTTTCCCACGTGATTATCCTTCACCCTCTATTTGCGATCGGTGCAGTTGGGCACCAAAGGGGTCCGGAGTTACACCTAGGAACAAAGTATGCCACACTCAGCACTGGTTTTGTCTGAGTAATGTCCAAAAATCAAGGACCGTCTGCTACTCGTTAATGCAGACAAGTTTAATGCCTATCTAAATATTACCCTGCCTGACGCGTTTCTGCATCGGTCCTTATAACCGATGCGTCATCAGAGGTATCTCACACACTTAGGCACATTCACACGTTTTTACAGCAGCACGGACATTGTGACTCCCGCTAGTTCATACTCGAGCAGTCACAAGCGTCCGGCTGCTTCTCCGGCTCTGTAGCGGCTCTGTACCTGAGGGGTTGGGGGATGGAGGGGACCCTCAGTCTATCTGGGAGGTACAGCCACTGGAGGATAACATAGAGGTGGATGAGGGGCAGGGGGTTGTACAAGATAATGTGCGTGACTTCCCCCCTTTAACATCGAGCCCCCTTGTAAAGTCAGGTCCCTCTAGATCAGACCCTCCCCCAAATACCCGTAGTGAGCCCCAACCGGAACCTCCTAAAAACGCCTGGAGCCGCGGCGCTCCCTCCTTCACCTCCGGCGCACACTACACAGGGCAGGCGTTCAAAAGGAGGAATGTGGTGCGCTTTAAGAACAGAGGCGCTAAGGAAGATCTCCCAGATAGGAGGTTTGTGGTGCGGGATCTCCTGTGCCGCCAGATGGGGTTCTCACCAGATGATATCCTAGCGTCATCAACCTTCCAGACAGACAGGGCTATGATGTCAGCTTTAAGCTCATGTCTAGTCTGGACAGGTTCTGGGATAAACTCCCCCGGTTCAGGGACACTGATGGCTGGTGTAGGTTTGTGTTTGTCCCCATATCCAGGCCAGGTACCGTGGTGGTCAATGTAATATTCTGGAATGAGTCTGTTCCCGCTCAGGACATTCTAGTGTGGCTCAGGCGCCATTGTGATCTGCTGTCAGACCTCACTAAGAACCGAGACGCTGATGGTATCTGGACTGGAGGGTGGAAGGTTCTGGTGAAGTTGAGGCAGTTTAACAACATCACCCTGCACCTCCCCAACTCCTTCTATATAGGCAGAGAAAAAGGCGTCTGCTTCTATCCCGGGCAACCACAAAAGTGCTTTAGGTGTGGTAGGATCGGTCATGTGGCCAAAGTATGTACATTAGTTAAATGCAACCTGTGTGGGGAGGTCGGTCATCTCAGTGCCACCTGTGAGACGGTCCGATGCAACCTCTGCGGAGAGATGGGCCACCCACACAAGGATTGCCCAGAGGCCTGGCATAACATCGCCAGGGACTTTTCTGATGATGAGATGGTGCAGGAGGCTGATGCCTAAGAGGAAGAAGCCTTGGTGTTGGGGCAAATTCTGACCAGGCGGGAGGTACAGGGGTCAGGTGATGCAGAACCCCAGCAGTCAGACAGTGCTCAGGGGAGTGTGGAGGTTGTAACCCACGACCAGCCTCAGGCAGCCACCTCTGTAACATCTACTGAATATGAGGAGGTGAAAAAGAATAAAAGGAAAAAAAAAGACAAATCCTCCCGTAGGCCTGAGGAGTATAGTGCGGAGCCTAAGACCAGGAGGAAGTCCAGTGGTGATGCCAGGGTCATGGTCCTTTCCAACAGGTTTGATGCTCTGTCAGAGTCTGATGGGGACTTTGAAAAAGAGCTAGAAAGAATTGATAATGAGTGTGAGGTGGACACAGGGGATCCTCCAACTAAGAAGAAACCCCCTCCTGTAGATACCGCGGAGGAGTCAGACATGGAGACTGGTGGAAGACAGGGGGAGGATGACTCTGACTCATGATGATGGGGGTCACTGCTCTGCTTTTTTTCATTGTGATGGCTGGGTTCTCTCTAAAAGTTGCTTCCAGCAACGTCAACAGCATTAAAGTAAGAAGGACTAGACACGCCGTGTATGACCACCTGAAATATCTGGACGCTGATGTCATCTTCCTGCAGGAGACCCGTCTGACCACTTTAGGGCATCCCCGTGAGGCTGAGCGTGAGTGGCGGTCTGGTCCTTCTTACTGGTCACTGGCTGTGGAGCCGTACGCCGGGGTCGCCATATTATTTAACACCACAGACGTGACGGTGCACAGGCTGACGGAGGTCACTATGGGGAGGTGCCTAGTGCTAGAGGTGACCATCCATGGTAGGCGGCTCCGGCTGATCAACATCTATGGCCCACAGACAGTGACAGAGAGAATCCAGCTGTTCAATGAGGTGCAGCAGCATTTATCCCTGTAGTAATGGCGGGTGACTTTAATGTTGTCATGACTTCAGGTGACAGGTCCTCAGGCAGAGCAGTGGTCAGGGACTCCAGGGTCCTACAGAGCATAATATCACAGGCAAACCTACGTGATGTATTTACCTTGGACGGGAGGAAGCCTCGGTACACCTATACGTGTGCTGACAGGCACAGCAGGATTGATATGGCATTTGTGAGTCCCTCAGAGAATGTTAGTGGTATAAGCGAGAAGGTTGTCCCATATTCTGACCATCTGGCCTTATTGTTTTCCATGGGAGCCACTAACCGCTCGGATATTGGTCGGGGGTTATGGAGGCTCAATTCTAGCATCCTGGATGATGCCTATGTCCAGAATTGTATCCACTCCCTTTTTCAGGACCAGCCCCAGAGAGTAGACTTCTATGACAACATATCTGACTGGTGGGAGAACGTCAAGGAGGAGATCAGGTCCCTCTTAAAGAGACTGTCAGTGAAGAAGGGTAAGAATAAGTACAGCCAGTATCTCAAGCTGCGGAAAGAATTGGAGTCACTGTATTCAGTGGGAGGGGGGGACAAACAAAAAATTGACCGACTGACCGCTACACGTCCCTGGTTATCGAGCGGGATTACGGAAAACTGAGCGTTCCTGATCCGTATGAAAATTTCCGGGAACGTGTGGCCAAGAAATCGATCACAGGTCTCACTGACTCCCAGGGAGTTTTGCAGGAATCTAGGGAGGGTATCCTGGGGGTGGTGAGATCCTACTATGCTGAGTTATTTCAGAAGAAGGTTTTGGATAAAGAGAAAATGGCTCAATTCTTGGAGGCAACTCCAGGCCCTGACACTAGAGATTTGGACTTTTCTCCTTTGACAGCAGGAATAACAGAGGAGGAGGTTAAAGAGGCCATTGATATGTTGCATCTGAAGAAGGCACCAGGTCCAGATGGTATTACATGTGAATTCTATAAGAAATTTAGAGACCTCTTAGCCCCGATCCTTGTGGATGTATTTACTAATTGTCTAGAAAATCACCTGATGCCTGCATCCATGAGAGTGTCCTCCCTTATTCTGCTGTCTAAAGGTAAGGAGCCTAGTGACATCAAGAACTGGAGGCCGATCGCCCTCTTGAATGTCGACAGGAAGATACTGGCAAAAATTCTGTTTTCTAGATTAGTCTGTTTGTCCCCGGCACTGTTGGCAGGCTCTCAGTACGGCACAGTAAAAGGGCGGAACATCTCTGGAGCAGTCATCTCGATTAGAGAGATGTTTGAGAGATGTAAAGCCCTGAGGTGTGGGAGATATGTTGTAGGTCTGGACCAGGCTAAAGCCTTTGACAGGGTTGATCACGATTATCTATGGGCAACTTTATCAAAGTATGGTATTCCGGGAGAATTTATAGATTGGCTGAGAACTTTGTACAGAGAGGCGAAGAGCTTTCCTCTGATCAATGGTTGGCAGGGGGACACTTTTTAAGTAGAGGCCGGGGTGCGACAGGGCTGTCCCCTGAGTCCACTGCTGTATGTGTTTGCCATCGATCCGTTCCTGAGATCACTGCAGCGGTGTGATTTTCAGGGGGTGCCGGTCCCCCATTGCTTGCCTTTGAAGGTAGTCGCCTACGCGGATGATGTGACTGTTGTGATATCTGAGCCTCGTGAGGTGGAGATGTTGTCTGCAGCCATCAGAAGTTACTCAGAGGCCTCCGGGTCTCTGGTCAATCTAGAGAAGAGTCAAGCTTTCTGGACATTGGATACTGCTCCTGGCTTTGATCTGCCACAATTCGCCAAGGCCTCCACCCATATTAAGATCCTTGGGGTGAAATTTGGGAGGGAAGATAATGCCAAACTAAATTGGGAAGAGAAGTTGGAAACCGGAAATGTAAAGGTTCAGCGATGGAAGAACTGGAGGCTGACCTATAGAGAAAGGGTTACTTTGATGAAGACTTACCTGGTCCCTGTCTTCCTCTACGTCTCTGTCCTTTTTTCCTTTGCCAGAATCTTTCTCCGCTAGGCTCTTAAGCCTGTTCTTCCAGCTTTTATGGGGGAACAGGTTGAACCCAGTTAAAAGAGGGATCACCTACCTGCAGAGGAGAGAGGGTGGACTGGATATGTTAAATCCAAGGGTATTTTTTGACTCCATGTTTCTGAAAGTAAATTTTGGTTGCCTGGACTCAAATAATGGTCTCCTGTGGGTGAGTAGTGTCAGAGACTGGATATTGCCTTTTGCAGAGTCTTGGGTGCGAGGCAGCAGTCTCAAGAGGGGCCGATGGACTCCTGGCTTCCTCCCCCAGTATCTGGAGTATGGTCTCAGGTGTTTGAAAAAGTGGAGGCTAGACAAGACATTTTTGGAGAATAAGACCAGGAAGGACCTTTATACCAATATCTGTAGGACCTTCTATGCTGTTCAACCAGCTCTGAGGGACTGCACAACGGCCACCCTGCAGGAAAGCCTGAGGTTCCTCAATAGTCCGAGGCTTCCCGCAAAGCTCTATGATATCGCCTGGTTGTCCTTGCATGGGAGGCTCTTTGTTAGGGGCAATTTAAAATTCTTGAGTCTCTCTGAGCGTTTGTGCCCCTTGGGATGTCAACAGGAGGAGACCATGGAGCATTTTATCACTGAGTGCCCGGGAGGGAGGCAGATATGGCAGGAGGTGTCCCACAGACTCAAAATAGGAAGACTGCAGTCTCTGACCTACCCAGAGATCATCTATGGGGTGACACCACAGGTAGCCGGCATAGACCAAGGGACCATGTACCTGATCATCAGTACAATTAAATACTATCACTGGCACACCAGGACCAGAGTGTCTGCACACAGCGAGTCCGTCCAGCCCATGACCGCTGTAACCCAAATACTCTCAGAGCTGAGGTGGATACGATCCATAGAGGTTAAAAAAAATGGTAATAATGTTAAGTTATGGAGGAACATATGTCTGGGGTAATTCTTCAAGTAATTATATTAATTTCCACATTTTTCTTTTTGCCAGTGATGGACTTTTTGAGTTAAGATTATTATGAATTTATTATTTTCTGATCTGTATATTTGTTAATTAACTGTTTGTTCATTCTGATGGGAATGTATTGTAATATTTTCTGTTTGTTTATACTAATAAAAATTGCCCCCTATGTACAAGAATATAACTACTATAAAACTGCCCCCTATGTACAAGAATATAACTACTATAATACTGCCCCCTATGTACAGGAATATAACTACTATAATACTGCTCCCTATGTACAGGAATATAACTACTATAAAACTGCCCCCTATGTACAAGAATATAACTACTATAATACTGCCCCCTATGTACAGGAATATAACTACTATAATACTGCCCCTATGTACAGGAATATAACTACTATAATACTGCCCCCAATGTACAAGAATATAACTACTATAATACTGCCCCCATGTACAAGAATATAACTACTATAATACTGCCCCCATGTACAAGAATATAACTAGTATAATACTGCCCCCTATGTACAGGAATATAACTACTATAATACTGCCCCCTATGTACATGAATATACCTACTATAATACTGCCCCCTATGTACAAGAATATAACTACTATAATACTGCCCCCATGTACAAGAATATAACTACTATAATACTGCCCCCTATGTACAGGAATATAACTACTATAATACTGCCCCCTATGTACAAGAATATACCTACTATAATACTGCCCCCTATGTACAAGAATATAACTACTATAATACTGCCCCCTATGTACAAGAATACAACTACTATAATACTGCCCCCTATGTACAAGAATATAACTACTATAATACTGCCTCCTATGTACAAGAATATAACTACTATTATACTGCCCCCTATGTACAGGAATATAACTACTATAATACTGCCCCCATGTACAAGAATATAACTACTATAATACTGCCCCCTATGTACAGGATTAGAACTACTATAATACTGCCTCCTATGTACAAGAATATAACTACTATAATACTGCCCCCTATGTACAAGAATATAACTACTATAATACTGCCCCCTATGTACAAGAATATACCTACTATAATACTGCCCCCTATGTACAAGAATATAACTACTATAATACTGCCCCCTATGTACAAGAATATAACTACTATAATACTGCCCCCTATGTACAAGAATATAACTACTATAATACTGCCTCCTATGTACAAGAATATAACTACTATAATACTGCCCCCTATGTTCAGGAATACAACTACTATAATACTGCCCCCTATGTACAAGAATATAACTACTATAAAACTGCCCCCTATGTACAAGAATATAACTACTATAATACTGCCCCCTATGTACAGGAATATAACTACTATAATACTGCCCCTATGTACAGGAATATAACTACTATAATACTGCCCCCAATGTACAAGAATATAACTACTATAATACTGCCCCCATGTACAAGAATATAACTACTATAATACTGCCCCCATGTACAAGAATATAACTACTATAATACTGCCCCCTATGTACAGGAATATAACTACTATAATACTGCCCCCTATGTACAAGAATATACCTACTATAATACTGCCCCCTATGTACAAGAATATAACTACTATAATACTGCCCCCATGTACAAGAATATAACTACTATAATACTGCCCCCTATGTACAGGAATATAACTACTATAATACTGCCCCCTATGTACAAGAATATACCTACTATAATACTGCCCCCTATGTACAAGAATATAACTACTATAATACTGCCCCCTATGTACAAGAATATAACTACTATAATACTGCCCCCTATGTACAAGAATATAACTACTATAATACTGCCTCCTATGTACAAGAATATAACTACTATTATACTGCCCCCTATGTACAGGAATATAACTACTATAATACTGCCCCCATGTACAAGAATATAACTACTATAATACTGCCCCCTATGTACAGGATTAGAACTACTATAATACTGCCTCCTATGTACAAGAATATAACTACTATAATACTGCCCCCTATGTACAAGAATATAACTACTATAATACTGCCCCCTATGTACAAGAATATACCTACTATAATATTGCCCCCTATGTACAAGAATATAACTACTATAATACTGCCCCCATGTACAAGAATATAACTACTATAATACTGCCCCCAATGTACAAGAATATAACTACTATAATACTGCCCCCATGTACAAGAATATAACTACTATAATACTGCCCCCATGTACAAGAATACAACTACTATAATACTGCCCCCTATGTACAGGAATATAACTACTATAATACTGCCCCCTATGTACAAGAATATACCTACTATAATACTGCCCCCTATGTACAAGAATATAACTACTATAATACTGCCCCCATGTACAAGAATATAACTACTATAATACTGCCCCCTATGTACAAGAATATACCTACTATAATACTGCCCCCTATGTACAAGAATATAACTACTATAATACTGCCCCCTATGTACAGGATTAGAACTACTATAATACTGCCTCCTATGTACAAGAATATAACTACTATAATACTGCCTCCTATGTACAGGAATATAACTACTATAATACTGCCTCCTATGTACAAGAATATAACTACTATAATACTGCCTCCTATGTACAAGAAAATAACCACTATAATACTGCCCCCTATGTACAGGAATATAACTACTATAATACTGCCCCCTATGTACAAGAATATACCTACTATAATACTGCCCCCTATGTACAAGAATATAACTACTATAATACTGCCCCCTATGTACAAGAATATAACTACTATAATACTGCCCCCTATGTACAAGAATATAACTACTATAATACTGCCTCCTATGTACAAGAATATAACTACTATTATACTGCCCCCTATGTACAGGAATATAACTACTATAATGCTGCCCCCATGTACAAGAATATAACTACTATAATACTGCCCCCTATGTACAGGATTAGAACTACTATAATACTGCCTCCTATGTACAAGAATATAACTACTATAATACTGCCCCCTATGTACAAGAATATAACTACTATAATACTGCCCCCTATGTACAAGAATATACCTACTATAATACTGCCCCCTATGTACAAGAATATAACTACTATAATACTGCCCCCTATGTACAAGAATATAACTACTATAATACTGCCCCCTATGTACAAGAATATAACTACTATAATACTGCCCCCTATGTACAAGAATATAACTACTATAATACTGCCCCCATGTACAAGAATATAACTACTATAATACTGCCCCCTATGTACAAGAATATAACTACTATAATACTGCCCCCTATGTACAAGAATATAACTACTATAATACTGCCCCCTATGTACAAGAATATAACTACTATAATACTGCCCCCTATGTACAAGAATATAACTACTATAATACTGCCCCCTATGTACAAGAATATAACTACTATAATACTGCCCCCTATGTACAGGAATATAACTACTATAATACTGCCCCCTATGTACAAGAATATAACTACTATAATACTGCCCCCTTATTGTTGGAACTTACTAACTATAATACTGCCCCCTATGTACAAGAATATAACTACTATAATACTGCCCCCTATGTACAAGAATATAACTACTATAATACTGCCCCCTATGTACAAGAATATACCTACTATAATACTGCCCCCTATGTACAAGAATATAACTACTATAATACTGCCCCCTATGTACAAGAATATAACTACTATAATACTGCCCCCTATGTACAAGAATATAACTACTATAATACTGCCCCCTATGTACAAGAATATAACTACTATAATACTGCCCCCATGTACAAGAATATAACTACTATAATACTGCCCCCTATGTACAAGAATATAACTACTATAATACTGCCCCCTATGTACAAGAATATAACTACTATAATACTGCCCCCTATGTACAAGAATATAACTACTATAATACTGCCCCCTATGTACAAGAATATAACTACTATAATACTGCCCCCTATGTACAAGAATATAACTACTATAATACTGCCCCCTATGTACAGGAATATAACTACTATAATACTGCCCCCTATGTACAAGAATATAACTACTATAATACTGCCCCCTATGTACAAGAATATAACTACTATAATACTGCCCCCTATGTACAAGAATATAACTACTATAATACTGCCCCCTTATTGTTGGAACTTACTAACTATAATAATAGTGTGTATAACTTTTTTTTTGCTCTCTCTTTCTAGGTCTGTGCTCGGGCCTTGACACAATCCCTGTACAGTTCCAGCAGTATTTCTCCGGGATTATTACTTCCTCCAATCAGTTCCTATGTGTCTCCAGGTGCAGTGAGAATAGTCCACATTTCATGGACTGTAATCATGGACAATGTCTGGTGTCAGTAAAGGGCCCCAACTGCTAGTAAGTCCCATTCCTCTGTCTTCCTATGAGATGTAGCTTTGCCTTTTTTGGAGTTTAACAAAATCTTTGTTTACTCATTCAACAAAGTCCATAAAATGTATAAAAACCTAAAGATCACACACAGGGGAGGTTTCGTTTACAGAAGCTCCAATTTTTGCTGCGCCCCTTGAGCACTTGAGTGTAACTGGTTGTACAATTTAAAGCTACGAGGGTAACTAATACAAGTAGCTGACGACAAATCCTCTGTCCAAGAAAAACATCACCAAACCAGCAGCCAAAAACATCTAAATTATTTGTGCCTCCACGAAATTCCCCTGTTACATATTTGTTCCCTACTTAAAACAGGAGTAAATGTTAATTTTATAATGTCAACAAAATGATCCATCTAGTGTAGTTATGTAGACTCGTGGCCAGACAAGCGGTGTCATGTGATCATTGCAACCAATCAGTGCCCTTTAGCTCTTCCCACACTTGGAGAGGTAACCTATCAGCATCCTCAATGGTCAATCCAAACTTCTGGCCCTGGCGATGAGACTGATCGTGAGGGAGCCAGAATAAAAATGGTGCTGTGAAACCTCTATACTTGACAGAAAACTCTATGGTCACAGAAAATTTTGCTAAAAAAAAATCCAACTCGTTTTCAACCTTAAACTCAATTGCGTGTTTTTCTCCATAGTTGTGAATCTTCCAGCCGGTTCTGGTACAGAGGAGACCGGTGCCAGGTGGTGGTCAGTAAGCCGGGGGTTGTTGGCGGTGTGGCTGCCGGTGTTGCTGTTCTTCTGATTATCATTTTCTTGCTGGCATTTCTTCTGTATCACCAGCGACATAGAAAGGACAATCAAAGGTAAGTACCGGGCACTGAAGAATTTGTTTTATGAATAATCGTGTTACTTGGGTAGATGGAACTTCTACTTCCCATTCTCACTAGATTATTGTTTTGCTTGTATGGAATTATTTTTTGACTCCTTAATGAGGATGAACGCCCAACTGCTAAACGAGTTGGGCTTAACCCAATCATGAAAGTTCAGTTCTGGTCCGGTTACCTGTAGACAAATGGTAACCCCCACTGGTAACCATTTATATGCCACCACCGAAGCAGTTCCTAGGTGTTACCGACAGAGGATGACCAAAATGTCAGGTCCACACCCCAGGCTGTTTTTTACTACTCGATTTCTGAATGGTGGATTGTCAGATGACTGGCTTTTTGCTAATGGTATTAGGATTACCATTACCCATTGTACCATAGTGTGAACACTGGTCTATCTCAGTATTCCGGTTACCTGTCCGCTCCATCATCCAGCAGCTGCCAGGTGAAGTAAGTCTTCCCTCTCATCTTGTAGGGTCGCTCAGGGACCATCAGTTAGGTTCATGATAGTGGGTTCACCCTTGTCAGGGCGGTTTATCTGCTTTAGGCAGGGCCTTAGCCTGCAGGGACGTCGTAGGATGAGTTTGCCACCACTTACCTAGTCTGGCAGCTAGCGCCAAGCCTGGTTGTGGTTGCACGGTTGCTGGACGGGGATCTGACACTACCATAAAAAATTGAGTCGTTTTTACATGGAAGGTGGTCGTTTGGACTGACCAGAGGCACTAAGGTCCCAGTATGACTATTACTTCTCAACTGGTCACCTGGTTATTGTTCTATGGGAGTATAATCCAGAAATTTATTTTTCAAGCAATAAAATACTTTTGTTAAGTTTTTTAGACATTGTGAGACATATTGGGACTCATTTACTAAGGGTCTGAACGCCGCACTTTCATCGAGTTTTTTGAATATTTTTGATATTGATTATTTTTTTTTGCATGGATTAAAAATAGTAATTTTTGTCTTAAATTTCCCCTTAACTTGTGATCTTCCTAAACTAACAAGACAGCTTTTTTTCCCAAAGGTTAATTGATCCTTGGGAGGAGGAGAGGGTTTATACCACTGAAGAACCCAAATTCATCAACCCCAGTTGTGTTTTGGAGACCACATCTGAGAGTGATGCAGCATCGATAACTCTTCCATCTTCTGGATCTCTGAGTTCTAGACCCGGGAGAGAAAACTTTCATCTTTCCTTAGGAAATATTGACCTTAACAAGGTAAGTTTTAGGATGAGCCTTAATTATATAAATCTAAAATTAATAAAAAAAAATAAAGAGTTGGACAATCCCTTAAGGGTTCCCTCCCAGTAATGGAGCCTTCAGAAATTAGTAGTAGTCACCCGTAATCTGTGGACTGTAGAAACATGTCAGATCCTTCTAGATCAAGGGAGGTTCTTTAAATAACAGCTACTCGTCACTGCCTAATGATGACCTTAAAGGGAGTCTTTGACCAAATTTTACCCCTTTAAACTCCCAGCCCCCTCAGGTGGGGTATGAAATGTTCATTCTCGAATTTCGCCTTTTTTTGTGAAATCTCACCTCATAAAAAATACTCTCCCAAAGTCATGTGACAATGATCCGAGGAGAGTCGTACCATAAGATGTTTGGATACTGCTGCGGGAGTTTCCCTTCATAAGTTCATATCTTCTATAGTACTTAGAAACCACCATTTCATCGTGTAATAAAGATAATAATCTTCTCCGTCTGACATAAACAAGATTCGATGAGCTACAGAAGCGGAGATAAACACAGTTAGAGACAAACAGTAGTTGGAAATGTGATCTGCCAATAAAGATCCTGTCCCTGCCTATTTCCTTAACGGTCTTTATATCCGGTATTATAAAACCAACCTCATGAGTTCTGAAATTTTTATAGGTAGAGTTAGATTTTACATAAACGAGGGAAATCTAGAATGGACATTTCATACTCAACCTGAGATGACCAGTAGATTAATGGGGTAATTTCTGGTGACACGGTCTCCAAAGCCAACGCAGAGATAGTGAGGGTTTTTTCTCAGAATTATTTCTATATTTTAGATTAGAGAGATCGACACAAGTATCTAGGACCGTCCAAGTATTCCGGCTTCTATGATAAAGGTCTTTGTTGGTTCCAATTCTGAAATAAATGTGCCATTAGAGTTTTAAAGTTATTGTATGAGACTCAAAGACGTTACATTAAGAATGTATCGTATTTACGAATATCGTAGACTCTTGAGATCTATGATGAGGGCAAAATCCCAATGTGTTTTGAGGACCTCTTTATGGGACAGGAACCCTGCCTCCATTGACTTTATTGCTCTTGAAGGAGGGAAGAGCAGACCCATTAAGGTTCGGCTATAGTTGGGGTACCGCCACGCTCACCCATATTGGTATCACCCATGGTCAGGACTAGCACTGATTGTGGGTGTTTCCTTTGAAATACTGAAGGCAAATCCACTGGCAAATTCGCACCACCATTTTATGAGGATCATCAGTCCCTGATGACATCTTGGGGCCAATGGTGGCATGGCCATTCAACGAGTTACAGTTACAGATGAGCGAGCACTAAAATGCTTGAGTGCTCGTTACTCGAAGTCGAACTTATCCCGATGCTCGGTTGCTCGTTTCAAATAACAAACCCCATTGAAGTCAATGCGAGACTCAAGCATTTTTCAAGGGGACCAAGGCTCTGCAATAAAATGTGTCTGATAAGATTCTTCACACATATTGTTCTTCACATACTATTGTGATGAACACCATTTTGCACTAATGTCTTCGGATAAGTTAGCAGATGTACAGAAACATCTGCAATGTGTTCTTCACTGTGTTCTTCACTTAAATGATTCTTAATGATCCTTTGTTCACTGTGTTCTTTGTGTTCTTTGTGTTCTTCACTGTTCTTCACTGTGTTTCCTTAAGTGAAAGCTCGTTATCGAGCAGGCGAAATACTCGTCCGAGCAACGACACGTTTCGAGTACGCTAATACTCGCTCATCTCTAGCTACAGTAATTCCCGCGAGCAGTGCCAGCAATGATTACGGGTGTTAATGGGGGAAGGTGAGCCCGAATTTCTGGCTAAAGTCCAGGTTTTCAGACCACAATGTTCAGCACGGAACCAAACCTGGTGGATTCAGATCCACTCATTCCATTACCCCAGAGGTGTAGCTAGTATTCTTCTGAAGCATCCTATTTTATATATTTTATGCCTTTCTCAAATTATATTCTTGTGTCTTCATTTTTCTTTAGATGAACATACCCAGATGGAACATCCAGGACAGAACTTTACAAAGAGCCACCAGCAGCCCCGTCCAAACGCATATACAGTAACTTATGGTAGACTAAGCTGGGACTGGGTACAACTACCTCCCTGAATAATATAAAATCCTAGATATCTAACTTTCCACCCCACATCGTGTGCATGCAGATGTGATGGATGGTGCACAGGTTTTCACAAGATGGGGATCATAATGGGGGGAGAATAAAACATTCTGGACATTATCCCACGTCTTGCTTGAAATTGCGAGACCCCAGCAGAGAACCCTACACATACAATCGGAAATTACATAGGAAATTGCAATGATCAGACTCTATCTATACAGTCATCGTGATTCAGAGCTGTAATAAATCCTTCATCAGGAGTCGCCATCACATAATTTGTCTGCATCACTTACCTCAGGAGATCTGCACGCTCCATACCTGCGGAGAATCGAAATGTTATTGTTTATATATATTTATATAACCATTTAGGGGAATTTATTTATAATTATTTAATTTTATTTATAAAAGCACTTTTTTATATTGTATTTAATTTCAGGAGCTCAACTCGCACTTTCATCAAGATTGTAGTAATAAATAAAGGAAATAACATCATAATTCATGGAATTGTGAGGTTTTCGTTTTCTTTTTACGATTGTGTACATTTACATTTGGACCCTGTTATGATGAATTATTATGAGCTGCACTGTAGCTTGCACTTTACTCTCCTCAGGATGTGGACATGCCGGCAGGAAGTCACTGGGGCAGATTTACTTTCCCGGTCCATTCGCGATCCAGCGGCGAGTTCTCTGCGGTGGATTCGGGTCCGGCCGGGATTCATTAAGGCAGTTCCTCCGACTTCCACCAGGTGGCGCTGCTGCGCTGAAGAGCATCGGAACGCGCTCAAGTTCACCGGCCTATTCCTAGTGAAGGTAAGTGCAAGCTCCGCAACACTTTTTTTGTTTTAAATGCGGCGTTTTTTCCGAATCCATTAGGTTTTTCGTTCGGCCACGCCCCCCGATTTCCATCGCGTGCATGCCAGCGCTGATGCGCCACAATCCGATCGCGTGCGCCAAAATCCAGGGGAAATCGGCGCAAATCGGAAATATTCGGGTAACACGTCGGGAAAACGCGAATCGGGTCCTTAGTAAATGACCCCCAGTGTGTGTCAGTGTGAGCTCTGTCCTGGAATGCAGGAAGCAGAGGGAGAGAGGAGCGTCCCTAAAGCTGACCCTAAACTCATAATATACAGGGTCGGCACTAGGCGCAACCAAAATTGTGTACAGCAGGACTGATAGAGACAGGTTGGACTTATATCTGTGAAATTCTGTATTTTTGTTAGAGATTGTGATATTTTGTCATTCTGAGTATATTTAAGAAACTTGTCTTCATGGGAGGAATACCCCTTTATGTTGCAGTTGTTACAATTATTCAACAAATGATCAACAAGGTTTGTACGTGTGGGGGGAGGGGGAAGCTGACACTAATGCCCTGTTGTTTATCCAGTACCTGGTAGCAAGTTGGTTTATCAGTGATGGCTATTTGTAGCGATTTTGGATTAGTACACAGGCTGTTTACGATTTAAGAACACCCGATTTACAGACAACACCTAGTTTGAAACTAAATTTGTAACTTTTAAATTCCAATTGTCACAGAGACCAAAAAAAATCTGTCTGGGGTTACAATGATAAAATATCATAGTTCCAACTTACATACAAATTCAACTTAAGAACAAACCTACAGAACCTATCCTGTACATGACCCGGGATTGCCTGTACTTATTCTCTGATTAACTTGTGTCAGAATTCGGGATGAGTGGATCCTCTGGACCACTGCGGGAGATGTAACTAGCCGACACCTGGGACCGGAAGCTAAGTGGCACCTGGTCTTCACCAGAGCCCGCCGCAAAGCAGGCTGGTCTTGCTGCAGCAGGGTACCACCAGGTCGTTCCACAGGTGCGACTAGCCCGCAGTGGCAGCCAAGGTCGAGGTATCTTAGCCGAAGACAGTCTCGTGGTCAGGTTCAGGCATGGGGTCAGGGCAGACGGCAGAGGTGCAAGGTCAAGTCCAATCCGGGGTCAGCAATGGAAGGTCCAGGCAGATGGGAACGGGAACACAGAAACAGAAACAGACTGGAACACATGGAAGCACGGGAACAAGAACACGGGAATGCAGGAACACAGGAGCAGGAACACACAGGAACGCAGGAATACTCAGGAATGTCGCAGGGGAGCTTTCTCAATGGCATAGTCTCAAAGATCCGGCAGGGTGTTATGGGCAGGGTGTTATGGGAGAGGCAGATTTAAATAGCCTTCTGGGAAATGGGCAGCGCCAATTAACGGCGCACCTTCCCTTTAAATTTCCTGAAGCCAGTGAGCACGTGCCCTAGGAGACAGGGATAGGCGCACACGGACCGCTATGGGTCGCAGGAGCACTCGTGACACCATGTATGATGCCAATTGGGATCAGGAAGGATATTTTAGGGAAGATTATCTCATTCTACTAAAATTACCTGAAATTCTGCATTTAATGCCGAGGCCCTTTTTGTGTTTTGATTTTACATTCCCCACCTTCAAAAATCTATAACTTTTTTTTTCATGTACATAGCTGTGTGATGGCTTGTTTTCTGCCAAATTGCACTTCATAGTGACGGTATTTACTATTCCATGCCATGTACTGGGAAGCAGGAAAAAATTTCCAAATGCAGTGAAATTGGTAAAAAAAACACATTTGCGCCATTTTCTTGTGGGCTTGGATTTTACAGCTTTCACTGAGTGCCCCAAATCACATGTCTACTTTATTCTTTGGGTTGTAACGATCACCAGGATCCCAAATTTATATAGGTTTTATAATGTTTTCATACATCAAAATTAAAACCTCCTGAAAAAAAAAAAAGTCTACATTTTTCCATCTTCTGGCGTTAATAACTTCAGTGTACGGAGTTGTGTGACATAGCGTTTCTTGTGAGATGAGAAGTCGTTTTCAATGCTACCATTTTCAGGACTGTACTTTTGGTCACTTTTTTATTCCATTTTTAGTATGTTGCAAAATTGCAAAAAAGGGGCATTTTCGACTTTCTGTTACGGGGTTAAACGCCCGGAATACCCGTTATTATACTTTAGATAAGTCGGGCATTTTCGGATGCGTGAATACCTAATGGGGCACATTTACTTACCTGGTCCTGTCGCGATCCAGCAGCGCGTTCTCCATCGAGGATTTGGGTATTTCGGCAATTCACTAAGGTCGTGCGCCCGATGTCCACTAGGTGTCGCTGCTGCGCTGAAGTCTGCCGGAGTTCACCGCCCTATCTTGGGTGCAGGTAAGCGCGTATCAAGCAACACTTTTTTTTTATTCTTAAATTCCGCAGTTTTTCCGAATCCGTCGGGTTTTTTACGACTGCCACGCCCCCCCGATATCCTTCGCATGCATGCCAGCGCCGATGTGCCACAATCCGATCGCGTGCGGGGCAATTCAGCGAAAAACGGCGCAAATCGGTAATATTCTGTAAACCCGACAAAAAATAGCGCTTCGGCCCCTTACTAAATGACCCCCAATGTGTTTATGATTTTTACTGTTTATTTATATTTATATCATTTCTAGGGAAAGGGGTTTTTAATTTTTATTTTTTACTTTTTTTTTTACTGTTTTTCAGACCCACTAGGGTACTTTAACCCTAGGTTGTCTGATTGATCCTACCAAATACTGACATACTACAGAATGGCAGCAAATGTGGCGATGGGCACCTTGTAACGAATGATCAGACTCTATACAGCTTCCGGTCCGATTTTATCAAGAAAGATTTACTTCTATGCATTTAGCCTTGTGTTTAGAAAACATGTTATAGAGTTGCAGAAAATATTTCTGAAGACCTGGATATAGCACATCCCATAAGTCTATGCAAGTTAATGACTTTCACTTTATATCTTTATACCAGTATAATATGTCATAAAACATCCTCTAGGAGGATTATCTCATTATATAGGATTGTAAACTCGTCTACCAGTAATTAGATTGGTCACACTTCAGTCCACACTGCTATCTGCCTGTCCTTACACTGACAACCTGCTGTGGATATATCCAGAATACAACAGAAAGCTGACAACTTCAATCAGATCCTCTAACTGGATATAAAGAGAGTACTGTTGGAGTTCAAGCTCGACAAGTTTGTAGAACTTTTAGAAAAATGTTTGGTTCGAAGCTGCACGTCGCCATTTTGGGAGGATTGCCGCTCCCGATGATATCAGATCATTAACTCTTCAAATGCAGCTGGCAAAATCACCAGTTGCGTGTTAATTATTAAAACTTGTGTGCCGGCACCAGGGCTGCATCCGCCATGAGGCAAGATGAGAATCTCCCCTCAGGCGGCAGATGTCCAGGCCCTAAAGGAGGCGGCAAAAGATGGGCCCATAATCGGGGTAATTCAGGAAGCCATTGCCGCCCGAATCACCCACATGAAAACTCAATCGTGCCTGTATCTTGAAGATATAGATATTTATTTACATTTTCGCTTAGCAAATAGGCAAGAATCAGCACTGGCCGGCACCAGTGTTCCACATGCAAGTGGGTGTGAGCCAAAGCCAGAGATGGAAGTTCGTGGTTCGGTCTGGGGGTTTGAATCCCGTTGTTTGGGTCTGTTTTCAAACAATTTTCAACCCAGTCTCAATGAGACGGCTCTAACCAAAGTCTCTAAAGACCTTCTGTCTCCTAAGGCAAACCATCCCTCTCGATCTGTCCACTGCATTTGATATTGTCGACAATTCTCTCCTGTCATCACATATCTGATCTTTTTCCTGAACTTCCTCATACTCTCCAACAGCGCCTGCAGGGTCTGTCACATAACAACTACTCACCTCATCCCATCTCTGTTATTTCATCACTTCAGTATATCACAATTTAGCACAGAGTGCACAGTTGATGTCTGTATACTTGATTTACATTATGGTATAAACCTTGTTGTATTTGATTGGAGCAATGAACTACATGGATAGATAATTATTTTGAGATCTCGGATACAACTGGTATTATCCAAGTGAGGTTAAGAAACAATATATAGGAGTTCTAGATTTACATTTTTACACATGATGAGAGTGGTGGTCCCGTCATTGTATAGTGCGTCACCTTAAAGAGGGCTTGTTACCCTAAAAATGGTAGCCCAACCCCAGATATAGCAGTGTTAAACTGCTAGTTTTATGGGAACCTTCTGATAAAGCTAGCGAACACTGCAGTGCCATAGCCTCAGAAAGGGGCAGGGCGGTGGTGACTGCCGCATAAATTGTGGCAGTCACCGCTGGCCTATAGTGTGGGAGTGTCCGGGGGCGAAGCACAGGAGAGGGCACCACTTTAGACCGCCCCTTCATGAATATACCGGACCGCTGTAAGCTCGGTCCGGTGTTCTGAGTGTCAGGACAACTGTCACAGTCCCGGAGGGTACTAGGAAGAACCGTTAGGGAGAGTCGGTGGACTCTCTGGAAAACCGTGGGAGATGATGGTACTAGCCGACACCCTGGAACGGAGTCTAAGTTGCACCTAGTCTTCACCAGAGCCCGCCGCAATACTGGAATCTCAGGAACAGGAAGGAACACTGAAGGCTTTCACTTAGCAAGAAACGATGCTGAAGATCCGGCGAGGCTGAAAGGGAGGTGCTGGATTATAAGGGCGAGCCGGATTAGCCAGCGCCAATCAGAAGGACGCTGGCCCTTTAAGGCTAGGAGAGCCAGCGTGCTGAGGCCTAGGAGCGGGGACTTGCACGGCCTAATTGGATGGGAAGCAGGCTCGTGGAAAGGTGAGTCCGGGCCGGGGGCGCCACGCCACACCCACAAGGATCGTGGGTGCATCTGTGACACTGAGGATATGGCAGTGCAGTGTTCACTAGGTTTATCAGAAGGTTAAAGTAAGTGATTTGACACTGCTATTACTGGGGCAGCGCTAGTAAGCAGCTCCTAGAGTGTTTTTTTAGGGTGGCAGGTCCTTTTTAAGTGTTCCATCTGGCTAATATTAGCTACAAATTCTTCTCTTTAGAATATTGTAATATTTCTATTTTATATGTTGCAAATGTTTCCAATTAAAATTTGACCGTTTTTGAGATACGTGGGTCAATGCTTTGCGTTTTGTTTGGTAGATGAAATATATTTAGAAGGACTTGGATTATTGTGCATGAGGTGTGTTTCTAGGCGATCCACACCATGTTCCCTATTTCTGTGACCTAAAATTACATGTCCAAATTTAACACGGCTTTTAATATAATCAATTTCATATCCACAAAAGAAGAAACAAAAGTTTTACTGTATATACAAAATCCCAGCTAGAGAAGGGTATTGATTGGAATCAGACTGCCCTCTATTGGTAGGGAGAGGGAAATGCTCAGAGAAATCTATGATTGGTTTGTACCGGAAAATGGATCGGGACAGTGTCACAAGAATTTTGTTACATGAACTGGAATTTTTATAAGATTTCACTCGGTACCACAGACAGTTGTAAATAAAGAACTAATAACTCAGTTAGTAGCCCTAAGGAGAGTCTTTCATCCTCACACTCTTCCTGAAAATCCGAGACTGTTGGAGGCTGCAGTGATGAGAGAAGGTTCCACAAAGTCACCTATCTCCCTACTGCATTTCTGTTATTGAACACTATTAAAATCCATAACAATAAATCTAAAACTGGTTACAGCAGCAGATGAGGTACATAGAGAAAGATCTCTGCCCATTCAGTCACAACATGATATTCCACATATATCTTGACATCGTATTATATCAAATCATTGTATCAAATGCCCTTGGCCTATGCAATATGTAGTCTGTTATGTTAACAAAAGTGTATCCTTACCCATGAGGATGGTACCAATGAGCGTGACCCGGATGGCTTCTACCCCGACGCGCGTTTTGGCTTGGACAAGCCTTCGTCTGGGGGTGGCATTTCTAGAGTTCAGCCACAGTGATCTTGGGGTTCTTCTTTAACTCTCTCACTCTGAAGGAATCTTAAGTGCTGCAGAAATTCTTTTGTAACCTTGGCCAGATATGTGCCAAAATGTCATGGGTGCTCCCGCGATCCCCCGTGTACCCCCACTGCAGCCCTGCCAGTTCTCTTACCTCTCCCGGATCCTGCTCTTCCCCGGACTGCCTGCCGAAAATTTAAAGGGCCGGCGCATCGCTAATTGGTGCACTGGCTGAACACCTCACCTTTAAGAATCCTGCCTCTTCCTGTCACCCCTTCCGGATCTTTGTGCCTCATAGCCTAAGAGAAAGCTTCCAAGCGAGTATTCCTGCGTTCCTGTGTATTCCTGCTTCCTGTGTGTCCCTGCTCCTGAGCCCTGTGTTGCCGTGTTACCCGAGTTCCTCCGTGCTGCTGTGTTCCGTGTGCCTGTGTTCCCGTTCCCACCTGCCTGGACCTCCCGTTGCTGACCCCGGACTTGGACTGATCTCGACAGTAAAATCCGGCCATGGATCCCGCCGCGGTTCTGCCTCCCAGTCAGCCTGATCTTGCCACCATCGTGATCCACCAATCCCGGCAGATCGCTGCACAGCGGAATCAGCTTGAACAAGTCACCGCCATGCTGCAACAGCTGCTAGCTACAGTCTCTTGAGGCTGCTCCTGCGACTCCTGCTACCTCGGCTTGCCTTCCTGCTGCTGAACCCATGCTACATCTCTCCTTGCCCGGCAAGTATGATGGAGATCCCAAGATGTGCAGGGGCTTTATAACTCAGTGCTCACTGCACATAGAACTCATGCCATCACAATTTGTCACCGAGCGGTCCAAGGTGGCCTTTTTCCTCAGTCTCCTTTCCGGGAAAGCCCTGGCCTGGGCTACTCCTCTTTGGGACAGAGATGACCCAGTTAGGTCTACCTTCATGGCATTTCTGGCAGAGTTTCGGTCAGTCTTCGAGGAACTGGCATGGGCCTCCTCTGAGGAGACTGCATTATTGAACCTGCGCCAGGGCAACTCGTCTGTGGGAGAGTACGCAGTTCAGTTCCGCACCCTGGCTTCCAAACTGCCTGGAACGATGCAGCCCTCATAGCTACATTTAAGAAAGGACTCTCTGCACAAGTCAAGGAGGCGCTTGCGGCTCGGGACCTACCGTCAACTCTGAGTGGTCTCATCACCCTGGCCACTCGAATTGACGTTCAGTTTAGGGAGCATGCTGATGAACTACACTTCGAGTACCCCAAAGGCCGTGCTAGACGTCTTCCTCGCCTGGCACCTGTCTTCCAAAAGCCGCTCCAGCCCCCACCTGACTCTTCTGCTGCGGAACTGTGGACCGAATCCGGCTTTTGCTACAAGAGCGTTCCAGACGACATCAGGAGAACCTCTGCATGTATTGTGCCAGCCCGGAGCACTTTGTCGGGTCTTGTCCAGCCCGTCCCCAACGTCCGGGAAACGCCAGCACCTAGGGTTCTTAGGAGAGGTGTGAGCAAAGCTTCTCCACGCTTGATGATTCCTGTGCTCCTCAGCGCTGGTACCGGCACCCCGATTCAGGTCTCTGCTTGCCTGGATTCAGGCTCTACAGCAAACTTTGTGGACGCAGCCCTGGTCTCCCAGCACCACTTCCCGGTGGTTCATCTCAAGAAGCCATTGTCCATTGCCTCGGTTAATGGCCAGATCCTTTCTGTACCCATCTGGTTTCAGACTGAACCCCTGCTCTTGCAAGTTGGCGCTCTACATAAGGAGAGACTTTCTTTGTTTGTTCTACCCCGAAGCACTTCCGCTCTCCTGTTAGGCCTCCCCTGGTTACAACGTCATGCCCCCGTGCTGGACTGGTCTTCTGGGGAGATTCTCAGATGGGGCCCGGACTGTTCTCACTGTATGGAGATCCCTCATCTGCTTCCTGTCAGGACTTCCAGTCCATATCTTGACTTCGCAGATGTGTTCTCCAAGAAACAGGCTGAAGCCCTTCCTCCACATCGTCCCTACGACTGCCCCATTGATCTGCTGCCAGGTACTTCTCCTCCACGGGGTCGGGTGTACCCGCTCTCAGTACCTGAGACTGCCGCTATGCCTGAATATGTAAAAGAGAATCTGCAATGAGGCTTCATCCGCAAATCCTCCTCACCAGCTGGCGCTGGTTTCTTTTTTGTCACTAAGAAGGATGGCTCTCTCCGCCCCTGTATAGACTATCGCGGTCTTAACAAAGTCACTGTTAAGAATCGCTACCCTCTGTTTGACCGTCTGCGGGGTGCAAGAATTTTTTCCAAATTGGATCTCCGTGGGGCCTACAACCTCATCCGTATCAGGAAGGGTGATGAATGGAAGACCGCCCGTGATGGGCATTTTGAATATCTAGTTATGCCCTTCGGACTTTGTAATGCACCAGCCGTTTTTCAGGAATTTGTTAATGATATCTTCCGCGATTTATTGTACAGTTGTGTGGTGGTTTACCTGGATGACATTCTAGTGTATTCTGCGGATCTCAAGTCCCACCAGTCCCACGTACGGCAAGTGCTCAGCCGCCTCAGGATGAACCATCTCTACGCTAAACTGGAGAAGTGCTAGTTTCATCGGAAGAGCCTTCCATTCCTGGGCTACCTAGTTTCTGATAAAGGCTTGCAGATGGATCCTGAAAGTTGTCTGCGGTTCTTCAGTGGCCACGCCCAGTGGGACTGCGAGCTATACAAAGATTTCTGGGCTTTGCTAATTATTATAGACAATTTATCCCACATTTTTCATCTCTGGTCGCGCCGATGGTGGCGCTTCCGAAGAAGGGTGCTAATTCCTGTGTCTGGCCACCAGTGGCAGAAGAGGCCTTCACGAAATTAAAGACGGCTTTTTCCTCTTTTCACTTCTTGCCCGACCTGATACTGAAAAGCCGTTCCTTGTGGAAGTTGATGCCTCCTCCGTGTGCGCTGGGGCCGTCCTTACCCAGAAGGGGTCTAGGGGCCGTACTCTCACTTGCGGCTTCTTCTCCAAGACCTTCTCCTCCGGGGAGAGAAATTATTCTATTGAAGATCGGGAGCTTCTAGCTATCAAGCTTGCTTTGGAAGAGTGGCGCCATCTGCTGGAGGGAGCCCGATTTCCAGTCAGCATTTTCAACGGACCACAAAAACCTCCAATACCTACAGACGGCTCAGCGATTGAATCCACGTCAAGCCCGGTGGTCCCTCTTCTTTTCTCGCTGTGACTTTCAAATCCATTTTCGTCCTGCAGAGAAAAACATCAAGGCTGACGCCATTTTGTTCCTCCAGAGAGACTTGTGCTTGCAGCGCCGGTGGACCTCCGGCAGCTGCCTCCCGGCAAGACTTATGTGCGACCTGGTCTTCGAAAGAGGATCCTGACCTGGGGACATTATTCTCGTGTGGCTGGGCACCCTGTGGTGCAGCGCTCTGTGGCCTTAATTTCCCGATTCTACTGGTGGCCTGATTTGGTCAAGGACGTTCGGGATTTTGTGGGTTCCTGTGCCTCCTGTGCCCGCAACAAGCCCTCACGACTAAAATCTGCTGGTCTTCTGTTGCCGTTACCCCTGCCTACCAGCCCATGGTCTCATGGGGCTATGGACTTTGTTACGGATCTGCCGCATCTGGCAATACCGTTATCTGGGTGGTGACTGACCGCTTTTCAGAGATGTCTCATTTTGTCCCTCTGCCAGGTTTGCCTTCTGCTCCACGTCTCGCCAGCCTCTTCTTCCAGCTTATTTTCCGGCTTCATGGTCTCCCCCGACACATCGGGGTTCAGTTCGTGTCCAAATTCTGGGGATCTCTGTGCAACCAGTTGCAGGTGAAATTGGACTTTTCTTCTGCCTATCACCCACAGACTAACGGCCATGTGGAGAGGGTGAATCAGACTTTAGCTTGCTACCTCCGCCACTTTTTCTCTACCCGTCAGGACGACTGGGCTTCTCTTCTACCATGGGCGGAGTTCTCTTACAATTCCCTGGACTCCACTTCTGCCAGTTCTGCTCCCTTTTTTATTAACTACGGACTGCATCCTCGGCCTCCTCTTCCATTACTCTTGTCTGCAGATGTTCCTTCTGTGGAGGTCTTGGTACGTGAACTTAAAGCCATTTGGGAACAAGTCCACGCCTCATTGCTCCAAGCTTCAGCCCAGACCAAGCGTCAAGCGGACAAAAGAGGCCAACCATTTCCTGTTTTAGCTCCTGGTGGCGGGGTCTGGCTGTCCGTCAAGTATGTCCGGCTGAAGATCCCGGACTATAAATTGGGTCCCCGGTTCTTGGGTCCATTTGAAATCCTTAGCAGCATCAACCCTGTGGCTTACAAGTTCCGTCTGCTTCCTAGCATGCGCACTTCAAACTCCTTAAGCCAGTCCTCCTCAACCGCTTCAACCGACAAATTTCTCCTCCTCCGGCACCACAGGCTGATTCCACCAATGTTTTCGAGGTGAAAGAGATCCTGGATACGAAGACGGTAAGAGGTAGGTGGTTGTTTCTGGTAGACTGGAAAGGATTTGGTCCTGAGGAGAGATCGTGGGAACCAGAGGATAGCATCCTGGACAAGAGCCTGCTTCAACGTTTTCTTAGGCCCAAGAAGAGAGGGAGGCTGAAGGGGGGGTACTGTCACGGGTGCTCCCGCGATCCCTGTCTCGGATCGCGGTCGCACCCATGCTCCCCCGTGTACCCCCGCTGCAGCCCCGCCAGTTCTCTTACCTCTCCCGGATCCTGCTCTTCCCCGGACTGCTGTGCGCGCTAATTGGTGCACTGGCTGAACACCTCACCTTTAAGAATCCTGCCTCTTCCTGTCTCCCCTGCCAGATCTTTGTGCCTCATAGCCTAAGAGAAAGCTTCCAAGCGAGTATTTCTGCGTTCCTGTGTATTCCTGCGTTCCTGCCGCCTGCCCTGACCCTGTGCCTGGACCTGACTACGAGATTGCCATCCGCTAAGGTACCTCGACCTGGGCTGCCACCGCGGGCTAGTCACACCTGGGAATGACCTTGGAGTATCCTGCCGCAGCAAGTCCAACCCGCTTTGCGGCGGGCTTTGGTGAATACCAGGTGCCACTTAGACTCCCGTCCCAGGTGTCGGCTAGTTCCATCTCCCGCGGTGGTCCAGAGGATCCACTGATCTTGACACAAAAGTTGGTCTCTGAGCTCCTTGGGCAGTTCCGTTGACCTCATGATTCTCTTATGCTCTGTGAGATGTTATATAGACAGGTGTGGGCCTTTCTTAATCAAGTCCAATCAGTTTAATTAAACTGAGCTGGATTCCAGTGAAGGAATAGAACAATCTCAAGGAGTGTTCCTCCATATTTTACAACAAAATTAGGTTTGGGACCTGGACTTTAGGACAAATTTTTATCTGAACATGAACCCCAATGAAGTGAATGGGGACCCAAATTTTCCCTGCGCAAAATTGGAAAGTACTCAAATAATAACATAGCATAAAAATATATAAAGAGAAGAATCATTGAAAAAATGAACTAAAATATCTCAGCAGTTAAAGGCATTTTAGATGTTCGCAGGATTAAGTGGCAATGGAAAAACGAGACACCTTTCCTCTCACTGCTTATAAATCTATGGTAAAGCAGAAAAGGTTTTAAAACAAAGTTGTGTGGTATCCACGCCTGGTTCATCTTAGCGAACGTTAAGATATCCAAGTTGGTTGTAGAGACGTGAATCCTCTTGTAGGTGATGACACCACTTGCCGTGGTGAACACGTGTTGTGGACAGATACTCCTCCACAAAGTCACATTCTGCCTCTTGGTTACTATATACCTCATCCAATGGTGGTTTAGTTTGAGCAGAAGGCAACACACTGAGGCCATGCCCACTTTGCTGGTGTTCCTGCTGCAATGGCGACTTTCACTGTTTCTTCACACCCGGACATTCTGTAACTGGAATTACACAATTGCCTGCTGCTGACGCACCCTTTCCAGCATATGCAAAGTAGAATTCCACCTAGTTGGAACTCCTTGTCTACTCCTACGCCAGAGCATGTCCTGCCTCAGGACTATCCACCACAGCATTAACCGTGTGGGTAGTTAATGGTCTGTAACATCCTGGGAGTAATAGCATTATGCAGTGCACATCTGATTTTGTCCAGAACCTGATGGTGCGGGGCAGGGGGTGCCTGCCGGGAAAAGTAGTGGTGGCTGGAAACTTTACACTGTGGGACAGCGGCCACTTTGAAATGTTTTAAGTTGTCCATCTCCACCAACCATAATGGAAGCATTTCAAAGGACATCACTTTCTATCCACGCTTGGGGAAATGGAGGTCTATATGAATGGTCTGGACTGTCTTGGTGATAGTGATGGTGGTGTTGCTGGTGGTTGTAGTAGTGGTGGCACCACTTCCTCCCTTTGCGGGGAGCCAGGTGGCCTTGTGGCTAGGGAAGGAGTGGAACAGGCTAGGACAACTGAAGCAGTGTTTGGAGCCTTAGGTGTTTTTTTGGTGTCTCAACCACTGCATCTCATGCTTACTTTGCAGGTTCCTGGTCATACAGGCCACGCTTTATGTACTGGTGGTGAATGACTGTCTTTTGGATTTTGTGGATTCCAAGCCACCACATTTTTGTCTGAAGTATCACTACCTTCCACCCATCTAGGACCTCATCATTACTTCTCACTTCTTATACCACTGAGCTAGCACAGCTGCCCTCTTTCTCTGTATGCACATCACAGAAATTCACAGCCATTGGCAGTTGTTTTTCATCATCATCATAGGTCTCTTCTGACAGTCCACCATCCACACATTCATCTTCTGCTGTCTGCCATGTTATTGACCAATGCCTCAACTGTGTGTGCCCTATTGGGGTTTACCAGTTCATGCAGTTCATCGTAGTGCCCCCTCTTATTTTGCTCCCCCCCCCCAGCAGGTCCTACTCTAATTTTGCCTCCCCTGCTTGTTGTGCTCCCACATTATACATTGATACGGCACACAGTTCCATACACTTACCCCTTATAGTGGAGGCAGAAGTCTTCAGGATCTCAAGTCTTTAGAGCTTAGAGCTGAGGACATACACGGGGAAGGAGGCCACAGCTAGTACAGGAACCACAGACTGTTTCTGCATTCTGTGCCGTGATCCTGGCAGACATGAGAGCTGGGAGCTCCCCTCCCCTCTACCCTCTGACCTGACAACGCTAGCAGCCTGTGCCTTCCTTTCTTGGTCCTGTGCCCCCTTGTTGTGCTCTGTGGTTGTCGCACCATCTGGTTTTAGAAATGTATATAAATGAGACCACACCAGAGCCATTTACATACCAGCTTCAGAGTTGATTGCTTCATGTTTTATCAGAGCAGAACTATTGTCAGTGAATGCATTTTGTGTTGCATTTCCTCCTTTTGATAAATGTTACTATTTCATCATAAATGAGATTTATACTGCTGATGGAGAGCTCATAGTGGATATGATTGTGACATTGTTGATAAATGTTTTACAGGTTTATATTAGTCGCCTGCTGAAGTGAGCAGCGCCTGACGCTTGATGAGCCCCCGGGGGATTTACTGGAATGTAGTAAAAGCATAAAACATGAAAACAATAAACTGCCAAGATGTTTCAAGGATAGGTTCAAAGCACAATATATAACCCATTATATACGATACATACAATAAAATTCCAAAAATAAGATGAAAAATGTACGTAGTAGAACACAGAGAGGACTAAGGGTTATGACACAAGGGCAGGCTGTTGATGTCATATTTGAGGCATAAAAGAATCAAGAATAATAATTATCGTCTATCACACAGGTTCTTGCTTTATGGTTTTGGCTTCAAAAATTGCACCAAAAAAACCCCACAATGGGGCACATTTATTTACCCAGCCGACGGAGTTCACACGAAGTGCATTGTCCAACCGAAATGCCCTGTGCCGCGATTCACAAAGATCGTGCACCCGATATCCTGCATGTGTCGCTTCCCCACTCAGGTCCCCGGAGTTCACCTGCTTCTTCCTGGTGTAAGCGCTTGGACTTGCAACATAATTTGAATCTTAAATCCCGCGATGAGTCCGGCTGAATCGGCCAGCCCCCGATTTCTGCTGCATGAAAGCCGGTGCAGCTGCACCAAAATCCAATCGCGTGCGATACAATCCCCTTCTAAATACCTGTCCCAGTGGCACAAATCCTGAAAACCATGAACCGTCCGATGAAAATGTGATCTGCGGGCCCTTAGTAAATGAGCGCAATTGGGGCTTATTTACTAAGGGTCGCGTATCGGATTTTCGTCGGACTGTTCATGGTTTTCGGTATTTGCACTACTGGGATAGGTATTTAGCAGGGGTTTGTGCTGGGATTGTGCTGCACGCAGTTGAATTTTGGCGGAGCTGCGCCGGCTTTCATGCGGTAGAAATGGGGGGGGGTCGTCGGACGATCTGACTGATTCAGACTGAGTGCGGGATTAAACTATCAAGACATGCACTTACATGCACCAGGAAGAAACTCCAGGGATCTGAGCGGGGAAGAGACACATGCAGGATATCGGGCGCAGGATCTTAGTGACTCCCCGCACAGCGCATTATACACGGACAATGCACTTACATGCACCAGGAAGAAGAAGGTGAACTCCGGGGACCTGAGCGGGGAAGAGACACATGCAGAATATCGGGCGCACAATCTTAGTGAATCACCTCAAAGTGCGTGATCGTCGGAACAATGCACTTTGGATGAACTCCTCGGCCGGGTAAGTAAATGTGCCCCAATATGGGACAGATTTATGAAGCTGCCTAAGAGGAAGAATGTGCTTAGTTGCCCATGGAAACCAAATTCAGCTCAGCTTTCATTTTAGTAGTGCTCATGAATATTTTAATGGAGAGCTATAATTGGTAGCCATGGGCAACTAAGAACATTCTTACTCTTAGGCAGCTTCATAAATCTGCGCCGATATGTTGTTACCCTAAATTGGAATCAGAAATGTTTTCAGATTTATTATACTTATCCATATGCAGGAGCAGCATTAAAGTCTGTATAGTAATCCTTGCATCTAGGATCCCTGCACCCCTCAGGGACAACTGCCCTGTCCATTGGGGGTACAGGGACTCCTAGCATCGTAGTTGGCATTTAACTCACCAAATACCAAATGTCAACTCATAAATACATCCCCCACCCATATCATTTATAAGGGTTCATCAAAACCCGTCAGGTAGATCGATCACAAAATGAGCTTTTCTTTGAACCCCAATGCCCCCCATGGTGTGGAGACAATCTCAGCTCAGATGCACAGGTAGTGCATGCGGCGCATGGAACTAATTATAGAAATGAGGTTTACAGCCGATGGATGACATGTAATTCGGAGTCTGTGTCATTTCTTCTCTTCCTCATAGCTTAGACTGGACTTTGCCTCCTGTTAACTACATAATTTGCTACATAACAGACGACTATTATAAAGTCTGTTTTATCACATTGTGTCTGCTGTCATCATTGACAAGGCTCCGCCCACTTCTCATACGGCATCACCTATGTAATAAAGCACAGATCCCCCACAGATCTCACATCAGTCACTGATACAAGGGACGCGAGGAGCCGAGAGCGATGGGGATCCTGACCAGGATATTGGCTTCATGTTTGGTGATTGGTGAGGAGTTTTGTTTTTCTTCGATTATATTTTAGATGAATTATTTTTTTAATGGGGGAACTCTGATCATTTTTGAAACTAAAGGGACCAGAGGGAGTTGTAGTTTTGCATCAGCTGGAGATCCACCGGTGGGAGACTTATTCATCCCTGAAGACTTAATGAAGGACAATTTTTGCAATTTCCGTGAAATAGTTCGGAGTATTTTACTTGTGACAGATTTATCTATTATTTACATTAATATGTGTGTGAATTTTTGGATGTTTAGACCTTCCAGGGTGGACTAAGCCCATGGACCATTGTTGATCAAATCGTTGACCCCTCGTCTATCTAATTTTTTTTTCAGTTGTCAATTGTTGTCAGAATATGGTACCAGAACCAAACTTAATTCATAAATAAAAAACTGTGGAAGTGGGGTCCAGTTCAGTAATGCAGTTTTTGGACTTTTGGAGTCACACAGGGCTGAAGACCCTTCCCATTATGAAGTCTACAGCGCAGTATAAAACTTGGTGGTCATTGGCTTACAGAAGCTGTGGCTGCTTAAATGGACACTGTCCAGAGTATTTACCCCACTAGACTATCTTCCCCCTAGGGCAGTGATGGCGAACCTTTTAGTGGCCGAGTGCCCAAAAAGCAACCCAAAACCCCCCTTATTTATCGCGAGGTGCCAACCAAAAATTAAAGCAGTAACTTATTGTTCCCTGTTCTTCAACAACTTTGAATCATATTGGCCTCCTGAGGACAGCAACACAGTATAAATATGGAAAATTTACATTATTTTAACTACTTTCCAGTGTCCCTCTGTACACAGAGAATCGTGGGGCCAGCAGGAGGTCCTCCAAAGGTAATTCAGCCCTCTCTACTCATTCTCCCTCTTCCCACAGTCCCAAGTAGCGATGGAGGTATCAAAATATGACTGAAAGCAGCATCTTTTAAGTTGCTTGGAACTGCAGGAAGAATCTTTGAGTCCTGTCTAGTGTGCTGGCCCAGGTGCCAACAGAAAGGGCTCTGAGTGCCGCCTCTGGCACCCGTGCCATAGGTTCGCCATCACTGCCCTAGGGTATGTCTTTTGTGAATCACCTCTCCTACCAAAGATACAGTCAAGGAGGTGGGGGGTTTCCCTATAAAGTCAAGCCACTCCACCTCCTGATGGGCATTTGCACTGCTTACCCTGCCCCCTATCTCCGGAGTCACTCTCCCGCTTGTGATCTCGGCACCGATTATGTGCATCCCTGGTCTGGGAGACCACACATGCTCCACAAAACCGCAGCATGGGAACAACACTCAGGCAGTGAGTGGCCGGCTGGTGGCTTCCAAGCTGAAGTAATGTGAAGCATGTGCAGCACAGTGTAGGCAGCTGGTACATGCACGGCATGACAGCGTACTGTTTGTGGGTTTAAGGGGCTAGAGGAAGTGACTAGTTCCCTTTAACTACCCATAACAACAAGCCTGATGCGATCTAAAAGATGTTAGTCATAGCTTTATTCAGATCGAAGATCTATAGATACGGATGTGTAGTCTGAAGTGACCCCTATCCTGCCTCAGCCTTTAAAAATGAAAATTTTACATAAAAAAAGGAATTCTAAAAAAAGAGGGCTAATATTTAATGGGGTAAAATCATAGTGCAGCTATATACAAAATCCAAAAAGTTATACGACAAAACCTAAAATTTTCATATGCAAAAAATTCATAAAAATATCTTTAAAGGACACCTGCTATAAGTTTATTGATGGTAGATGTGTCCTAATAAGACATTCCTGGGACAATGATCCTTAGGGCTTCTCTTATCCTGCCTGGTCCTGCCCCCGCCAGCAAATAGATAGGTGATGGGCAGGACCGCTAGTGCTACAGGGGGTGCACATACATTAAAATTCAAGACTCCCTGAGGCGCTCAGGTAAAGTAGCCTGAAAGCCCCAAAAAAGATAAAGAAAAATCCCCCGATACCCCATCCCATAAAAAAAAAAATAATACAACAAAAAAAAGTGAAAAATTCCAAAGAACATTACATATTGGGGCTCATTTACTAAGGGTCACACTTTCTTTGGACTTTTTTGGGATTTGACAGCTAAGACAACTGGGATTGTGTTGCATGCGATCGGATTTTGGTGCAGCTGTGGTTTTTTCATGCAACAGAAATCGGAGGGCGTGCCGTCAGACAATCCGACTGATTCGGACTGAGGGTGGGATTTATGATTCAAATTGTGTCGCAAGACAATGCACTTACATACATCGGGACGAAGAAGGTGAACTGCGGCGGAACTGAGCGGGGAAGCGACACATGCAGGATATCGGCCACATGATCTTACTGAATTGCCCCAGAGGGCATTATCGTCAGACACTACGTACCTCGTGAACTCCAGTGGCCGGACAAGTAAATGTGCCTCATTGGGTATCACCACATCCGAAACAACACGTACAATAAAATAAAATTTTCACTGAACTGGTGCGGTAAACGCTGTGAACAAAAAAAAAACTCAACCATCAAGGTACAACCACCTGAAGGCCACATAGACAGGGGTCATTTATGATCAACCTTCAAATGGAAAACTGCCATAAATTTTATCTCCTTGGCGCCACAATATCGATGTTTTCCGACACTCACAACTTGTTCTTGTTTTGGGTTCAGAATTATGGCGCCACTTGTGAATCCGACACTTTTCGGGCATTTCTAATTTTCCAACTCCTGTTTTGGCTCAATTCTTGGCACATAATTAGAGCAGCTAAAAGCTGGTCTAGGGATTTCTAAATCACCTTTTTGAATGGGGAGACAGTTCTAAACCTTTGTGTTTGTTCGCCAAATCATTAGTCCCTTGTGCCACAAACTGAAACCCCACTGAAAATTAGAGACTGTTTCCTGCACCACCCTGCGCCCAAATTGATGATTAACCCCTAAAGATTCTGCAGATTAACTCCATGACACCTACAAACAGAACACTTAGCCAATTTGGAAAACAATATACTACTTTTATTGCATACTCAATTAAGACAAAATATCACAATTAGAGATGAGCGAGCACTAAAATGCTCGGGTGCTCGTTATTCGAGATGAACTTTTCCAGATGCTCGAGTGCTCGTCTCGAATAACGAGCCCCATTGAAGTCAATGGGAGACCCGAGCATTTTTCAAAGGGACCATGGTTCAGGAATAAAATGTGTTATTTAATTGAAAAAGAATGTCTTCTGATAAGTGATCAGATGTATGCAAACATCTGCAATCTATTCTTCACTGTTCCGCGCGTATATTATCTCCCGACAAGTTATCAGATGTGAAGAACAGTGAAGAATAGAATAAAAACAGTGAACACAGGATCATTTAAGTGAAAAACACAGTGAAGAATAGATTACAGATGTTCGGCACATCTGCTTACTTGTCGGGGTGATACTCTGTCCCGGGATCGCTCCTCTTCTTCCACTGAAGTCTCCCCGTGCTGCCCGATGTCTCCCCGTGCTGCCCGATGTCTCCCCCGTGCTGCCCGATGTCTCCCCGTGCTGCCCGATGTCTCCCCCGTGCTGCCCGATGTCTCTCCGTGCTGCCCGATGTCTCCCCCGTGCTGCCCGATGTCTCCCCGTGCTGTCCGATGTCTCCCCCGTGCTGCCCGATGTCTCCCCGCACTGCCCGATGTCTCCCCGCGCTGCCCGATGTCTCCCCGCGCTGCCCGATGTCTCCCCCGCGCTGCCCGATGTCTCCCCGTGCTGCCCGATGTCTCCCCCGTGCTGCCCGATGTCTCCCCCGTGCTGCCCGATGTCTGCCCCGTGCTGCCCGATGTCTCCCCCGTGCTGCCCGATGTCTCCCCCGAGCTGCCCGATGTCTCCCCGCGCTGCCCGATGTCTCCCCCGTGCTGCCCGATGTCTCCCCGTGCTGCCCGATGTCTCCCCCGTGCTGCCCGATGTCTCCCCGTGCTGCCCGATGTCTCCCCGCGCTGCCCGATGTCTCCCCGCGCTGCCCGATGTCTCCCCGTGCTGCCCGATGTCTCCCCGTGCTGCTTGATGTCTCCCTGCTGCTTGATGTCTCCCTGCTGCCGTTCCGCGCGTATCTTCCGACAAGTAAGCAGATGTGCCGAACATCTGTAATCTATTCTTCACTGTGTTCTTCACTGTCTTTTTCACTTAAATGATCCTGTGTTCACTGTTTTTATTCTATTCTTCATTGTTCTTCCCTGTGTTTTTTTAATTAAATGCTCGATCTTGAGCAGGGGAAATACTCGTCCAAGCAACGAGCCGTTTCGAGTACCTTAATACTCGAACGAGCATCAAGCTCGGACGAGTATACTCGCTCATCTCTAATCACAATACATAAACTGATCAACAGGAACGATCACATGGCTTAATGGGACTATCACATAGGACCGTTAAAAACATGTGGGACGGAATTGAGAGGTGGGGTATATTGCAATGCAGGTCACATAATGCAATACATAAGCCACATGCCCGATAGTAGGTTATTGTGCAAATAATGCAGTAAAGTGAGCTGAGTGCTGTCCGCACAACCTGGTGTACGCTGCTTCCCTACTGGCATGTAAAGTGCTCAATGCATGTGCAAATAGTAAAATGTAAACATACCCTTGGCCATGATATACCTCCCGTCTCCCACAACCAGGTTCACCAATTAACTCCATGTTATAAAATACCTTCAGCAGTAAAATTATTTTGCCAATCGTTAGAAAAGATACAGAAGCTGCTGGAGGTAACGTGTGTATCTCAATTTGTTTTAAAGATATCTTCATATCTGGATTTTGCACATCTGCGGAGACAATGAAATTTGAAACTTCGGTGGAAACATTCGACCCACACATAGAAATCATAGAAACATCCGATCAAGTGCTTGCAGAAATTGCTGAAATTGAGGGGTCAGGAGCAGGTGCATCAACCACTTCATCAAATCCAATCACCGGAGACATTGAGGGGTCAGGAACAGCTGAATCAACCACGTCGTTACAAACCACCAACATTATTTCTACATCTACTACACAAGGTACGTTAGGTCATTTTGGGTTAAAATCGTGGCTCATGTTCTGTTTTCAGAAACCCTAGTTTTCCAACCAAGATGTGTACTTTAAGGATTACTTGGTGTATCTCGAGGGGTACGAGCACTCTGCTCTTGTTGGTAATTTCAGGTATCTCCTATGACCCTAAATTTTTGGGTTCTCTGGTGTAAGTTGGTTGGCGTAAGACGTTAGTAGTTTAGGAACTCTATGTTCCTATGCTCTAGGTTATGTTTTATTTAAATAATGTCTACTTTTATGGTTAAGTCACCAATAAACTGGCAAATCTCTTCTAAATATCCACCCAAAAATGCTTTCTTATGGTCTTCCAGAGGGGTGGTTTGTAGCATTTTGGAAATCTTGGGTTGTCCTTAAAGGTTTTGAAGCTGGACCTTCTTAGCTGAACGTTCACTGTCTATAAATCTTGACATTTTTTGATATTCACAGGTGCTTCAACGTCAAATTGTCAGAATGGAGGTCACTTTAATGGGAATAATTGTGTCTGTAAACCAAACTTCGAAGGGCGGCTCTGTGAGTTCATCAGGAATGAGATCATTCCAGGTATTATTTTTCTAAATTTCTTTACATTTTAACTTCATCAATTATACAGTACATGTATACACTTGTTTCAAGCCATTTATCTACATATGTGTCCTACTGTAGCTTAACTTTCCCCTTGGATGGAGTCTACCAGTTGGTAGTAAAGCCAATATTTATAAAACTTTTGCTTTTCATTTCTGATTTTGAGAAATGTGTTGTTTTTGTGAAAATTCTATTTTTGTTTTAAAAGGATTTTTTTTAATTTAAAGGGCATTTTAACCCATACTTTGCAATTTTACTCAGTTTAATTGCTGTTTTAGCTCCAATTACTAAATGATGGTCAGTGTAAGATTCCAGATTGTGGGCAGGGACTCTCTAAGTGGACACTTCATGATCCCTCTGTGCTATGAGATGCTGTGTGCTGCCAATGTGCTTAGATTATCAGGGTACAAAGTTTATATACACTTTCATTTAGCTTCTGAACATTGTACTAGTATCTGACACATAAAAAAAGAGAGATGAGACAGATCAGACTCATGAGATGGATATAAGAAACAATAACACACTCAGCTCTGCTGCCTTATCTAACCAATAAAACAGAGTCAGCACTGCTATGTCACCCCCTCACCTGGGATCCAGAGCTCATCTTGTTTGCAGAGCAGCTACTGCTGCGTCCTCTCCATGCTGTGTAGAAGCAAAGTTTAACCAGGAAGTGCCTGTGTCTATAATGCTGTCTGCCCTTTACCCCTCCCCCTGCAATACAAGATAAATTAGAAGGAATTGTCGAATCATAGAAAATTTACGGTCGGATCCAGGGACCAACCAAAATTGTGCACAGCAGGACTGATAGAGACAGGTTAGACTTATATATGTGAAATGCTGCATTTTGTTAATAACAGTGCTATGTTGTTATCCTGGGTATATTTAAGAATCTTGTCTTCATGTGAACACCCCTTTAATTAATTTTTTGGTGCACTGTATGTGGGGTTGAGTCTCATAGACATAAGGGGGGACATTTATCATACACTGGCGCTTGTGCGGCAGCATATGATTGCCCCGTCGCTGCATATTTGCAGAGGCATATATTAAGAGGGCCTGGCGTACAAAATAAACGCAGGTGGCAGTGAGTGTGCCGGCATGGGGACAGTAATGCCTCCACTCGGCCGGCCGCGCCCCCCCTTCACGCCCCTTCATGCCCCTTCATGCCCCACTGGCGTGAAGAGGTGGAGAGGGCAATATATTTGCAAGTGCTAGCAATAAGCCACTGGCGTGGCGCAGAGGTCCTGATAATTATTCCCCAAGGTGTACAAGAATGACAATGAGTCCAGGGACAGGTGGGACCCACCCCCAGAGCACCAGGAGCCAATTTTCATAAAAGTTTAAGCATTTCAAGGGTATTTCCACCAAATCATGATATTGTATAAGTTGTTTTAATTAAATTTGTGGTACTTCAAATTCAAGCTGAGCTAAGGATGGAGACATCTACATGCACATCCTCCATAGATATCAGGAACGGAGGTGGCCTAGCTGGAGCTGGGACTATTACCAGGGATGGGAAGGCATCACTCATTTTAAGTTTGTATTGTATATGAAGTTAGTAACTTCTTCTTTTATGTTAATACAGAAGCCTCCGTCAATGTCACAGTTTCTGTGGAGAATGTAAATTTTACTGAGAAACTTCAGGATTTCACATCAAAAGAATTTAAAGATTTTGAAGCCTGGTTCATAAAGAAGGTAAGTTGGTAAAAAAATTGTCTCATCAACTGGGTATATATAGGTTATTTGAATTATTAGATGTAGTTTTAGGGGTGTTCATCATGAATGGAGTGGTAAGACAAGACCACTGGCGCATTCTCTTCCATAGATTGAGAAAGCCAAGAACACAGCTCTGTGTTCGCTCCAAAAAAGGGACTTTTGCAGCCCCGTGCCAGTAATCATAGGTCCCAAAAATTGAACTGAATTTCCGGTAAAAATCCCCACCAAAATCTCTCCTCTTACCAACCTCATAAATTTTGAATTCTATATTATTTTTACAATGATAATATCATGTTAGATATAAGATTGGGCAAAGACCCAGGTCCATCAAGTCCAACCTATAAGATTAACAAGATGTTTGTTCCCATAACATGTGAATTTTTTGTTCTCATCTTGATGGATTTCATTGACTTTTTTTTATTACAGATGAAACTCGTATATGAACAAGTGACAAACTACCGGGGTGTAAGGATCATCAGTATCAGGTAAGATCTTATGTCTGGTCTAGTGTCTTCATTAGACTTACTTTAGAGAAGTTATTAAATCTCTGGTTCCTCCAACCCCAGGGAAGGAAGTGTGGTGGTGGAACACTTGATAATTCTGCAAGTTACCATTGATGAATATGATGAAGATGTAAGAACAGTGAAAACATTATTGGATAGAACAGCCTGTACATCTGAAGAAGACGGTAAGGACTAGGATCTTATGTTTTAGGAATAAGTCATAGAGTCCTAATTTTTTCTTCTTTCATTTTGCTGTACAATTTTTCAGAATTCTTAGAATCCTTACTCTTTCCTCTGGCTCCAATATTTTCTTAACTTGTAGGGGCTCATTTACTAAGAGTCCATCGGACACATTTCCGTCAGGTTTTCCAAATGTTTCCGATTTGCCCTGAATTACCCCAGGTTTTTAGCGCACGCGATCGGATTTTGGCGCATCGGCGCCGGCTTGCACGCAACAGAAATTGAGGTGGGGGGGGGGGTTGGCTGTTGGACAACCCGACGGATTCGGACAACGCGCAAGATCTAACATTTAGAATTGTGTGGCAAGAAAAGCATTTACAAGCACCAGGAAGAAGATGGTGAACTCCGGCGGACCTCGGCAGAGGGAAGCGACGGATGCAGGAACTTCATGAATACTTGTCAGACCGTCCGAATCGGGGATCGCGACAGGACCGGGTAATTAAATTTTCCCCGTAGAGTTATATTCCCATAATCTTTCCTCATATGACTACAATAGGATTACTATTACTAGTTGAATGCTGAGCTGCCACATGTCGGAGCCACAGGTTTCATGGTTCCTAAGACTATTAGAAATTGGAAATATTTTTGATGGCCTAAGTTCAAAGAAAGTCCAAAACAGCACAGTAAATGTCCAAATCAGCAAACAAGTAACATGTACTAAGCCGGAACTGAATCCAGGCAAAAAGGATCCTACGAATAATAAAGATGAAACGGCAGCACAAAAAATTTAAGTTGAAAAACAGTGATTTTTTTAATCCATAACTGACGATGTTTCGGCTCTTACAAATCCCGAGCCTTTCTCAGGCTCTTAGTGGACGCCTGTGAAGGGATTGGTTGATCCGAGTTTGAGAACGGCTGTTCTAGATAATATAGAGGAACAATATTTGTAGGGAAGAAAGAATAAATTAGAATGTGATTTTCACTCTTTTCTTTTCTCTCATTGCAGACAAATTGTGCCTAAAAGCAGGTGCCACTAAAGTTCAGAGTATTCCACCTGATATTACAGGTAAGATTATACCCAATGGGAAAGTATACGAGGCATTATTTGGTAGAAGCACTGAAGGGCTTGGGCCTAGGATTCGTGTTATAGTGATGGCGTAGTATATAGGAGTAGGAACATAATGATAATTCTATAGAAGTGGGGTCTCAGGGGGTTATAGTATTGCATTGTATAGGGGATTATAGTATATTATAGTATAGGCGGTTATAGTATAGTATATCTGGAGATTCATTTAGGGATTCAAACAATAAACCAGTAGTTTACACATACTTAAAGTTGGTGTTTTGGTGTGATACCTTCTCAGCACAATGCAATTCCTTCAAGGAAAGTAGGACAAAATGCCTGTTACCTATTTGAAAGAGATTATACACCCAGTACTTGTGCCCAAGATCGGCACCCAAAGTGCCATACCACAGGCTGTATTAAACTGGCACCTTTGTATGCAAACAGTTGCCAGGTATGGCTATTTGTATTATATAATTGAGCTAACCTGTTGTTTACTGAAGGTGCCACCCAAAGATGTTAGTTCAGGGACATCATCTTCTTGTGGGATGGGGGGGGCGTTGAGGGAGGGAACTGACTGGACAAGACATGTCACGGTAGAAGATATCCCCTGTCACGGTTGACCATACCATCAGACCCTCCAGCTCAAGGACTACATGATTCCACCATACGGGCGTGTCAGCTGTGCAAGGCCAGCGTAGGGGCTTCCCACTGGTGGGCACCTTCTAAAATAGACCATAGTGTGGACAGCTGTAGATGGCAATGGTGATGTTCAGAATTTGGCAAGGCTCCCAAAAGTCCCCTGTGATGAAAACCTCCAATCTAAGAAAATAAATTAGATTGTTTTTGTCAAATCTCCAAAATATGACATTTTCATAGAAAATTAACATATACATATCAGGAATATGGTGGCATCACAATGTTGTTTAGATCAGGCAGGTTAAATGATCATTTCAATTCTCTACACATCAAATTGATTCACACATACACCAATCACCAATCACTAATATCTCCATGGAAAGGGCCAATGAGAATCATCTTTGGCCAATGACTGTTGTCAGCTGCGGACCATATGTCCTGTAGAGTCTATAGAAGAATAAATTGCATACTACTTATGTTAAAATGCTTATTCTCTTGGTAATTCCAGGAATCTGTCTTAATCTAACCACACTCCCAGAAGAGGTCCGACAGTATTATCATCCTGCCGACGTCTCCGGAGTCATGAAATGTGTTTCTGGATGTAGTCCCTACAGCAACATGACTATTGATTGTAACACCGGACAATGCTCTGTCAATAAGAAAGGACCTCACTGCTAGTAAGTGTCACCTATATGTTCTACAGTCCAAGCCTCAGGATATCCAACCATAGATGACCCAGTTGCTACTCTAGGTTTAGGTAAAGCCGTTACTCATCACTTCTAGTCAAGTGGATTACGAAACCCTCAGGGAGAAAACCCGGCAGTGCTTTTATTACTACTCCCTACATTTTTGAAGGGTCAAATGGTGGTCAAGTCCAGGTTGAAGGTTGTTTCATCCCATGTATTAAAATGGGTTGAGCTTAAATACTACTTAGAACCCAGAACAGGTTAGGTATAATTTTCAGTAGAAAACAGCCATGTTTTATTATTTTGGCGACCCATTTGATTAATATCTTCATTAAAGAGTTTGTCCTATATTTTTATTCATTAATTCATGAATATCTGATCATTGGGAGATCCAGTATCCCCATCGATTAGCTTTTTGGGTCTTTGGTCGGCCTGGCACACCACACCACACGATATGAACTTGGAAGCAGATTGCTTTGTGCTCTGTGTAGTGTTGCCCACCTGCACGCCAAATATTGATGGACTATGTTGACTTAAGGCCACCAAAAAAATCCTGAGTAACCCCTTTCATATCTCTGGTAGTCTTTACAATGACTAACACATGCCTTTCTCTTTAGCTGTGAGACTACATCAGACTACTGGTACACAGGAGACCTTTGCCAGACGGCCATCAGTAAGCCTGGAGTATACGGGGGAGTGGCCGTCGGCCTATTCATGCTTCTTGTCGCTTTTATTATTATGGCCATTATGTTATACCGACGTAGAAATGTATCTGATAAAGAAAAGTGAGTATTACTATTCCAGGATCATCAGGTTCATTCAAAAAAAGATTAAAGGCAGAGTTGGTTCAAATTTTTCTAGTGTTTTTGAACTTGCCTAAAGATGGCATCAGTCAAGTTTTGGGAAGGGATGACCAACTCCACTCACCTTTGCAGTGATATCTTGATATGTTTTTCATTTAATTCCAGCAAGAAATCACAGATAAATGGTTTGCAGCCCTAATAATAATAGGTTTTCACATATTTTTGGTTATATTTGCAAAATATATTGTGGGTATTGTGGTATTGCATTCTGACTACCTTTTCCCTTGTGATTTTGTATTGTGTTTATCCCTGTGGTTCCCCCTGGCTTTGGTGAATATTCATCTTTGTATTGTCTTGTCTTCATCTCCATGTTTTGCATTTAATCACAGGAAGGGAACAATGACTAGGGAACATTGACTAAGTTACCTTACCAAATAGGACCAGCTAGGGAAGTAGGCAGGGACAGCTGGGAAGAGGGTTTGGTCTACACTGTCTCTGTCAATGCCCCCTGTCCATTTCCAGAGTCTGCGTACAGTAATAACATTTAAAGGGTTATTCTCATTTCAGAAAAGTAATGTTATGGTTTGCATGATGAAAAAGCATACATTTTTCAAATACACTTTCCGTTTCAATTCCTGAACATTTTCTAGATCTCTGCTTGCTGTTCGTCTACAGAAAGCTTCTATGTTTACTTCCAGTGGATAAAAATCTGACCATGGTCACACAGGTACATGACTCGTTAGTATCATAGAGAGAGATCAGAGGAGTGTGATATAACGAGCCGTGCACCTGTTTCAGTTGCCCGTAGGCATGACCCTGTAACTTCTGACTTGGGGTCGAGGAAGCCATCTTGGATTCTGTGTGGTGGCCGGGCTGCTGAGTTTCTCTGTTTCTGGTCTCTACACTGTGGTCCGCCCCCTGCAGTCAGCACGGAGCAAACTCACAGCTGCACACCGAGACACAGAATCTGAATTCCTGAGGCAGCAGCAGCCAGAGGAGAACTACAAACTACAGACAGATAAGTTCTTTATCTGGGGAGGTGCAACAGCAATGCATAGCAGATCTAGTGTGGAATAGCAGAGATATAGCAGAGTTGAATGTGCCATTATGTGCAATAGGCATCTAATGGATCTGATCATCTCTGATCTGTCTTATCTCTCTCTGTGTCAGATGTGTTTATAAACCACATTGTCAGCTCACAGAACTAGATGGAAAAAAATGTGTCTGCTTAGAGAGGCCCCGCCCACACTCTGGGATTTTGCACCGAGCAGCCTAGGGAGTGATAGGAGCTAAAACAGCAATAAAACTGAGTAAATTGTGAAGTAAAGGGTTAAAAATTATCTTTATTGTGTAAACAGCACTAGCGGGTTGCAATTTGAGCATTTTCTTTCATGGGAAAACCCCTTTAAGTAATGCAGTGCTGAGCATCCCCCACCCCTTCCTGCGACAAGTAAAGGCAGAGCTCAGAAGCCCCTAGACCCCAAAATTAAGTCATTCAATAGTTAGAACTTTCTTTAATAGTATTCCTGGTGAATAGCAATTCAGGCCTCACTTTCCCAGGGGTTACTTGTAGTATTTGAGCTATTTGTGACCCCTCTGCTTGTACCTGTGTCAGTGACCGTGAATGTAATCAATAAATGTCTTGATTCAGTGACAATAAGCAAAGTTTTTAAATATTAAAGTAAATTGAAGAGCAAGCTCTGAAGCTTAAGTCGTCGTGCCTTAAACATTGATATTAAAAGATGAGTTACAGTTCTCCACAGGCCTGAAGGGGGCAGCATGTCTCACATTTGACTTTCTAGTCATCTTTTCAAAAGAAGATTTACATTATATATTAAAGTAAACCTACCACTTTCGATAGGGCTTCTAAGCAGCAAGTGCTGTGCGCCAGCTAAGGGTGAGCTGTTGCCTGCGCTTATCTTCGTTATCTTCTTAAACGGTTTTAAAGCGTTTAAACGCTTTATTAATCTTTATATATGAAGCAGCTTCACCGCAAGGTGGTACACGCTCGGTGCACCTTGCGCCCGACCACTTCCTAATCAGGCGGACGCAAGGTCGTGTGCATGGTGCGCCGAGCGCGCACCACTGTGCGGTGAAGCTGCTTCGTATATAAAGATTACAAAAGCGTTTAAACACTTTAAAACCATTTAAGAACATAACGAAGATAAGCGCCGGCAACAGCTCACCCTTAGCTGGTGCACGGCATTTGCTGCTTAGGAGCACCATCGGAAGTGGTAGGTTTCCTTTAATGAGTTCTTTAGATACAGCTACAGCCCGTTCTTATATGGTCTTCAGGATCACGTACTTGAGTAATTACCCAGTTTTTACTTCATGTTTAGTGCTGGTGTCTATGACCTTGCTGTTAGAGTCCTGATTATCATGCTGGGATATTTTGTGTGGTCTATATAAGCATTTGTCACCCTCAATGAGTAAGTAGGGTCTGCAGGACTCTTACTGTTAGTCGTTGTGTGTGGTTGGGGTCAGCAGGACTCTTACTGTTAGTCGTTGTGTGTGGTTGGGGTCAGCAGGATTCTTTCTGTTAGTCGTTGCGTGTGGATGAGGTCAGCAGGACTCTTACTGTTAGTCGTTGTGTGTGGTTGGGGTTAGCAGGACTCTTACTGTTAGTCGTTGTGTGTGGTTGGGGTCAGCAGGACTCTTACTGTAAGTCGTTGTGTGTGGGTGGGGTCAGCAGGACTCTTACTGTTAGTCGTGGTGTGTGGTTGGGGTCAGCAGGACTCTTACTGTTAGTCGTTGTGTGTGGTTGGGGTCAGCAGGACTCTTACTGTTAGTCGTGGTGTGTGGTTGGGGTCAGCAGGACTCTTACTGTTAGTCGTTGTGTGTGGTTGGGGTCAGCAGAACTCTTACTGTTAGTCGTTGTGTGTGGATGAGGTCAGCAGGACTCTTACTGTTAGCCGTTGTGTGTGGTTGGGGTCAGCAGGACTCTTACTGTTAGTCGTTGTGTGTGGATGAGGTCAGCAAGACTCTTACTGTTAGTCGTTGTGTGTGGTTGAGGTCAGCAGGACTCTTACTGTTATTCGTTGTGTGTGGATGAGGTCAGCAAGACTCTTACTGTTAGTCGTTGTGTGTGGTTGAGGTCAGCAGGACTCTTACTGTTAGCCGTTGTGTGTGGTTGGGGTCAGCAGGACTCTTACTGTTAGTCGTTGTGTGTGGTTGGGGTCAGCAGGACTCTTACTGTTAGCCGTTTTGTGTGGTTGGGGTCAGCAGGACTCTTACTGTTAGTCGTTGTGTGTGGTTGGCGTCAGCAGGACTCTTACTGTTAGTCGTTGTGTGTGGTTGGGGTCAGCAGGACTCTTACTGTTAGTCATTGCGAGCAGTTGGGGTCAGCAGGACTCTTACTGTTAGTCGTTGTGTGTGGTTGGGGTCAGCAGGACTCTTACTGTTAGTCGTTGTGTGTGGTTGGGGTCAGCAGGACTCTTTCTGTTAGTCGTTGTGTGTGGTTGGCGTCAGCAGGACTCTTACTGTTAGTCATTGCGAGCAGTTGGGGTCAGCAGGACTCTTACTGTTAGTCGTTGTGTGTGGTTGGGGTCAGCAGGACTCTTAATGTTAGTCGTTGTGTGTGGTTGGGGTCAGCAGGACTCTTTCTGTTAGTCATTGTGTGTGGTTGGCGCCAGCAGGACTCTTACTGTTAGTCATTGCGAGCAGCTGGGGTCAGCAGGACTCTTACTGTTAGTCGTTGTGTGTGGTTGGGGTCAACACGACTCTTATTGTTAGTTGTTGTGTGTGGTTGGGGTCAGCAGGGCTCTTATTGTTAGTCGTTGTGTGTGGTTGGGGTTAGCAGGACTCTTACTGTTAGTTGTTGTGTGTGGCTTGGGGTCAGCAGGACTCTTATTGTTAGTCGTTGTGTGTGGTTGGGGTAAGTGGTTAATCGGGATTTGTATGACAGCCGCAAACATTTACTGACCTCCAAAACACTGGGGAATACAGTTCTTGTCAAGTTAGATTTAACACTTAATTTTGGCAGCTTGAATTCAAAAATATTACCAGCTTTTCTCTATCACGTCAATTGTTTTAGGGTATAGTATAGCCTCCCTACACCTTAGGCGCTTATAGAAATGCATAAATGAATAAATAAATAAAATGCCTATATGGCTTGATTGGAGTTATTTTATTATATGATCTTACTTCAAGTCTATCCGTGTTCAATCAGTAAAGTTCTGCTACCAGTTATGATGTTACAACTGAGAGGTAGCTGAGCAGCCTAAAAAAGTATAAATCTCTCGCTGGTCTCCAAGGTTGTCCTCCACCCTTCCAACCGAAGGGAGGTTTGCTGTCAGTTAGTAGGAGAGCACTAACACCTCCCTTGATCCAGGCTCCTTCCAGCCTATATGGTCACATTAAGATAAAATGTAGAGAAAAAGAAACAAATGTATATAAAATCATGTAAGTGTCTGCCGCAGTAAAGTGGATGTAACCTACAGGAAATAGAAGCTTTGGTGAGTACCTGACACTTTCTGGTTATCCTTGCAGTTTACTAGAAGACGATAAAATACAGTGGTATGAAGAAGGATGGGAGGAGGACAACCGGGGTTCTCGAGCGTTACACAGTTATGAAAGTGTCCAGGGTAAGTAATCTGATAACCGTTCCTCAACCAACTAATCATTGCAAGAAAAGGTCACCGAATGTGTGGAAAATGTGTGGACTTTGACCATAATACAAACTACTACACGAGGATTCCACAATGACATATAGCTTTATACAACGACTAAACTTGACTTGAATGTGATATTAAAGACTCCATAATCAAAGGGCATGTTTTGGTGGTACAGCCAATGGATTTCCGGTTTGATGGCTTGACTGCTTAGACTGGGGCACACGGACTACCGGGAGTAGTTCTCAGGCAGTCACAGCTTAACAGTAATAGTTTTTGCTGAGGACAAAGCACAATGGATACAGTCTTTCATAGGCACAAGGCGTAATTCTGACATTCTCGGTGGAATACAACAAAATGGTTACTGCCTCTGTATGTATTACAGTCCCTGGTGGGTCGGTGTACATCTTATTGGTTTGAATGCACACAGGTCTTTAGAGCAACACAATGTGGGTTGGGTCACCTTCAGCCTCTGGTCCCAAATAGCTTTATCTTGTAGGACTTTTTAAAGTCTGAAGTGGATGTATTCTCCAGAAAGTAGTCCTGAATTATTTAGAATGTTATAGGGACACTTCCAGTACAAGGGTTTCATAAATATGACGGTCCCAAAGAAGGTCACATATTGGTGAAACTCAAGACTTAAAGGGAACCTACCAGCACGAAGCTACCTATAAAGGTAGAGGGGGTGGTAGGTGCATGTATGGGACGTGAGGATAGCCCTTTTTAGAGCCAATCCTCACGTCCCGCGATATTTTTAAAATCTTTATTGCCCAAATATTATGTAAATTTTGTAAAGCGGCTACTGGGGTATGAAGTAGCCGGACATGAGCCCACGCTCCAGTAGCCTCTTTGCTCCTCCTACCCTGAGATCTTCGGCACAGCTCCTCTTAGATGTGCGCCCTCGCCCGGGAAGCCAGCAATCTGCGCAGGCCCGCGGCTGCGTGGCCACTGCTCCAAAGCCGGAGCTACTTCGCATGCGCAGAACTCCGACTTCTCGAACGAGGGCGTGCAGCTACGAGGAGCTGTGTGCTGAAGATGTCAGGGTAGGAGGAACAAAGAGGCTACTGGGGGTGTGGATTAGCCACGATGTGTAGCCTCATGTCCGGCTACTTCACGCCCCAGTAACCGCTTTACAAAATTTACATATTTGGGCAATAAAGATTTTAAAAATATAGCGGGACGTGAGGATTGGCTCTAAAAAGGGCTATCTTCAAGTCCTATACATGCACCTACCACCCGTTCTACCTTTATAGGTAGAATCGTGGTGGTAGGTTCCCTTTAATAAATGGAGGCCCAACAAATTATTTTGATATTTTAGAGTTTTGTTGGCTAACATCAACTCTACTCACAAGCTCCACCCTGCTTAAGCTATTTTTAATCTTGGATGGTTTGTCTATACTGTACCTGAAGCTTTTTGCTCTTATCTGAAGCTCCTCACATATCAACCACCATCAGACACACCATGTATATTTATTAATTGAACAAAGCACATATGGCTGCAGATAAACAACAGCTCTCCTCCAAATGTGTTAGTGGCTCAACCACTATTATGAGTGAAAGACCTCAAATTGCTATGATAGCAACTAACTAGTTTGTTTGATTGATTTAGGTTCCAAAGGTTCTGACTTCCAGCCGAGTCTGGCAAGAGTTAACCCCAAAGTCAATGTAAGTTACTTAAGAAATTGTGTAAAAGAGTCATTAAGCTGGACAATAATCTTTTTACCCTATTACATGACAGAGTGAATACTGTGGGCATGTGTTTCTTCAGTGGTATAACATGAATCTAATGCCATACCCTAATTATCTTTGTAATACTATCATAGTTTATATGGTTGAAAAAAAGACACTTGTCCATCAAGTTCAACCAAGGAAGGGAAGGGATTGGATGAGGAAGGGATTTAGGGGAAACAATTCTACATAACATAACCCTCAATGTAATTTAGGTGTAAAAAGGCATCTAGACCCTTCTTGAAGCTCTCTGATGTCCCTGCTGTGACCAGCGCCTAAGCTCGGCTATTCCACAGATTGACAGTTCTCATAGTAAAGAAGCCCTGTCTCCTCTGGTGATTAAACCTTGTTTTCTCCAGATGGAGACAGTGCCCCCTCGTCTTTTAATTTGATTTAATCTGAAACAATTTACCACCATATTTTTTGTATGGATCTTTCCTCATAACTGAGACCCTCCATACTCCTTTATCATTTTTGTGGGTCTACGTTGAACCCTCTCCAGCTCCAGGGCCTCCTTTTTATGGACCGGTGCCCAGAACTGGACGGCATATTCCAGGTGAGGCGAACCAATGCCTTGTACAGTGGTAATATTACATCCCTAATAAGAGAGTCCAGATCACTTTTGATACATGACATGGACCTTTGGACCCCCTCATGCAACAGTGTCCTGTTTTAGATACACAATGGGGCACATTTACTAAGAGTCTGGATCACGGTTTTCCGCCGGGTCTTCTGAATTTTTCCGTTTTGCGCCGAATTGCCCTGGGGTTTTTGGCGCAGGCGATTGGATTGTATCGCATCAGCGCCGGCTTCCATGCGACGGAAATCAGGGGCGTGGCCGCCGGAAAACCTGACGGATTCAGAAAAATTGTGTTATTTTTTTTTTAAAAAGTGTCTCTTGACCCACACTTACATGCACCAGAAAGAGGATGGTGAACTCCGGCGGACCTCGGCAGACCTCGGCGCAGCAGCGAAACCTAGTGGATATCGGGCGCACGACCTTAGTGAATCGCCGCAAGACCCAAATCCTCGTCGGAGAACGCGCCACTGGATCGTGAATGGACCGACTAAGTAAATGTGCCCAAATATTCTCTAGTAACTATATACAAAGGGAAACCACTATATATAAACACTTGTAAAACGTAAAGATAACTGTACAGAGCTGATTGTAGATCTACATTCAGACAAAAGTCTCAACATATCATCCTTTATGAAGTATAATAAGAAAAAAAAATAGGAAATGTGATAACTGGATAGTAAGTACAGTAAAATATAGGAAAATGATATACAGTTCATTATTTGTCTCGAAATGGGAAGTGATGCCGTCCGTAGGGGTAAACCATGGTGATACGTTGCAAACAACATTCACTCCAAGTCAACTGCTGCTAAAAATCCCTGATCTGAAATACTTCTTACATATTAGAATTTAGGAAGCAATTTCCAGATAATTGGTCAAGAGATTACCGCAAGGATGGGACCGAATTCAGCTTATACTTTGTTTTTTTCTCAGATGGCCCTTCCAAGACCTGACTATGTGCCACACAGAAATCCATCGTAACAGTTGAAGACCTGAAAGTAATAAGAGATGTTATTGTCCTGCTATTTGCACAAACCAATTAGGTCATTACAAAACTTTCAAAAAGAACCGAGGAACCAGATGATACATCGCAGGATCATGATTCCTTCGCGCCAACGTTGATGGACTAGGTGTTCTGTATTCCTTCAAAGACAGATTTCTCCTTTGAACAGCTATATCTTGCTTTCCCTTAATAAGGCAGACCAGTGGTAAATGGAGGCTTACAGATATTTTCCTTAGACAGCTACAAAAGTTTCCCTTCCATCATAACTACTTTATTAAGAGCTGTAAAAATAATGCAGGTTTCTGTTATAATTAACGGCAGCATGACAGAAGGGAACCTTCTATGTCCGCAAGTCTATGGAAAATGGTGGTAAGGAGAGGGGCTTCCATCAATCATGTTCTCTTTTATTCTCCTCCAGTGGCAAAAAAGTAGAGACCAGAACCAAGAACCAAGATACCTACTTAGATACAGTTCCAGAACCAAGATAACTATAGTGAGACAGGCAGCCTTACTGCACCAGGTTTATCACAGTGTCTGATCCTGGATAATAAATATGGCAAATTATAAGACGGTTTTCATGTAGCTTCCCCTCAAAGGAGAAGATAACAGAGAGTCACAGCACAGGGGAGATGTTACAATGAGTTATAAGCTCATGGGTAATAACAACATTTACTGTAGATCTGGTGACTGCAGATGATGGTTTTGATCGTAGGAGTCTCTTTCACCTTCTTATTCTAACTGGCCACAATGTCAGCTTTTTCCAGCCACAGTCTGTTTCTGCAGATGTACCAAAACAAAAAAATTTGATTCTGTACTTCCTTATCATCTTCTCCACCTATCATAAACATAATGCTAGTAACAGTGCTCCCAATAGCCAATATAGTTATAGTGCCCACGCTTTAGCCAATGTAGTAACAGCGAAACCACAGTAGCCAATATAGTAATTGTGCCCCACAGTAGTCAACATAGTAACAATGCTTCAATTTTAGCCAGTATAGGAACAGTGCTCCTTCTGTAGGGTTGCAGGGATCCCTAGGAGTGTGCTTTATGTCTGGTGTCAGAGAGCAGACTCACTCACCTTGGTATCCGACCATGTCTCATGGCTCATGTCTTCTCTCTGCTGCTGGGGAGGCTAGCAGCAGAACAATTACATCATGAAGCTGCTGTGCTTCCGTCTAGGGTCAGAGTCATACACCTGCAGGAAAAGTCACCGGCTACGTCACATTTTGTGTTAATAACCTCTGGGTCCTAAAATTGTCTTGTGTCTGACTGAGCACCAGCACTTGCCCGGGATACTGGGTTCTGGCATAGGCCCTGATTAGAGGCCAGAAAGATTTCTATATGGAGGTCTGGGCAGTCCCGAAAAGAAAGACAGAGGCCCTAGGTGGCCGTCCATTCAGCCCATATTGTCCCTAATCACCCGATGGGTCAAGTATCCACCTTTACTTAGTAAAGAAGCAAATGAATTGGTCACAGACCACTCCTCCATTCTCTAGGCATGTGATGGGATGGGTGTGTCCTCTAAGTCCTCTGAGCTTAGGGCTGGGGGTCAGACCAGCTCTGTAGTATGTAAGTTTTCTTCCTTTCAGTATCAGAATCTCCACAATATTTGAGCCGCTCAAGAACAAGATATGTCATAAGATCAAATGAAATAAAATAATGTCCATTGGTAAAATTGTGTCTATATATCTATGACAATATACTGTGTAGAAATGATATCTAATATTTATTATATTATTGCTTCACTGTGCAATGTGATTCATGTATGTGTGTTATTGAGAATATTATATCAATTCATTATGTCATTTATCTTCCAATAAATCTTATTTTTAGAGTAGATGATTTATTTATCCTTTTTTTTCCTTGGTTCCAAAATTTTGGTAAATTTGGACAAAAGGGCCTGGTTTTCTGTCCTACTTTGCACTGGATAGAACGTCTTTGGAGCTTGTAGATGTATTTTTAAAGTGTCTGCAGCTTTGATAGGTATTTAACAGGGGTTTGCGCTGGAATTGTGTCGCACGCAGTCTGACTATGGTGCAGCTGCGCTGGCTTTCATGCGCCAGAAATCGTGGGGGCATGCCATCCGATGATCCGACTGATTTGGACTGAGTGCGGGATTTAACTTTCAAATTGTGTCGCAAGACAATGCACTAGGAAGACAATGGGGCAAATTTACTTACCCGGCCCATTCGCGATCCAGCGGCGCGTTCTCTGCTCTGGATTCGGGTCTGGCCGGGATTCATGAAGGCAGTTCCTCCACCGTCCACCAGGTGGTGCTGCTGCGCTGAGAATCATCTCCACGCGCCGGAATGCACCACCTCGGACCAGGTGAAGGTAAGCGCTCCCCAAGCGACACTTTTTCGGTTTTTAAATGCGGCGTTTTTTCCGAATACGTCGGGTTTTCGTTCGGCCACGCCCCCCGATTTCCGTCGCGCGCATGCCGGCGCCGATGCGCCACAATTCGATCGCGTGCGACACAATCCCAGGGCAATTCAGGTACAATCGGCGCAAATCGGAAATATTCGGGTAACACGTCGGGAAAACGCGATTCGGGCCCTTAGTAAATGACCCCCAATAGGTGAACTCCGGGGACCTGAGTGGGGAAGCGACACATGCAGGATATCGGGCACATGATCTTAGTGAACCGTGGCACAGGGCATTATTGTCAGATAATGCACTTTAGGTGAACTCAGTCGGACAGGTAAGTAAATCTCTCCCATTGAGAGCATAACCACAAGAGAAATAGAAACAGGCAATTGTGTCCTCCACTGCCAAAAATTAGGTATACAAAGGAACCTCAGGTAATGACATGCTATATGGTGGTGCACGGCGTATTGATATCCAGTGAATATGAATGATTCCAGAGGGAAGGAATGAATGAAGCGGGTCACTCACCAAAAATGCAGTTCTTTATTGAGACCGGACATGCCACAATGACGGACCCTTTCGGACTTGAAGCGCTTTCTCAAGTCTGTGACCAGTCACAGACTTGTGAAAGTGCTTCACGCGTGAAACGGTCTGTCGTTGTGGCTTGTCCGGCACCGCTTCATTCATTCTTTACCTTTTGAATACTGCACATATTGCATCCTTATAAGTATTATAAAAGCCAGATATTAAAAGAAATCAGACAGTTAAAAAAAAAAAAAAAACCCTAAAAATACTCGCTCCTCTTCATATTGATCCTGGCACTGTCTTTTGTAAAGCTTGACATCCGGGATCACCTAAAAAAGAAAGTTATAATTAGCAGCATGGAGTGCGGGGGCAATATATATGTCCAGTGCTCTGGGCTGCTAATTATACCCCCCCCCCCTTGCACCTCCCTCTCCCATTCTGGGGGTGTGCATAATTAGCAGCCTGGAGTGCTGGATATGTTGTCCCTGTGCTCTCTGCTGCTAACTATAACCTTCTTTTCTAGGTGACTCTGGTGTGTTAAGCTTAGTGAAAGACAGCGCCAAAATCAAGATGGAGTGGAGGGGAGTATTTTTTTTTAACTGGTTGATTTCCTTTAAGCCATCCACACCTGGTGATTTCTTGAGAGCAAGCCCTTCAATCACCAGGCTGACATCCTCCACCCTGATCATCAAAACATCAAGAGAGGGGTCTGCTCCTGGCTCAGGTACAGTTTCAGCCAGGAAAACCTACATTACATCCCGATCTAGATCCTTCCTGCCCAAGAGGTGTGAGTAGAAGGATCTGACGACCTCCAGAATCCCTGATCTGGTCCTTTTCAGGGATCCTGTACTGTTAACCAGTCCTGTGCCAACTTTACCATTCACTGACATCTTGCAGTTTCTGTAAGGGTCAGGAGAAGTGTATTTCCCATAATGATCCAAATGTATTAATAAATTAGCTGTCCATGCTCCTGAGTCTAAAGAGCTGACTGAAGAATCTCACCACCCCTTTTAACACTTCCAACACTCTACAAATTGATTGATTACTGATTCCTCAAATTATTGTTTTACCTCTAACTCTTCCAGGAGAGACGAATTGAGCTTTCATTAGCCTCTTCCCATCTGGGGGTCTCTCTCATTCAGAGAAAAATACAAAATAATACAGTGGTCAAAGAACTCCACCTCAACAACCACTGAAGACATGGCTTCCTCCTTTAAAATCTGTCTATCTTAGTTCTACGGCTACCCCTATAATAAGTGAAACATATAAGTGTTCTGGATGTTAACATCCACCAGGCGAGTCACTAGGAGCGAAGCTATCATAAGTCAGATTTTCTCTGGAAACTCTCTTGGAACCGGTTGGAAATATCAACCAGAGGGTTTGTCTTACCTTCCTTACATTTCTAAGTCACAGTGGGAGAAGACTGTAAATCTCCCTGCTTTTTATTTGAGCCCTGCTCACGCTTTTCCTCAAGCCACACCCTATTTTCCTCATCCATTCTCTTTTAATGGGAGGTTTCTAAAAGCAGGTCAACCATCTGGATCCTCCCTACCTCCCCATTCAACTCATTGGGGCACATTTACTTAGAAAGTCGGAAACTGCACTAAAAGTGCCCTGTCCGTGTGTAATGCTTTAAGGTGGCCTTAATTGGCAATCCCTCCTTAAGGAGAACACCTACTGTCTGACCCTAGTCAATAGCCTCTCAAATAGCCAAATCAGTTCCCTACACTGTACTGGAAGAACTGTACTCCAGTTCCCTGGAGATCCAACCAGGTCGAAAAAGTGCTGTCTACAGTTGGGAGTCTGTTCCTTATGGAATAGATATACTGGTTTGGCTTAATCCCACATCATGTTTTTAGACTTCTTGTAGGTCATACTTGATGTTAAGGGGGCTGCCTTTCAAGGTAGCAAAAGGAGGTATTGTTTTCCATTTAACACCTTGGAAAACTTATTTGCATTCTTCCCAGAATTCCCTAGTGGAGCATCTATGGCTTTAAGTCTCCACTTGCCTTTAAGGTGGCCTTAATTGGCAATGTCTCCTTAAGGAGAACACCTACTGTCTGACCCCTGTAATGCTGGGTGTGACACATTCATTAAGAACAGGTGCCAGAAATCATGAATGTGTTGCTTCCCCGCATTGGTCCGACAGAGTTCACCAACTTTTTTGTGGTGCACTTTTAACATAGGGCGTGTGCAGGGGTGAACCAAGCCTTTCTGCTGCCTGAGGCGAGCCATAGAGAGACGCCCCCCCCCCCGCATATATGTAATATATCAGATACAGCGTAGAAAATAGATAGAGTGTACCCGCATGTAGTAAAAATTTGATTCAGCGTACCGCCATGTAGTCTAAAATGCATACAGCGTACTGCCATGTAGTCTAAAATGCATACAGCGTACTGCCATGTAGTGTAAAACTAAAATTGACATGGCACAGAAGCCCTGATAAATATCACCAATACTGCATAAAAATACAGCATATAAACACACATACTGTATATACAACATCTACACACATGCATACAGCAAATACACACACATATACATACACACACATACATATATACACATACATATATACACACATATATACAAATACACACACATATATACAAATACACACACACATATACACACAGACATATATACACAGACATATATACAGACATATATACACATACACACACACATATATATATACACATACATACACACATACATACACACACATACATATATACACATACATATATACACATACATATATACACATACATATATACACATACACAAATTTGAGTCACATGGAGACTAGTGCAGATGTGCCACAAAAGGGTTGCATGTGACACAATAGTGGTGCAGACAATTTTTAAACCTTTAATGAACTGGCCCTTTTTTGTTTTTTCATTTCCATTTTTCACTCCCCATATTCAAAAATCTATAACTTTTTTATTTTTACACACAAAGGGCCACATTTATCACTTGTTTTTTCTGTTGTTTTTGCGCCTTTTCGTTTAGGCGCACAGTTTTTGCGCCATTTTTGCGATTAAACGTCAAATTAGCCGCGCAGCTAAAATAACCACCTTTCCCTCATCTATCGTTCATTTCCAGATGTTTTGCTGCGCCTAATGATATTCATCACATGCGACTTTTGCATTTAGGCGCAAAAACGGGCGCAAAAACACTCCAGCCCGAAGGTGGCGTTATCTGAGAAGAAAGCACTGAGCCCCTTTGCAGAAGAGCTCATTTCTAGCAGCAAAGCTCAGCCAGACACTGGAACATATAATAGATACATTAGATACACTGCAGACACTAGTACAGATAATAGATACATTAGATACACTGCAGACACTAGTACAGATAATACACACACTACATACACTGCAGACACTAGTACAGATAATACAGACACTACATACACTGCAGACACTAGTACAGATAATACAGACACTACATACACTGCAGACACTAGTACAGATAATACAGACATTACATACACTGCAGACACTAGTACATATAATACAGACACTACATACACTGCAGACACTAGTACAGATAATACAGACATTACAGACACTGCAGACACTAGTACAGATAATACACACATTACATACACTGCAGACACTAGTACAGATAATACAGACACTACATACACTACAGACACTAGTACAGATAATACAGACATTACATACACTGCAGACACTAGTACAGATAATACAGACATTACATACACTGCAGACACTAGTACAGATAATACAGACATTACATACACTGCAGACACTAGTACATATAATACAGACATTACATACACTGCAGACACTAGTACAGATAATACAGACATTACATACACTGCAGACACTAGTACAGATAATACAGACACTACATACACTGCAGACACTAGAACATATAATAGATACATTAGATACACTGCAGACACTGGAACATATAATAGATACATTAGATACACTGCAGACACTAGACCAGGGGTAGGGAACCTATGGCTCGGGAGACAGATGTGGCTCTTTTGTTGGCTGCATCTGGCTCTCAGACAGATCTTTAATAAATAGTGATGGCTGCTGTGTCTCTTAGACTGATCACTGGACATAGGCAGCAATGTTACCGTTTCCTATGTCCTTTGTACGACCCAGGCGCCATCGTCTAAGCCTGGTTCAAAGAAGAGTGTGGGAGCGATGAGGAGCTGGCTGCAGGGAGCGCTAATATGTGAATTTATTTATTTTTTTTTTTGCTGTGACTACCTCTCTACCTGGGGGCATGTGCTGTGGCTACCTCTCTACCATGTGCTGTGGCTACCTATCTACCTGGGGGCATGTGCTGGGGCTACCTATCTACTGGGAGTGTGTGCTGGGGCTACCTATCTAATGGAAGTATGTGCTGTGACTACCTATATACTGGGGGCATGTGCTGTGGCTACCTATCTACTTGTGGGTATGTGCCGTGGCTACCTATATACTGGGGACATGTGCTATGGCTACCTATCTGATAGGTGCCGGTCTTTATAGGAACCCCGCAAGTGGACAGCGACAATCAGCGGTGCACTGGCCCTTTAAATCCGCGAGTGTCGGCGCGCGCATGCTGGCCAGCCGGGACGGAAGCCGGAAAGTGGTGGGTTGAGTGAGCTCGGAAAGGGGCGCCGCCAAGGAGAGGGGCATGCGTGTGTCTGGGATCCAAGACCTAGATCGCAGGGGCACCCATGATACTGGGACTACCTATCTACTGGGGGGCATGTGCATATGGTACGGCTCTTACAGAATAACATTTTAAAATATGTGGCGTTCATGGCTCTCTCAGACAAAAAGGTTCCTGACTCCTGCACTAGACCATATAATAGATACATTAGATACACTGCAGACACTAGTACATATAATAGATACATTAGATACACTGCAGACACTAGTACATATAATACAGACATTACATACACTGCAGACACTAGTACAGATAATAGATACATTAGATACACTGCAGACACTGGAACATATAATAGATACATTAGATACACTGCAGACACTAGTACATATAATAGATACATTAGATACACTACAGACACTGGAACATATAATAGATACATTAGATACACTGCAGACACTAGTACATATAATAGATACATTAGATACATTACAGACACTGGAACATATAATAGATACATTAGATACACTGCAGACACTGGAACATATAATAGATACATTAGATACACTGCAGACACTGGAACATATAATAGATACATTAGATACACTGCAGACACTGGAACATATAATAGATACATGAGATACACTGCAGACACTGGAACATATAATAGATACAATTAGATACATTACAGACAGGAGCTGCAGACTCTATTTACAGTTCATCACCTTCTATTTACAAAATATTCTACAAAACCTGAGCTCAGAGCAAGAGAGAAAAGAAGTTTGCACAAGTTTGCAGAATTTTGCAGATACTACAAACAAGTGTCCCCCATGTAATTCTGCACAGTGTCTGAGGGGGATATTGTGCAGAATTACAGGGGTGCAGCAGGAGACCAGCACTGGGGGATCCCCTCTAGGAGAAGCCCCTGCTGAGGATGTCACTGGGTGCTGGGTGTCACACACCTGGGTGCTGCTGAGGAGGTCACTGGGTGCTGGGTGTCACACACCTGGGTGCTGCTGTGAGTGTTATCTGCATTCTGGGCTGTGGGAGAAGCAGAGAGGAGCTTGTAGCAGGATGACATGTAACTGCCAGAATCTAACATTGCGCCTAAACTGCGCCAAAATTGCGCCTAAACTGTGTTAAAGTAAAGTGATTAATAAGAGGCAGAAAATTACCTTATCACAGATGGTTGTAGCTTGTGATAATTCTGGCAAAACAGTGCGCCCGAATTTAGGCGCAACTACTACACTTAGGCGCACAAAAGTGATAAATGTGGCCCAAAGAGCTATGTGATGGATTGTTTTCTGCTTACAAAATTGCTCTTCATAGCGATGGTATTGAATATTCCATGCCATGTACTGGGAAGCAGGAAAAAAAATTCCAAATGCAGTGAAAATGGTAAAAAAACGCATTTGTGCCGTATTCTTGTGGACTTGGATTTTACGGATTTCCCTGTGCACCCCAAATGACAGGTCTACTTTATTCTTTGGGTCGGTGCGATTACGGAGATAACATTGGAGATAACAAATGTATATAGGTTTTATAATGTTTTCATACATCTACAAAAATTAAAACCTCCTGTACAAAAACATTTTGGGGGATTTTGCCATTTTCTGGCGCTAATAACTTTTTCATACTTTGGTGCACGGAGCTGTGGGTGGTGTCATTTTTTGCAACTTTTGATGACATTTTCAATGCTGCCATTTTTTGGACTATATGATCTTTTGATCACTTCTAATTTTTTATACTTTTCAAAATGGCAAAAAAGTTCCATTTTCACTTTCGGACGCAGTGAAAACGGTTATTATATTTTGATAGATCGGACATTTTCAGACGCAGCGATACCTAATGTGTTTATGATTTTTACTGTTTATTTAAATTTATATCAGTTCTAGGGAAAGGGTGCGATTTGAATTTTTAGTTTTTTTATTATCATTTTTTTTTATTTTTTACTTTCACTATTTTTCAGACTCCCTAGGGTACTTTAACCCTAGGTTTGTCTGACTGATCCTACCAAACTACAGTATGGCAGTATATGGGGAATTTTCTCCTCATTCATTACAATGTCCATATCACACATTGTAAGGGAATGGTTGAAATGAGACAGCCTCAGGTCTTCCGAAGACCCGAGGCTGTTGTGGCGACCGATTGCCGGCCCCCGATGACTTCACAGGGAGCGAAAATCTTCACCAAGATGGTGGCGCCCATGCACTGCCTCTAAATGTAACACACAACCCTGTTTGATTACAATGTAGAACAGAAGCAACTCTAAATAGCAGGGGTTTAACTAGAAGAGACTGGGCCCCATAGCAAAATCTTGAATGGACCCCCCAAAGAGGTGTAGCTTGGCTTCCCATTATCTCAGTCACATCTTAATTTGCGCCTCTTTCCCATAACATTTAGCTTAATATTTAGAAATCGAAAGCCCTTTTTTTATCTAAAACCTTCAAGTTGTTTTACCCTTATAAACTAATTTCATGTTTTTACAGCTTCTGGCAACGTTGTAAATTGTTGTGATGTACAGAAGCCATGAAAGTGTCAAACATGGTGAGAAAGTGTTAAATCCAGACCCAATGGCACCAACACAAGTCACATATTACACACCGATTATTTATGTGGGAAATCCACGGGAGAACACAGTAGTAGTGGATGGGATTTTTTTTTTCAAATCCCATAGAAATATTGCACAGGATTTCAGCTCTGGATTCACGATCGGCAACATGTTATTAGTGAGGATCCCCCCGAGGATATAAGCCCGTACAATGTAGTAGCTGAGGTCTCCTGTCCTACAGCAGCAAAATCACTGCAGAAAAACACAGGAGAAGCCGGCTGATTTTGGCTTATCTCTGTTACTTCTGGAATTGCTTTTTGGTAAATTCCTCACAAGCGTTGTGCTGGTGACTGTATTGTAACTCATACTGTGATGAGCCTGCCACTCCTGAGTTATACACGTAGTGCACTAATGCTAGAGAGCCTTAAATTGGAGCACATAAAGCTCCAGCCACCTACACAAGATGGAGCCTAAACCTTCCTCTGTAAGACCTGGTGCTCACTCAAATCACTGCCACCACCTACTTTTCTATCTAATTTACTGTATAAAGCTGAGTGTATGTATGTGTCAGCGCCTGTCTCGCAACCGTGCAACCACAACCAGGCTTGGCGCTAGCTGTCAGACTAGTCCCTGCGGGCTAAGGCCCTGCCTACAGCGGATAAACCGCCCTGATAAGGGCAAACCCACTATCAGGAACCTAACTGACGGTCCCTGAGGGACCCTACAAGATGACAGGAAGACTTATTTAGTCTGGCAGCTTCTGGATGGTGGAAGCGGACAGGTAATCGGAATACAGGAATAGACCAGTGTTCACACAGGTAACAGGAACCGACACTAGACAGACAGGAAGGCGGGGTCACACTAGGAGGTAAACAAACCACAGATACAGACAGACAAGCGGAAACAGGTCAAGGACAAGCGGGTTATATACAGGTCAGGTCCAGATACAGGCAGACAAGCGGAGACAAATGGGGTCAAAACCAAGATGGCTGCAAAGGTACAGAATCGGATACAAAAGGACTGAAATGCAAGGAGAAGGGTGTGGTAGATCGTGCGCCCGATATCCTGAATGTGTCGCTTCCCCGCTCAGGTCCGATGGAGTTCACCTTCTTCTTCCTGGTGCATGTAAAAGCATTGTATTGCAACACAATTTGATGTTTGGCCTAGTGTCTAGGTGTGGATCAGATTATCTTGGAGTGTAATTCAGGTTTGCAAATGAAGTTTTGTACTATGAATGGTATTGCTGGCTCAGATTCGGAATGTAAATGGAACTACCAGAGTTCAAAAGAACTTGAAACAACTAGTAATGGCTATGTTTCATACTTTTACCACACACATCTTTCAAGTGATTTCCAGCAGGTTGTGGAGGAGTAATTCTCAAACATAGATACATGTAGATACATTGCTTTCGGGAGCCAGCAATGTGTGTTTTGTGTTGTTAACCAGCAAAATACATCTTGCTAATTCCCAAACACAAACATTTAGGAGTTTCCCATGAACACTGCATTTGTGAGATGCTCCTCTTCTTTGCGCTTTTGTATAATATGCAATTTAAAAGCATTGGGACACATTTATCAAAACTTGTGCAGTTACCTGTGAAGTGTGCAGAGTGCAGCAGATTAATCAGAACCGGCGCACGGTCTTCATTAATCTGGTGCCCCCTACACCGCTCGGGAAGTGTGTACCAACTTTTTTTTGGTGCAATTTCTTCATGCTGCAGAATTGTGGCGCACATCAGTAATAACTGCGGCACTAACTCAGACGTCCCTTTTGGTTCACATTTTTTTGTTTTGTCATACACAGAGCAGCCGGGCTGCACACAACTGGCTCAAACACTCTATAAATACATGGACAAGCAGTTTGCACCTTCTTTTCAGTGCAAAATCAGACAGAAAAGTGATGCAAAGGAAATCTACCATTTAAAAAAATACAAATAATGTGCAAATACTCACCTCCGCTCCTCTTGATGTTGATCCCAGTGCTGTCCTCTGCTAATCTTGACTTGCCGGGATCACCTAGAAAAGAAACTTATAAATAGCAGCGCGGGACAAGATATCCAGCTGCTCCGGGCTGCTAATTATGTACGCTGCGCTCCTCCCTCTCCCATGCTGGTCACACGAGTGGTGTCTTGCATGACGTCAACTCCCTCTCCCATGCTCCCAGCACGGGATAGGAAGGTGCAGGGGCATGCATAATTAGCAGCCTGGAGCACCGAACATCTTGTACCCGCACTCCGTGCTGCTAATTATAAGTTTCTATTCTAGGTGATCCTGGCATGTCAAGCATAACAGGGGATAGCACCGGGATCAACATCAAGTGGAGAGGAAGGTGAGTATTTGTACATGGCTTTTACTTTTCTTTTAAATTGTAGATTTCCTTCAATAAATGTAGGCCAATGTGTGAATGCAGTTTAAATCCTAATGATGTTATCATTAATTGATTTATAATTGCTTTTTACTACAGTAATATTGTCAGGTGTCAGGTGAATTATGGTGGAAATAAAACTTATTGGGGGTCATTTATCTTTATTTTTCTTCCTTTTTTTCTTTCTTTTTTGAGACTTTTTTTTGGAGCATTGCAATTTTTCTGACTTTTTGGGGACTTGAAATGTGCACTGAAGTCCTCCGGACATTAGTTTTTCGTCAATAAGACACATATATCTTCCATTCCAGTTGTTCTAAATGACCTAAATGACATGTATGTTTTCAAAATGTCGAAAACTTGCAAAATTCTCCAGACGAAACCATAAATGTAGAAAATGGGAGAAAGTGACTTGAGACATTTGTGCAACATTTTTGAGACTTTTGCAACACATGTTGCAAAAAGAGATCTGAAAAAAAAAATTCAACACAGGGAAGCGAAAAAAACAAGCCAAAACAAACAGAGATAAGATGAGTCCAGAATGTTGGTTTTTTTGCCTCTTGCAAACTTTTTTTTATTACCGCTGAGCAGACCACATACAAATGCAGATTTACACTATTTACCCAAAAACAACACACATTCTTCTACACACACATGTACAATATGCATGTGCACAGGTGTATGTTGCTTCATGCAGTCAGGGTCCAATGATAATAGATGCAAGCATCATATTGTCCTTGTCAGGGCGTCAGGAACCCAGGGCAGATAAATCTTTTTGAACTTTATGAACTGGAACTTGTACCAATAATAATTCTTATTAAACAAGCAGCTCTGAAAAGAATGTGCTGGATATAATATCAGGTAAGTTACTGTTCTAGCTACACTTTTAAAGTGGCAGAGCTTACAGACATCCGTACAGCTACCCTGCACTCAGCACTTCCTTAATACAGTTCTGGGCCGGGCCCCTGGCACACTGGGCCCCTGAGGAACAGCATTGACTGCAACTACGGTGGTTACACGCAGGTTAAGGGATTTTGGTTGCAAGTACGTAAGTTCCTCTTTGGCAAAGTGGGTGTAGCAGTCCCGGATGACCCCATAGTTGGACTCCGCTTGGTGGACCAGTCCACTGTGGACCGAGCCTTCCTTAATGGAATCCTTTTCTTGTGGTTAACAGTGGTCAGATTATGCATATCTGACATACAATGACTCTCTGTGACCCATCCTAGCCGAAACACTCCAAAGGAGACTTTTTTAAAAACAGATTTGGGCATAAAAAACAAACTTTATAGATTCACGTTCTAACAGGATATTCAAAGTCACATGAAATACCTGTTCATCCATCACGACAACAAAAAGAATATAAAGTATAAAGAATGGAACAATTATACAATATATGGATCGAGAGACAATCTCATTCCTGTCAATAGATGGCAGTGGTGTATCCAGTTTATATATACACTCACCGGCCACTTTATTAGGTACACCATGCTAGTAACGGGTTGGACCCCCTTTTGCCTTCAGAACTGCCTCAATTCTTCGTGGCATAGATACAACAAGGTGCTGGAAGCTCCTCAGAGATTTTGGTCCATAGTGACATGATGGCATCACACAGTTGCCGCAGATTTGTTGGCTTCACATCCATGATGCGAATCTCCCGTTCCACCACATCCCAAAGATGCTCTATTGGATTGAGATCTGGTGACTGTGGAGGCCATTTGTGTCCAGTGACCTCATTGTCATGTTCAAGAAACCAGTCTGAGATGCTTCCAGCTTTATGACATGGCGCATTATCCTGCTGAAAGTAGCCATCAGATGTTACAGGGTACATTGTGCTCATAAAGGGATGGACATGGGCAGCAACAATACTCAGGTAGGCTGTGGCGTTGTACCAAGGGGCCCAAAGAGTGCCAAGAAAATATTCCCCACACCATGACACCACCACCACCAGCCTGACCCGCTGATACAAGGCAGGATGGATCCATGCTTTCATGTTGTTGACGCCAAATTCTGACCCTACCATCCGAATGTCGCAGCAGAAATCGAGACTCATCAGACCAGGCAACGTTTTCCCAATCTTCTACTGTCCAATTTCGATGAGCTTGTGCAAATTGCAGCCTCAGTTTCCTGTTCTTAGCTGAAAGGAGTGGCACCTGGTGTGGACTTCTGCTGCTGTAGCCCATCTGCCTCATAGTTCGACGTACTGTGCGTTCAGAGATGCTCTTCTGCCTACCTTGGTTGTAACGGGTGGCGATTTGAGTCACTGTTGCCTTTCTATCAGCTCGAACCAGTCTGCCCATTCTCCTCTGACCTCTGGCATCAACAAGGCATTTCCGCCCACAGAACTGCCGCTCACTGGATGTTTTTTCTTTTTCGGACCATTCTCTGTAAACCCTAGAGATGGTTGTGCGTGAAAATCCCAGTAGATCAGCAGTTTCTGAAATACTCAGACCAGCCCTTCTGGCACCAACAACCATGCCACGTTCAAAGACACTCAAATCACCTTTCTTCCCCATACTGATGCTCGGGAGAACTGCAGGAGATTGTCTTGACCATGTCTACATGCCTAAATGCACTGAGCTGCCCCCATGTGATTGGCTGATTAGAAATTAAGTGTTAACGAGCAGTTGGACAGGTGTACCTAATAAAGTGGCCGTGAGTGTATATGTATGTATGTATGTATGTATGTATGTATGTATGTATATGTATGTATATATATATGTATACATATGATCTCAGTCACTAGAGGGCAGTGTGTGTTTAATTATTCATGGGTCGGGAAGTAAGAGTTCTCCTTACGGAGACTGCCAGTTAAGGCCATGATGTAGATGTAGGTTATACAATGTATCTATCTATACAGTTACTTTTTAATGTTTGTAAATACAATCTGGTAGCTCCAAGTGCACTTAGGCCACACAACAACAAGAGTAAAAAAGAAAACCAAACAAACAGGACAATGGCCCATATTTATTAAAGCTTGTGCACCGTTTTTTGTCTGACTTTGCATGTTCTTTTTGGTGAAATTGCTTGTACAGACGGTCCCCTACTTAAGGACACCTGACTTACAGACGACCCCTAGTTACACACATTCCCCTCTGCCCACTGTGACCTCTGGTGACCTCTCTGGATGCCATAACTTTAGTCCCAGACTGTAATAATCAGCTGTAAGGTGTCTGTAATGAAGCTTTATTGATAATCCTTGGTCCCATTACAGCAAAAAATTTTGAAACTCTAATGGTCACTGGGGCAAAAAAAAATTTTTGTCTGGATCTACAATTATAAAATATACAGTTTCGACTTACATACAAATTCAACTTAAGAACAAACCGATGGACTCGATCTTGTACATAACCCTGGGACTGCCTGTATATGTATTTATAAAGTGTCCACATTTGTTTTGTGGCTGCACGATTCTTCATGCGACACAAAATTCTGCACATAAAGGGGCGTTCCGGAGCTCAGCCGGACCATGCGCCACATTTCATGAGTCTGACAGAAATGTATTGCACCAAAAAAAGTGGTGGCCTCTGTCGGAGTCAGATTCATGAAAAATGTGCGCCACAGATCTGGCGCCCCCTGCACACTACACAGGCAAACTGCACCTAATACAGACTGCAGCTTTTTTGATTAATGCGGGTCGATGTCTAGAATAGGGAGAATCAGATGCATGACAAAAAAAGAAAAAGAAAACGATTCAACAAAGTAAGTAAAAATAGTTCAATTTTATTTTACCAAGACTCCAAGTTTACCAAGTATTTTTCTATTTTAAGGCAGATTATCTCATTTTTCTCAAAGTACCTGAAATTCTGTGTTAATTAGTTGGCACTATGTAAATAAAGATTATTATTACTAATGGAATGTGGTCTGATAGTAATCTGAGTCACCACTGTATATACCTGCAATCTAAATCATGTAAGTAATTGTCCTGTCCACAAGATTGTCCTATCCACAGCACAAGAAGATAATGTAGGTAAATCCACTTTTCAATGACTTTGACAACAACGTAAAAGGCAAAAGATTTAAATGAAATGGAAGTTGGGGGGGAGGGGATCCTGGTGCTTTGCTGTCCAATGAAAACACATAGGGGGTCATTTACTAAGGGCCCGATTCGCGTTTTCCCGCCGTGTTACCCGAATATCTCCGACGATTTTCCCTGTATTGCCCCGGGATTTTGGCGCACTCGATCGGATTGTGGTGCATCGGCGGCGGCATACACGCGACGGAAATGGGGGGGCGTGGCCGAACGAAAACCAGACGGATTCGGAAAAACCGCCGCATTTAAAAAACAAAAAGTGTCGCAAGACTTGCACTTACCTTCACCAGGAATAGGCCGGTGAACTTCAGTGTATTCCAGAGGGCCTCGGGGGAACTTCAGCGCAGCAGCGCCACCTGGTGGACATCGGAGGAACTACCTTAGTAAATCCCGGCCGGTCCCGAATCCACCGCAGAGAACGCACCGCTGGATCGCGAATGGATCAAGTAAGTAAATCTACCCCATTAGGTCAGGTTACTGACAACGTCACAGTTGCTTTCTGACTACACTTAAAGGGACAAATTAGGACAAACTGCGGAATTTAAGAAGCAAAGATTAGCACTTAGATGTTGCAAGATCAGCACTTACATGCACCGGGAAGAAGAAGGTGAACTCCGGCGGACCTCAGCGGGGGAAGCGACACCTGCAGGAAATTGGACGCACAATCTTAGTGAATCGCAGAAGACCCGAATCCTCGTCGGACAAGGCACAGCAGGGATCGCGACGGGATAGGTAAGTAAATGTGCCCTTTTGTGTCTTTGTGCAATCCCTCCAGCAAAGATTATTAGCGGGACGCTAGCTCACAAGTCACCCCTAGGGAGTTACTCATTGTGATATGCACATTTTAACTTTTATCTTTGTGATGATGAATTGAATAAATTTTAAATCTGTTTGAACATACTACACCATCTGCCAATACATTCCTTCTAGCGATATTGCTCCATAAGAACGATTGACACAGTGGGGGTCATTTACTAAGGGCCCGATTCGTGTTTTCCCGACGTGTTACCCGAATATTTCTGATTTGCGCCAATTTTCCCTGTATTGCCCCGGGTTTTTGGCGCACGCGATCGGATTGTGGCGCATCAGCGCCGGCATGCACGTGACAAAAATCGGGGGGTGTGGCCGAACGAAAACCAGACGGATTTGGAGAAACCGCCGCATTTTTAAAAAAAAAATGTCGCTGGACACGCGCTTTCCTTCACCAAGTATAGGATCGTGCACTCCGGTGGACCTCGGGGAAGTTCAGCGCAGCAGCGACATCTGGTGGATGGCGGAGGTACTGCCTTAGTGAATCGCCGGAAGACCTGAATCCACCGCAGAGAACGCGCCACTGGATCGCGAATGGGCCGGGTAAGTAAATCTGCCCCAGTGTGTTGAGAAAATTGTTGATGTACCGTGTTAGCCAGGAAAAATAAAAAATCTGATGTAAATACTTTTGTGTAAAAATAAGTAATGATAACTTTATTGGCTAACCAGAAAAATTGAAAGGTGACTTTAAGGACAACAGAGAAAGGAAAACCTGGGAGTTCAAAGTGATGATGACCGTCCAGTCACTGACACAAGGCCTCAATATTGCACCTGGATTTATGACTCATTACATGGACTCACTTCAATCCCCACAAGAGACTGACTCCAGACCCCTGCCATCCTAGCCCCCCCCCCCCCTGACTCCTGACCCTGCTATCCTAGCCCCCCACCCCCGCCCATCACCCTTCTCTGTGTAACATAACCTCCAGTTTTATTGCCCCAGCTTATCTTAATTGAGTCTCACCATATGTACTAATTATCTTGTTGTAACATCCCTCAAATATTGGGGGTCATTTACTAAGGGTCCGATTCACGTTTTCCCGACGTGTTACCCGAATATTTCCGATTTGTGCCGATTTTCCCTGAATTGCCCCGGGATTTTGGCGCACGCGATCGGATTGTGGCGCATCGGCGCTGGCATGCACGCGACGGAAATCGGGGGGCGTGGCCGAACAGTAACCCGACCGATTCGGAAAAACCGCCGCATTTAAAAAAAAAAAAAATGGTCGCACGGGCCATACTCAAATGCACCACGATGAAGACGATGAACTCCCGGGCATCTCGGCGGACATCGGCGCAGCAGCGCCACCTGGTGGACATCGGGCGCAGGACCTTGATGAATCAGCAGAAGACCCGAACGCTCTTCAGAGAAGCCGCCGCTGGAACGCGAATGGACCGGGTAAGTAAATTTGCCCCATTGTGTTTTTCTCTCAGTGCTTCATTTGTATCCATGCCTGAAGAAGGGGCCTGTGTGCCCTGAAAGCTTGCAACAAATATAATTTATCTGGTTAGCCAATAAAGGTCTCATTCCTTAAGCACTTTTGTAATTTTTACACAAAAGTATTTACATCAGATTTTTTAGGAACAATTGAAGGAGGATGTTGAATAACGCGATGGTGCTGGTCTAAACAGTGGCATATTTTCATCAGAGGGATCTGTCTGAGAGTGAACACCACAGGAGAACAATAAAGAAAAAAAAAAATCAGGAGCTCCGGCTAGGGAAAAAAAAATTTCTCTATTCTTGGATCTGTATAAAGACTTTGTGGACCGGTCTTGTACCGTGAGTAGCTCCGTATGGGCGAATTGTGCACCACCTACAATTGATTCCTTCCTACAACCAGCTGCCTCCAACTCAAGAACATCTCTCACATCAGATCCTTCTTTAATCCATAGTCTACATAATTCGTAGTCATGCCCTTATCATCTCCCACTTGGACTACTTCAATAGTCTTCTCTGTGGTCTCCGAGCTAACTCTCTCCAATCCATCCATAACTCTGCTGCCCAGCTCATCCACCTGTCTCCTGACTTCTCCTCTGCCTCTACTCTCTACCAGTCTCTCTACTGGTTACCATTCTTTCGGCTTCTGCAACACTCTATTACCATCTGCTCTTCTCACTGCCATCTCCTGGACTTCTCCAGTGCATCCCCCAAATTCTGGAACTCTCCACCAAACTGTCCCCATCCTTTGAAACCTAGAAAGATAACCTGAAAACTCATCTGGTGAGGATTGCCTAAAACCCACAATATCCCCAATGCTCTGCTCCATTACCTCGTGACTCTTTCCACCTTTCCATATAGATTGTGAGCCCTTAAGGTCAGGGTCCTCCCTCCAGTTGATACACTGCAGGGTAGTTTTGTGAACCCCTATTAAAAGTTTTTCGAATGAGACTGAAACTTCTGATGTCATAAGTGCTTGTAGTTCTGACACCCACCTATCATGTTTAGCAAAGATAAAGAGATTACTCATGTCACAATATCTCACATTGCCAAATCCACTTCTGAAGTCATAGTACCTTACTCATACCTCCCAACCCTCCCAGATCCAGATGGATAGTCCCGATTTCTGGGCTCTATCCCGCTGTCTCGGTGGCATCAGCTTTGCAGACATGCTCCAGAAGCTGAAAGAGCTGCTTACAGCGATGGTGCTTAGAGCCGGCAGCCCGCGCACTATCGCTGCTCCTCTACTAAAATCAAAAACACACTCACCTTTCCATGTTCCACTGCAGCAGCTCCTCTCCGCTACTGCTGTATGTAGCATAGTCAGCAGGTGATGACATCATTGGGGCACATTTACTTACCCGGTCCCGCGGTGCATTGTCCAGCGAGGATTAGGGTCTGCCAGGATTCACTAAGGTCGTGCGCCTGATATTCAGCAGGTGTCGCTGAGGCCCGCCGGAGTTCTCCTTCTTCTTCCTGGTGCATGTAAGTGCTGATCTTGCGACACAATTCTTTTTTTTGATTTCGCAGTTTGTCCAAATCCATCAGGTTGTCCGACGGCCACGCCTCCCGATTTCTGTCTCAGCGCCGATGCGTCACAATCTGATCGCGTGTGGCAAAACCCGGGGCAATTCAGCGCAAAACGGCGCAAATCGGAAATATTCGGGAAAAGCCCAACGGAATTGCGTCCGCAGGACCCTTAGTAAATGTGCCCCATTATGTCATCTCTGACTGCCGGCTTCACTGCTACATATAGCAGAGGCAGAGAGAAGCTGCTGCAGGGGAACATGGAAAGGTGAGTGTGTTTTTGATTTTACTTTGGGAGCACAATAATTGGGGGAGCTGCTGTGGAGGTGGAACAGTAACAGGAAGAACTGCTGGGGGTAAAATAATAGGGGCAGCTGCTGCACAGGGGGTCACAATAACAGGGGAATCTGCTGTGGAGGGGCACAATAATACGGGGAGCTGCTGGGGATGTGGCACAATGACAGGGGGTGCTGATGGGGGGAAAATAATAGGGGCAGCTGCTGCACAGGGGGTCACAATAACAGGGGAATCTGCTGTGGAGCGGGCACAATAATACGGGGAGCTGCTGGGGATGTGGCACAATGACAGGGGTCGCTGATGGGGGAAAAATAATAGGGGGAGGCGTTGGGGTGGGCACAATAAACGGGGAAAAATAAGAGGAGGAGCTGCATGGGAGGGCAAAATGTGAGAGGGAGCTGAGGCGCAAGGTAGCCATCAGGGGGTGTTTAGTATAACTGTGTTCTATGCAGGGAACTCACACCAGCAGGGGGCAGTGTATCCTCCTATCACTTCTAGGTGTGACTGTCCTATGCCATGGCCCCAACATCATCACACCAGCAGGGCTGCCGTGTGTCCTCCTATTACTACTAGGGGTTTCTGACTGTACTAACAATTCCCCCCCACATCATTACTCCAGCAGGCGGCAGTGTGTCCTCCTATCACTACACCTGTGATGGATAATAAAACAGTCCTTCTCATACATTGATCTGATCACTCCCCATACTCCTCTCTCCTGGTGTCAGACCCTCCTGACCCTGGTGACTGTCTGTGCGCTCCCACCATGCATCTTCTGCTCCCAACACAACTAACAGCTCAATCACAGCAACCGAGATGATGGGCGATTCACACGATGATAGCCCTTCCCCCTGTATCAATGCCAATGGGCAGTCATGGAGAGAGAGCACCCAACAGGAGCCTCCGAGAGGGATAGCACCCAACAGGAGCCTCCGAGAGGAATAACACCCAACAGGAGCCTCCGAGAGGAATAGCACCCAACAGGAGCCTCCGAGAGGGAAAGCACCCAACAAGAGCCTCCGAGAGGGATTGCACCCAACTAGAGCCTCCGAGAGGGAGAGCACCCAACAGGAGTCTCCGAGAGGGAGAGCACCCAACAGGAGCCTCCGAGAGCAATAGCACCCAACAAGAGCCTCCGAGAGGGATAGTACCCAACAAAAGCCTCTGAGAGGGAGAGCACCCAACAGGATCCTCCGAGAGGGAGAGCACCCAACAAGAGCCTCCGAGACGGAGAGCACCCAACAGGAGCCTCCGAGAGGTAGAGCACTCAACAGGAGCCTCTGAGAGGGAGAGCACCCAACAGGAGCCTCCGAGAGGGAGAGCATCCAACAGGAGCCTCCGTGAGGGAGAGCACCCAACAGGATCCTCTGAGTGGGAGAGCAGCCAACAGGATCCTCTGAGAGGGACAGCACCCAACAGGATCCTCCGAGAGGGAGAGCACCCAACAGGATCCTCCGAGAGGGAGAGCACCTAACAGAAGGCTCCGAGAGGGAGAGCACCCAACAGGAGCCTCCGAAAGGGAGAGAGAGATTTTATGTCTCTTTGGGACTGCATTATTGTTATCAGCCATATATTTCATCTGCACTGACACAATGGGGGCACATGTATTATCGTATCTGCGGCTAAAAAATGTCGAGATCTTTCATTTTTTTGGGCGCAAAATTGTTGAGGATCATTTATAATGAGTTTGCACTAGAAAGAACAGATGTTTCCGACTATCCTGACTCCTCTGTCTTTTTTTGGCGCAAGTAGGCGTGGCCTAACGTTTCCACATTATCCTCCACATTTATGTGTATTTTGTCGGCATTTATAGGCGCAATTTTTGGCGCACAATAGTCCAGGAAAAAAATGGTGAGAGAGCAAAATGAAGGCGCAGTCCATGTAAGATTTTGGCGCACATCTCATTGATGTCGGCATTTTTATGGCGCATGACTGATTATTACCGCCTACCCATTAATTACTTACAGCCGTGCACCACTTCAATACATCGGGCTGTGCTTTCCGGAGACTGATCTCCGATGCCGACAGTCGTGCTTGCGACAGAATTAGTTAATCCCCCCCATTGTAACAAACTTTAGGATCAGGAATGAGATTCGTGATGTGATGGAAAGCTCATAGTTGATGTGACTGTAACAAACCCTCAGCTGTAAACAATGGGGGTCATTTACTAAGGGCCCGAATCGTGTTTTCCCGACGTGTTACCCGAATATTTCCGATTTGCGCCGATTGAACCTGAATTGCCCCGGGATTGTGTCGCACGCGATCGGATTGTGGCGCATCGGCGCCGGCATGCGCGCGACGGAAATCGGGGGGCGTGGCCGAACGAAAACCCGACGTATTCGGAAAAACCGCCGCATTTAAAAACCGAAAAAGTGTCGCTTGGTGACCGCTTACCTTCACCTGGTCCGAGGTGGTGCATTCCGGCGCGTGGAGATGATTTTCAGCGCAGCAGCGCCACCTGGTGGACGGCGGAGGAACTGCCTTCATGAATCCCGGCCGGACCCGAATCCAGAGCAGAGAACGCGCCGCTGGATCGCGAATGGGCCAGGTAAGTAAATTTGCCCCAATATTTTGAACTTGTGCATTTTTGAGAAATGTTTTGCAGGTTTATATTATTCGCCTGTGACGTGAGCAGCGCCTGACGCCCGATGAGCCCCCGGGGGATTTACTGGAATGTAATAAAAGCATAAAATACAACAACCACTTCTATTGCTAAAAAGTCAAGATGTTTGTGTATAAAGGATAGAATCTATCAGCCATTATACAGGATATTACACAGTATATACAATATATTATACAATATATACAATAAATGTACGTACATGAAAATATACACAAGACAACAACAGAATAACATGTAATAAAACAGAGAAAGGTTAGGACACAGGTCGTAGATGCAACGTGAAACACGAGAAGATGGAAACAAAAAGGAAAAAAGAATAATTCTCATCTCTCCTTTAGGTTTTATCTTGATGGTTTTGACAAATTTGGCAATTTGTGTTGTTTATTCCTGTTTTTTGGTTTATTCAGACAAATGTAATGGATGACACACAGACAGCATCTCAGGTCACAGGGCACATGTCAATGTCACCTCAAGAACAGGACTCCCAGCATCATAGTCAGTATGGTAATCCTTTCATTTCAGTCTCTGCATCACTGGGGAACAACTGTCCTGGTGCACGGGCATGCAGGGGCTCCTAGCATCATAGTCAGTATCGTAATCCTTGCCTCTAGGAGGCTCTGCCTCACTGAGGGACAACTGTCCTGGTGCACGGGCATGCAGGGGCTCCTAGCATCATAGTCAGTATGGTAATCCTTGCCTCTAGGAGTCTCTGCATCACTGAGAGACAACTGTCCTGGTGCACGGGCATGCAGGGGCTCCTAGAATCATAGTCGGTCATGCAGGGGCTCCTAGCAACATAGTCAGTATGGTAATCCTTGCCTCTAGGAGTCCCTGCATCCCTGAGGGACAACTGTCCTGCTCCATGGGCATGCAAAGACTCCTAGCATCAAAGTCTGTATAGTAATCCTTGCATCTAGGAGTCCCTGCATCCCTGAGGGACAACTGTCCTGCTCCATGGGCGTGCAGGTACTCCTAGCATCATAGTCTGTATAGTAATCCTTGCAGTTAGGAGTCCCCGCATCCCTGAGGGACAATTGTCCTTCTCTTTGGGGGTGCAGGGACTCCCAGCATCATATTTTCTATAGTAATCCTTGCAGCTAGGAGTCCCCACATCCCTCATTCACTTTTTGGGGGTGCAGGGACTCCTAGCATCATGTCTGTATTTCACTGAACAAATATGAATGAGACATGAAGGGGGGAAATTTTTGTCAACTCACAAATAGTAACCCTGGTCCCTATAATATATTGGAGCTCATCAAGACTCCTCAAGTAGAGAGATATAAGTTCCAAGATCAGCTTCATCCCAGGATGTAATTATAGTGGTAACAGGTATTTTATAAGGTAATGAAACCCCCATGTCCCCCGTGGTGTGGAGAGATACACAAGTAGTGCATGTGGTACATGGAGAGAACTATAGGAGCCTCTTCCCCTCCTCACGGCTTTGGTTGGACTATGCCCCCAGTTAACTGCTTATTGTGCTTATAGATGACTATTATAAATTCACATTGTCTCATCATTGACAAGGCTCCGCCCACTTGTCATACATCCTCACCTATGTAATAAATCACAGCAGAGAGCAGATCCCCCACAGATCTCACATCAGTCACTGCTACAAGGGACACAAGGAGCCGAGAGCGATGGGGATCCTGACCAGGATATTGGCTTCATGTTTGGTGATTGGTGAGTTTTGTTTTTCTTATATTATATTTAGATTAAATTTTTTGTAAAGGAGGAGCTCCCATCATTGTGGAAACTAAAGGTTGCAATTAAAGATACAATCAGCCTGAGATCCTCGGGTTGGAGACGTTTTTGTTATATTCGTCCTTCAAGCACTTGATGGGGGAGTTTTTTTGGGATTTCCATGAAATAATCATTTTCTTTTTGAGTATTTTTGAGTATTGATTATTTATTTGGGTGCAAGTCTTGTCCTACTCATCATTTTTCATTTTCTCGCACTTTGTAGGCGGAGTTTAGGTGTTCAATGAAATTTAACCCGATTAATCAAGTCAGATTTTTTAAAAAATTGTTAGACGGTAAAATATTAGAGGGTTTGATACACATTTAGCAAATATAACACAGAATATAAAAATAAAGAAAAGCAAAAGGGCACAAACAACGGATTTTCAATAGATGTAAATCTGTGTCTTTGGGCAGATTTGGAAATTTTTGTGTATGTGTTAAATGGTTGTGATGTTGTGTGAATTGGTGGATGATAACTGACGGGATGGAGTAACACTACCATGGACTGTGAGTTCTGTGAAAATAGCCCCCGTCTGACGGTGCCCCGGTAGCTCAAAGTGAAAACTGTAAAAACAAAACCCACAAGGGAATGGCCCAAATGTGATATTTTTTTGTCAATTTCACCGCATTAGATTATTTTTTCCCAGTTCCTGGTAGACAGCATGAAATATAAATTACTGGCACATGGGGGGGGATTCAACAATGGGGGGTATCTATTAACGCACTTGTGCCACAATTTTGGTGTTTTTTGCACCCAAAAAAGTCTAAAATGCCTTGCACCACAGTTATCAAGGCTTTTAGACCTTTTTTTTTGGGGTACTTTTCCAACTTGTCTGATTAAGGGGCGTGTCCTTCTGGGCATGGTCTCACGAAAAAGGGGCGTGGCTTGCAGGGAATCGTCCGTGCGCCCTGTTTAGACCAACTAAATGTAGGTATAAAGTAGGAACCGACAGTCTGATCCTGCACCAGAATTCATCATGACCGTGATAAATCTGGCGGAAACTGGCGGAACCTGAGACACATTGTTACATCCCGCCCAAAGTGTCTCAGGTTCCGCCAGTTTCTAACTTTGTAAAATGTCTTGCAGCTATTTGTGGGTATTTTGACAAATTCGTGCAGTGCCCTGGACAATGTAAAAAAAAGTCATAGGTGGATATCTGTATAGGAAAAAATAGAAAAATCAAAGACAACATTTTTGTGCATTTTGCTCGTGGCACATCCTCTTATGTCACTTAAAATATGAAATAAAGGGAAACATGACAATAGGGGGGATACAGTCAGCAGTAATGCATTACACACATAAGGCAGATTTACTTACGTTGGGAGTGATTTTTCAAGTGCCTTGGGTGATATTTGTCGAAAAATGTATACAAATGTTTCTCACATCTTGAGAAGTGTGACGCATAATACATAATCTAATATACAAATCTGAGGGTATGTGTATGTATGTATGTATGTCGGCTAAAGGAATCTGCACCGTCACGTCGTGTTGTAGGAGACAGTCAGAGACAGTCAGAGACGGTCAGAGACAGTCAGAGACAATCAGAGACAATCAGAGACGGTCAGTGACAGTCAGAGAGACACAGAGAGAGCAAGAGAGAGAGACAGTCAGAGAAAGAGAGATAGATACCTATAGAATATTGTTTGCTAACCCATTCTATTGTGTTATAGCTAAGAGCAGTTATTTCCTATCCCGAGCAGCACCGGGATCTACAGCTAGTAACATATATAATATATGACAAAGCTAACGCGTTCTAAGCTGCGTGAGACATTTTAATGTTGTCTAAATTTCTCATGATATTTTGTTGAGAAATGTTTTGTTGTTTTTTTTTCATTTATCATTTCAAATCTGTTCTATGTTGTTTAATTTTTGCGCAAAAATTTGTGCCAATTTGCGTCCATTTTTTTTTCGTCAAATTTAATGGCAAGGGTGCTTTAACATCATTCTTGCAAATGTTCTTGTTAAAAAAAAAAATTTATGCAAAATAATCACTCAGTCCCTCCCCCCTGGAGTGGGCGTATGATATAAAGCTTAAATGATCCCACCGTCTATCTGTTTTTTTTTTAAATATAGCAATTTTGAGTCCCTACAAATCAAAACAGGTGAACCCTTTAATTTCAAGGATGATCTTTTTAGAACTGATCTTCACATTTACTTTACAAACAAAACATTTACATAATTTTTTTTTTACACTTTTTTGATGACCATTTAGATATTTTTAATTAGGAGTGATTTTAAATATAAAAGTTAAAATTAATACCTTGTGTTTTGTGGGGGTTTTTAGGTTTGTTTCATTGAGCAGGAATAATTGTCTTTTTTTGTTTTATTAATAACGTTGCATCAACAAATAAAACCAACAGGATGTTTAAAAATCGCAACATGGGAATAATTAAATAAACCACATATATTTTTGATTAAAGACGGGTTTTATTAACATGATCCTTAGCCTCTATGGACGACCCTCTGCCTTTATAAGTGGGTTAGGGTTCTGTTCCAAAAAATTTGTGATCACCAACGGCGTTAGACAGGGCTGTCCGCTCTCCCCTCTTTTATTTAACATCTTTATAGAGCCCCTTGCAGAAGCGATTAGATCAAATAAAGATATAAAAGGGTTAAGTATAAGAAAGTCGGAATATGTAATAGCTCTTTATGCGGACGATATAATCCTCACATGCGAAAACCCGGTCAACTCGCTTGCGGCTTTCAAAACGCTCGTTGAAAAATTCTCACAGGTTTCTTATTACAAAATAAACGAAAGCAAAAGCAAAGTAATGTTACTAAATGGAAGTCTGACCATCGTAAAGGGGTTAGAGACACATTTACATATGTATGGTCGGCAGATGGATTCCAATATCTTGGTATACAGTTGGCAGGTACACTTAACGGTATTATTATGTAAAACATAGCTGAACTAAATAACAAAATAAATAACATAATAAATTATCTACAAAAATGCCACCTGACGTGGTTGAATAAAATAGCAGCAGTTAAAAGAAATATAATACCCATAATATTTTATTCTCTAAGATGTATCCCATTAACGTACATCTGGAAAGGGAGGCCCCCAAGATTGCCCAGAGACACACTTTTTGCACCGAGATTTTTAGGGGGAACAGCCTACCCAAACCTGGAGCGATACTATAACGCCATATGTATAGAGCCAATAAAACTTTTCTGGCAAAACAAAAAACACAAAAAATGGACAACGATAGAAGAAGAAGTGCTAAGAGGAACCTCACTAAAAAGCCTGTTAATTGGTGAATGGTTGGGAGGACGCATCAATCTGCCAATACTAGACTCCACAAAAGAAATGGTGAAGGCATGGCATTTTTACCATACACAAAGAAAAGGGATGTCTCTGCAGAGGCAAGAGATCAGGTTAGATGCTCTAAGTTTATGCATCCCAGATCTGCCTTTATCCAAATGGAACCAAGGGAACATCTATTTATTAGATGACATTTTTAATGGAGATACCTTAATGCCTTTTAACAAAATTCTCCAAAAATATAATGTCCCCAAGAGCGAATTTCTTAGTTATAAAAAAATAGAAATGTTCTTAAAAGAAGATAGCACACGAGAAAAATTACATACAGCCAATCCAAACCCGCCAAACTTTATAAAATACCTAAGGGCAGAAAATCAAAATAAAGGAGGAATTTCAATAGCATATAGGGACATCATTACAGCAAGATATACAAATAACAAACTAACCTATATGCAAAAATGGGAATCAGACTTAGGGAAAATCTTTCCATTAAAAAGTATCTTCAATAAATGAAGTACCGTATATACTCGTGTATAAGCCGAGTTTTTCAGCACAAAAAATGTGCTGAAAAACGTCCCCTCGGCTTATACACGAGTCTATTACCCCCAAAAAATTACCCACTTAAAAAAATAAAATCAAATACTCACCCTCCGATGTCAGCGCGGCTCCCCGATGTCCCCGATGTCAGCACGTCCCGTCTTCTTTCTTCTTCGCGGCTCCTCTTCTCTCTTCTTTCTTCTATCATCGTCATAGTATGCGCCTGTTAGAAAAAAACATGGGCGCGGGAAGAGTGAAGAGGAGCCGCGGAGAAGAAAGAAGATGGGACGTGCTGACATCGGGGACATCGGTAAGTCGCGCCGACATCGGGGAGCCGCGCTGACATCGGAGGGTGAGTATTTAAGTTTATTTTTTTAATTGCCGTGGGGGCAGGCTGCTGTATACTACTAGAGGCAGGCTGTATCCTACTAGGGACAGGCTGTATACTACTAGGGACAGACTGTATACTACTAGGGGCAGGCTGTATACTACTAGGGACAGGCTGTATACTACTAGGGACAGGCTGTATACTACTAGGGGCAGGCTGTATACTACTAGGGGCTGCTGTATACTACATGGGGGCTGCTGTATACTACTGGGGGGCTGCTGTATACTACTGGGGGGCTGCTGTATACTACTGGGAGCTGCTGTATACTACTGGGGGGCTGCTGTATACTACTGTGGGGCTGCTGTATACTACTAGGGGCTTGCTGTATACTACAGGGGGGCTGCTGTATACTACAGGGGGGCTGCTGTATACTACTAGGGGCTGCTGTATACTACTAGGGGCTGCTGTATACTACAGGGGGGCTGCTGTATACTACAGGGGGGCTGCTGTATACTACAGGGGGGCTGCTGTATACTACTGGGAGCTGCTGTATTCTTCTGGGGGCTGGCCAGCTGTATACTACTGGGGGCTGGCAGGCTGTATACTACTGGGGGCTGGCAGGCTGTATACTACTGGGGGGGTTTGACCAATGCATTTCCCACCCTCGGCTTATACTCGAGTCAGTAGTTTTTCCCAGTTTTTGGTGGTAAAATTAGGGGTCTCGGCTTATACTCGGGTCAGCTTATACTCGAGTATATACGGTACAAAAAAACCTATACTGTCTCAACCATAGTGAAGGCTTTTATAAGACCATCTCTAGATGGCATCTATCCTCCAATAGGCTAGCAAATATTTATGATACCTATTCCAACCTATGCTGGAGAGGGTGTGGAGAACCAGCAGACCTTTTACATTCATTATGGAGCTGCCAACTTATTAGAAACTTATGGAGGCAGACAGCTAGTCTATTTGGAGGGCTGTGTAAAAAGAAATTGCCCATTAAACCGGAGCTGTTACTCCTCAATATCCTGGAGGGAGACATTTTAATGTCTAAGGAACATAGAGAAATCTTTTTTAGGCTATGTGCTACAGTTCGCATAGAAATTTTAAAAAAATGGAAAAGTAACTCCATACCTTCGATAGAAGATGTCATCCTAGGGATGAATAAACGGAAAGATTGTGAACTGTATATGCGTAATGGAGACGTAATAGGAAAAAAGAAGACACTAAAATGTTGGGAATTTTGGTCTAGATAGCTGTGACGAGCAAGTTTTTCTTTTCCTTTTCTTTTTTTCTTTGTGTTTTCTTGTTCTTTTTTAAACACCAGAGAAATACTTTAGATATTTCTTATCTTTTGTTTTTCTTTCTTTTCTTCTTGCAGTCTAAATGTACTGATCAACAAGCAGGAAACATGTTTTTCTTTCTATGTGCTTTTTCTCTTTTTTGTAAATTTAAAAACTTAACTTAAGAGGCAGATGTATCACTTGTTTTTTCTGTTGTTTTTGCGCCTTTTCATAGTTTTGGCACCAGTTTTGTGACTAAACACCAAACTAGCCGCGCAGCAAAAATTACCATGTTTTTCTCATTTATCCTATTAATCCAGATGTTTTGCAGCGCCTAATAATCATTCATCATTAGCAACTTGTTCATTTAGGCGCAAAATCAATCCAGGCTGAAGGTGGCGTAAACTGAGAAGCAGCACTGAGGTATGGTGCAGAGCAGCTTATCCCCAGCAGCAGAGCTCAGCAGACACTACAGACAGTATGTGCATCCTCTGTTTACAGTCCATCACCTTCTATTTACAAACAATCTGCAGAAGCCTCAGCTCAGAGCAGGATAGAGGAGAAGATTGTAGGATTTTGCAGATCCTACAGAGAAGTGTCCCCCAGGTAGCAGGGTGACCCCACTGGTGTCTGAGGAGGATACTGGCCAGAATTACAGGGGTGCAGCAGGAGACCAGCACTGGGGGATCCCCTCCAGGAGAAGCCACTGCTGAGGAGATCACTGGGTGCAGGGTGTCACACACCTGGGTGCTGCTGTGAGTGTTATCTTCCTTCTGGGCTGTGGGAGGAGCAGAGAGGAGCTTGTAGGAGGATCACATATAAGTGCCCGAATCTAACATTGCGCCTAAACTGCGCCTAAGTAAAGTGATTAATTAGAGGCAGGAACTCAACTCTTCCCAGATGGTTGCAGCTTGTGATAATTCTGGTGCAACAACTGCACTTAAGCACAGAACAGTCATACATCTGGCCCAAGGCCAATGATAAATGTCCCTCATTTGGGTAACTTAACACATGGTGAGTTCATTTGCAGGACCCCCTTGGGCAAAACTAGAATCCATCACTATTGGCTGTGTCCTGGTGTTTGGAGGGGGAGGAGAGCCGCTTTCTAAACTCATCCCACGAAACCCTTCCTGGTCAGGTCAGTCTTCCAAGACCTTGGCTAAGGGGCTGCAACCTGTTTCTACTGTCTTGCTATATGGCATTCCCATTGGTCACAAGTTCAATCACTGTTACAATATATAATTGCCCTTCAACCAAAGTAATGAACTCAATGAAAACCAAAACCATCTAGGTACAACCACCTAATGGCCACACAAAGATACTGCAGCATAGCTTCAATATGTAAAATACTAGCAGCAGTAATATAATTTTGATGAATGTTGGACAAGATTTTGAGGCTGATGGAGGTAACTTGTGTTACTTAATTTGTTCTTTTGTTTGTCTTTTTTTTTTAAAGAAATAATTCAAATTTCCGGATTTTACACATCAGCAACGACAACAAGTTATGAAACTTCCACGGATGTATTTTACCCATCCACATCAGAAATATCAGGGCCTCTCACTGGAGTATCTTCTGTGGGGTCATCATCAGCAACAGATGAATCATCCAAGTTATCAGAATCTGTCACCAGTGAATCTTCTACATTTGTAGAATCAATATCATTAACATTTGGGCCATCTATGTCATCAGAGCCAGGCACAAGAGTCACTTCTAAAACTGTGGAGGCAACATCAACTGCAAACCCAGTCCCCAGTGAGTCATCTGCTATGGTATCATCAGAAACATCAGGATCTACTCAAGCAGAAACAGTTACCAGTGAAGTATCTTCATCAGTGAAGACAATAACCTCTGCTTCAATCACATCTACAGAATTAGTCACAAGTGATTCCTCTGCCACTAAAGAATCGGTAACATCTGGGTCATCCACATCATCAGAATCAATAACCACCAAAGATTCTGAAACTGTAGAGTCCTTAATCTCTTCTTCCCCCAACTCCAGAGAACCAGACACTACTGAATCTTATTCAACTGAGGATTTTGTCACGTCTGAATCAACCATACTAACAGAATCTGCAACCAATGGAGATTCCAAAACCTCAGGATTCTCCACATCTGCAGAATTAGTAACAAGTGAATCTTTTACAACCAAAGAGTCATTTACTTCAGCATCATCCACATCTGTAGATTCTGTCACAGAGCAATATTCCACAACTGTAACACCTGGATCATCCATTTCATCAAAACCAGCCACTCCTGAGTCTTCTGCATCAGTAGAGTCATCAACCTCAGCATCATCTTCATTGACAGAAACAGTCATTAATAAGTCCTCTACAATTTCAGAGCCAGTAACATTTTGGTCATCCACAGCCACAGAACCAGTCACAAGTGCTTCTTCTACAACTTCATCCTCTGGGTCCACCTTATCTTCAGGACCAGTCAGTGGTGAATCTTCTGCAACTGCGAAGTCAGCAACCTCTGAATCACCGACCCCTGTAGAATCATCCACCAGTGAATACTCTACAGCTGGAGAGATAATAACCTCAAGATTGTCCACATCCACAGAACTGTTCACTGGAGGAACTTCTATAACTGCGGAGACAATTACATCTTCCAAAGCAGTCACCGATGAATCGCCTGTTACTGTAGAATCGGCAACATCTGTTTCATTTGCTTCAGTAGAACCAGTAACCTACACAACTATGTCATCTATATCATCAGAACCGGTCACTAGTGACTCTTCTGCGACTTTAGGATCATTAACCTCAGCATCAGGATCTGTCCCAACCAATAAACCATCTTCATCAGTAGAGTCGATAACATCAGGATCCTCTACAGACACATCATTGGTCACAAGTGAATCTTCTGCAAAAGTATCTCTCATATCTGGTTCATCAACATCATCAGAACCAGTCACTTCTGAAACTCATACAAGTGTGGATTCAGCCACATCAATCACATCAGCAACGGCAGTAACGGATAAATCCTCTACAACTGAACAGTCAGGAACCACAGCCTCATTCATATCCACAGTATTAGTCACAAGAGAGTCTTCTCCAACTGCAGAGACAGTTACTGGATCAGCCACATCTACAAAATCAGCCAATGTAGAAAGTTCTACACATGTAGAAACATCTCCCAAACCAGTCACCGGTCAATCATCTGCTACTGTGGAACCAGAAACAGGTACACTTTCTTCATCTGCAGAGTCATTAACGCCGGCATCATCCAAGGATTCACTCACAAGTATGTCTTCTACATCTGACAAGATAGAAACATCTAGATCAACCCCTTTGTCTGAGTTAGTTACCATTGGATCTTCACCACCTGTAGAATCATTTACCACAGAATCATTCACATCTACACAATCAGTCACAGGAGACTATTCTACAACTCCAAAATCTGGATCATCCACATCAGAAGAACCCATCACAAGAGCATCTTCTGCAACTTTAGACTTAGTATCCTCTGGGTCAACCTTATCTTCAGGACCAGTCAGTGGTGAATCTTCTGCAACTGCGAAGTCAGCAACTTCTGAATCACCCACCCCAGTAGAATCATCCACCAGTGAATCCTCTACAACTGGAGAGTTAATAACCTCAAGTTTTTCCACATCCACAGAACTGTTCACTGGAGGAACTTCTATAACTGCGGAGACAATTACATCTTCCAAACCAATCACCAGTGAATCGCCTGTTACTGTAGTATCGACAACATCAGTTTCATTTTCTTCAGCAGAACCAGTAACCTACACAACTATGTCATCTATATCATCAGAACCGGTCACTAGTGACTCTTCTGCGACTTTAGGGTCATTAACCTCAGCATCAGGATCTGTCCCAACCAATAAACCATCTTCATCAGTAGAGTCGATAACATCAGGATCCTCTACAGTCACATCATTGGTCACAAGGGAATCTTCTACAAAAGTGTCTCTCATATCTGGTTCATCAACATCATCAGAACCAGTCACTTCTGAAACTCATACAAGTGTGGATTCAGCCACATCAATCACATCAGCAATGGCAGTAACTGATAAATCCTCTACAACTGAACAGTCAGGAACCACAGCCTCATTCATATCCACAGTATTAGTCACAAGAGAGTCTTCTCCAACTGCACAGACAATTACTGGATCAGCCACATCTACAAAATCAGCCAATGTAGAAAGTTCTACACATGTAGAAACATCTCCCAAACCAGTCACCGGTCAATCATCTGCTACTGTGGAACCAGAAACAGGTACACTTTCTTCATCTGCAGAGTCATTAACGCCGGCATCATCCAAGGATTCACTCACAAGTATGTCTTCTACATCTGACAAGATAGAAACCTCTAGATCAACCCCTTTGTCTGAGTTAGTTACCATTGGATCTTCACCAGCTGTAGAATCATTTACCACAGAATCATTCACATCTACACAATCAGTCACAAGAGACTATTCTACAACTCCAAAATCTGGATCATCCACATCAGAAGAAGCCATCACAAGTGCATCTTCTGCAACGTTAGACTTAGTATCCTCTGGGTCAACCTTATCTTCAGGACCAGTCAGTGGTGAATCTTCTGCAACTGCGAAGTCAGCAACCTCTGAATCACCCACCCCAGTACAATCATCCACCAGTGAATCCTCTACAACTGGAGAGATAATAACCTCAAGATTGTCCACATCCACAGAACTGTTCACTGGAGGAACTTCTATAACTGCGGAGACAATTACATCTTCCAAAGCAGTCACCAGTGAATCGCCTGTTACTGTAGTATCGACAACATCAGTTTCATTTTCTTCAGCAGAACCAGTAACCTACACAACTATGTCATCTATATCATCAGAACCGGTCACTAGTGACTCTTCTGCGACTTTAGGGTCATTAACCTCAGCATCAGGATCTGTCCCAACCAATAAACCATCTTCATCAGTAGAGTCGATAACATCAGGATCCTCTACAGACACATCATTGGTCACAAGTGAATCTTCTACAAAAGTATCTCTCATATCTGGTTCATCAACATCATCAAAACCAGTCACTTCTGAAACTCATACAAGTGTGGATTCAGCCACATCAATCACATCAGCAACGGCAGTAACGGATAAATCCTCTACAACTGAACAGTCAGGAACCACAGCCTCATTCATATCCACAGTATTAGTCACAAGAGAGTCTTCTCCAACTGCACAGACAATTACTGGATCAGCCACATCTACAAAATTAGACAGTGGAGAAAGTTCTACACATGTAGAAACATCTCCCAAACCAGTCACCGGTCAATCATCTTCTACTGTAGAACCAAAAACAGGTACATTTTCTTCAGTGGAGCCAGAAACAGGTACACTTTCTTCATCTGCAGAGTCATTAACACCGGCATCATCCAAGGATTCACTCACAAGTATGTCTTCTACATCTGACAAGATAGAAACCTCTAGATCAACCCCTTTGTCTGAGTTAGTTACCATTGGATCTTCACCACCTGTAGAATCATTTACCACAGAATCATTCACATCTACACAATCAGTCACAGGAGACTATTCTACAACTCTAAAATCTGGATCATCCACATCAGAAGAACCCGTCACAAGTGCATCTTCTACAACTGTAGAGTCAGCAACATCAAAATCTTATGCAACTGTAGAATCATCAACATCATCGAAAGAACCAAGCACCAGTATATTTTCTACAACTGTAAAGTCACTGACCTTAACATCATTAACGTCCATACCATTAGTGACTAGTACGTCTACAGCAACTTTTGAGCCAGTTACATCTAGATCTTCGCCATCACCAGGGTCAGTCACCAAAACATCTACTACAACTGCGGAGTTATTAACCTTAGTATCATCCACATCAGCAATATTAGTCACTAGTGATTCTTCTGCAAATGTAGAGTCAGTAACATCTGGGTCATCCACATCATCCGGGCTATTCACCAGTAAATCTTCATCAGCTGTAGAGTCACTAACCTCAGCATCATCCACAAATTTAGTTACAAGAGAGTCTTCGACACCTTTGGAGACAGTAACATTTGAGTCAACAGCATCTGCGAAACCAAGCACCACCAAGTCCTCTGCAACTGTATTATCAGCAGAAACTGGGTCTACATCAACATTCTCAATCCTAAGTGAATCTTCTCCAGCTGTAGATCCAGTCACATCTGGATCATCTACATCAGCCAACTCAGGAACAGCTGAATCACATTTTAGCACAACCCAGTCGAGTACATCAACCGCTATTTCTTCACCAACAACAACAACAACAACAACGATTGTTTCTACTTCTACTCAAATTACATCCACAACACAAGGTAAATAACATTGGTCTAACATGGTGGTACATGTTCTATTTCCATAGATCCTAGTATTCCAAACTGTCAGATGTGAAATTTGGGGATTATGGAGTGTATCTCTAGAGGTACAAGCACTCTGCTCCTGTTGGTATTTCTAGGTATCGTCTATGCCCCTAGACATTTGGGTTATCTGGTGTAAATTGTTTTAGAAGGCGAGATTGGGTTAAGAACAGTATGAATCTAGATGATCCCTAAAAGGGCTTATGATTAATTAAGATAATGGGGCACATTTACTTACCTGGTCCCTGCGCGATTCTCGAGGTGCATTGTCCAACGAGGATGAAGTCTTCTGCAATTCAACAAGATTGTGCGCCCGATATCCTGCATGTGTCGCTTCCCCACTCTCCCCGCTGGTGTTCACCTTCTTCTTCTTCCCGGTGCATGTAAGTGCTTGGTCTTGTGACACAATTTGACTTGTTAAATCCTGCACGTAGTCCGAATCTGTCGGATCGTCCATCGGCCCGCCTCCCGATTTGTGTCGCACCACAATCCGATCGCGTGCAACGCAATCCCCAGCGCGATCCCCGAAAAAATTTGAAAACCCGACGGAAATGCAGCCTCGGGACCTCAGTAAATAAGCCCCAATGTCTACTTTGACTGGTAAACATCTTCAACATATCCAACCAAAAATGCTTTCCTATGATCTACCCGAGAGGGGGTTTTAGCATCTTGGAAATCTTGGGTTGTCTTCAAAGGTTTTGTAGCTGATTCTTAAGTCCATACTACAGAGAAGGGTGAAAACAAAGCTGAACACTCCCCATCTATAGATCTTGGCTGTTCTTCTTCACTTTTTGTGATATTTACAGGTGCTTTCATACCAAACTGTCAGAATGGAGGTCACTTTGATGGGAATAATTGCGTTTGTAAACCAAACTTCTATGGGCTGCTCTGTGAGTTCATCATGAATGAGATCATCCCAGGTATGTTTTTATATATTCCTGTTAATTTTGCATTCAATTTTTATTTCATATTATTAGTTTAAGTAGTACAAGTATACAATTCATTCAAAATGGGACCTTATCTACGTTAACTTTCCTTTAGATGGAGTTCACCAGCTGGAGTCAAACTACTAAGTAAAACCAGCATTTTGTAGGACACTCCTGCTCTACAAACTTTTCATTTCTGTTTTCATGAATATTTTGTTTTAGAAAAAATTCCATTTTTATCTTTATGTAAATTTGGGGAACTATATGCAGGGTTCGACTCCCTTCTTCTTTCTGGGGTGCTTGTCAAAAGTCAGCAGCCCCTTTTTATATAATGATTACGTCACATAGACTTAAGGTGTTGAAGGAAAAGAATGGGTGCATTGGTGGGTATGGCCACCACAGTGTAGAATGAGCGTATGTGCAAAAATATTGTAGCATTTCCAGAGTATTTACATCATATTATGATATTGTATTGTATTTAGAGATGAGCGAGCACTAAAATGCTCGAGTGCTCGTTACTCGAGTCAAACTTTTCCCGATGCTCGAGTGCTCGTTTCCATTAACGAAATTTTTCAAGGGGACCAAGGCTCTGCAATAAAATGTGTCTGATAAGTTAGCAGATGTATGGAAACATCTGCAATGTGTTCTTCACTCAAAGAACACATTGAAAGAACACAGTGAAGAACACATTGCAGATGTTTCCTTACATCTGCTAACTTATCCGAAGACACGAGTGCCAAACGGTGTTCTTCACAATAGTATGTGAAGAACAATATGTGTGAAGAGTCAACAAGCCATTTCGAGTACGCTAATACTCGAACGAGCATCAAGCTCGGACGAGTATACTCGCTCATCTCTAATTGTATTGGTTTAATTAAATTTGTGGTCCTTCACCAAACTCAAGTTACTGTACATCAAGATGGGGACATCTACATGTACATCCCCCATAGATAACAGGAACGGAGGTGGCCTAGCTGGAGATGGGACTATTACCAGTGATGGGAGGGCATCACTCATTTCAAGTTTATATTGTATATGAAGTTAGTAACTCGTTATTTTATGCTAACACAGATGTTGAAGCCTCCGTCAATGTCACGGTTTCTGTAAAAAACTTAAATTTTACTGAGGATATTCAGAATTTTACATCAAAAGAATATGAAGAATTTGAGATACGGTTCAAAGAGCAGGTAAGTTGGTATATGATTGTAAATCTGGATTTATATAGGTGATTTAAACTATTTTATATAGTTTTAGGGTTTTTTCCCACTGTCTTCTGACAGGACACTCTCTCTCTCGATCATTGAGTGTGGGGGGGGGGCAATGATCAAGAGAGAGAGTGTCATGTTTGAATGGAGTGGTAAGACCAGGCCACTGGTCCATTCTCTTCCATAGACTGAGATACCCAAGAACGCAGCTCTGTAAGGTCTATGAAAGTTGCAGTCACCTATGCACAGCACTTTTCATTTCATAAAAGGGAGTTTTGGACCCCCTTACCGGTAATCGAGGTGGTTCCTTAAGATTGGACTTAAAATATTCTTATTTATTTATTCTTATTCTTATTTATCTACCACCAAAAAATCTGTTCTTCTACCAACCTCCTAACTGTTGAACCCTGTGCGGTTATGTTGTTTGGTTGTTCAAAAGGACTTTCCCAGTGGAACATGTTGGGAATCTTCAAAGAATAGAAACATTTGGATTCTGTGGACTCAATTAAAACCCCTAGATGTCCCGATATCTAGTCATTTATCTTCATTCAGGACATTTTTTATTTGCATTTTTTCTTGTTTTTTTCTGGGTTTTCAACCTGTTTGATTTATCTTAAAATTTGATTTATCAATTTATGGATTGATATATAAAGCGCAACACTGAAAAATTCTTGCATGGCTAACTGCAAGACGATTGGACAAAATGCAAATTTAGGGGCAATTTATCAAATTTGTCAAAAAAAAGTCCCAAAAATAAAAGGAAATAAAGAGAAAATTTGAAGATAAATGATTGACTATGACTTCCTTATTACAGATGGCTCGTTTATATGGACAAATTGCAAACTACCGGGATGTAAGGATCGTCGATATCAGGTAAGATCTTATGAAATACATTTGGTTTGTTACACGAGGACTTTCTTTGGAGGGTTATTAAATTTCGGAGTTTCTGTGTTTTCTCCAGCATCAGGAATGGAAGTGTGGTGGTGGAACACTTGATAATTCTGCAAGTTTCCATTGATGAATATGATCAAGCTGTACATATGGTGGACACATTATTGGGGAAAACAGACTGTACATCTGAGGAAGACGGTAAGTGCTAGGATCTTCTGTTTTAAGAATAATAATGATTCCTTGCCAAATCATTCCTTGCCCCCAGTGGGGCTCACAAGCTAATCAACCTACCAGTATGTTTTGGAGTATGGGAGGAAACTAGAGGACCCGGAAGAAATCCACGCAAACACCGAGAAAACATGCAAACTGTTTGCAGATGTTGACCTGGATGGGACTTTATTCCTGGACCCCAGCGCTGCAAGGCTGTAGTGCTACCTACTGAGCCACCGTGCTGCCCAATAACAATAAGTCATAAGGTCTTTGGGGATTTTTTATCATTTTTTGCCGACCAATGATATTTTAGAGGTGTGTCTAAGACTAGATACGTCTTCCAGTAGACACCGAGGGGCACATTTACTTACCTGTCCTGCTACTTCCTCGGAAGTGCATTGTCCGACCGGAATGCACATCTGCTGCGATTCACGCATGTGTCACTTCCTTGCTCAGGTCCGCCGAAGTTCACCTTCTTCTTCCCGGTGCATGTAAGTGCTTGGATTGCAACAAAATTTGAATATTAAATCCCCTGCTCAGTCCGAATCAGTCGGATCATCCGACGGCCTGCCCCCTAATTACTGTTGCATGACAGTATCGCACCGCGACACAATCCCCAGTTAAATATCTGTCACAGCGGCACAAATCCAACGAAAGTGTGATTGCAGATTCTTAGCAAATAAGCCCGTGTAGCTAATCTGTAGTCACGTGTCATGGCTCTCCTCTAAAAGCAGCCATTTGGTAAGATCAGAATAGTAAAATAAGCAGATTCCATTGGTGTAAGGTAGGTACCTAGTTAGATCCTTTAAGGAGGGAAGGTTATTGGAATAACATCAAGACGTCTCTTTGAATATGATTATTGAACATTTATAGAATCTATGAAATTTCCATCTTCTAGATAATAAAGAAGAACAATATGAGTAGGGAAGAAGAATAGATTGGATTGAGATTTTAACTCTTTCTTTTCCTTGCTTTGCAGACCATTTGTGCTTTAACGTAAATGCAACTAAAGTTCAGAGCAATCCTCCTGATACTAAAGGTAAGACTAAAACCAATGGGAAAATATACAGACGATAATGAGACAAATGTATCCAGTAGACATCAAGGTCAGGGCCTTATTTGCCATTAGGCCCTGGGGCAGTGAGGGCAGAGTCACTGACCATGATAGATCCATCTCTGTGTATGTTCCACAACCCACCCACATCACCTCCGAGATAGGATAGTCTCCATTATTTTTATATTTTCACTGCTTTCATTGAAAACTGGATATGTAACATCTTACATATTTGTACACTGCAAGACATTGAGCAGTAAATTGATATTTTAGATTAACAGAGACAAAAAAACAGCATATCAAGGTGAACAGCACCCATATAACATAAGGCACTAAACCTGTAGGGTCACCTTCCATACCTGAATGGCCAGACTGTACAAGTGTAGCGTAGGGGGTGTCAGAATCAGTGGTGATGGACCCACTGAACGGCCATGAGTGATGGAATAAGCCAATGCCTGGAAGTAGAGTATTCACCAGAGCCTGCCCCAAAGTGGGTTGGACTTACTGCAGCGGGATATCACCAGATCACTCCACAGGTGCGACTTGCTTCCTGTAGTGGCCAAGGCGAGGTACACAGATGGCAGGCAGAATCAGAGTCCAAGTTAGACAGAAGGTCAGGACCGGCGACACAGGATCGTAGTAGGGGACATAGCAGAAGGTCAAGGCAGGCGGCAGAGAATCGAGGTCAGGAAACAAAGCAGAGGTCACAACGGATAAATCACAAGAGTATCTATAACACACTTTCTCTCAGGCAACGGGGCACAAGGATCCTGCAGGAGCCACGGGAAGAGGCAGGCTGTATAACAGGGCAGTGGCCCACCAGCACCAATTAGTGGCACGCTGGCCCTTTAAATTTCACAGAGCCGATGCACGCACCCCAGGGGGCGGGAAAGCATACGCTGGGCCACAAGCAATGTCGCTGGAGAGGGGATAATTAAGTAAACCTGCAGCTGACATGGAGGTACAGGGGTACAGTGTGGACGGCTGTCGAGATTAGCAAAGATAATGGTCGGGCCCTGGAGTGATCACCATTAATCCAAAAGAATAACTTTCAAATGATAAACACGTAGGGAACATGGTGCCATCAGAATGCTGCATAGAGCTGGCAGACTGAATGTTCATTTCAATACTCTGGATCCACACATACACCAAAATCTAATATCTCCAGGGAAAGGGCCAATGGGAATCCATGGGTTCATCTTTGGTAAGTAACTATTGTCATCTCCAAACCATATGTCCTGCAGTGTCTACAAAGGAATATCTTACGTAGAAAATATGTTGAAATGCTTATTCTCTTGGTAATTCCAGGAATCTGTCTTAATCTAACCACACTCCCAGAAGAGGTCCGGCAATATTATCATCCTGCCGTTGTTTCTGGAGTCATGAAATGTGTTTCTGGATGTAGTCCCTATAGCAACATGACTATTGATTGTAACACCGGACAATGCTCTGTCAATAAGAAAGGACCTCGCTGCTAGTAAGTGTCAGCTATATGTTCTACAGTCCAAGTTTTTACTTATAGAGCGATAGAAACTGCACACTCTGCAATGGTGGTGCTCAATGTCGGATTCTCGATCCAATTGCGTCCGTTCAGAAAACATGGCGCACACAGAGATAACTCTTTCTATTTTATTTCAGTGATTATTTCACATAGTATATACTATACCGTAATGCAAAAGTAAGTGTTACGGGTGCTCCGCGACCCGAGTCTCGGATTGCGGCTCACCCGTGATCCTTTGTGTGCCCAAGCCCCCAGCTGCTCTGTGTTACCTCTACCCGTTCCTGATTCCAGTCCGGCAGCCATGTTCGTGCATTCCTGTCTCCTAGGGCAGGCGTACCAGCTTCAGAAGATTTAAAGAGCCAGCACATCGCTGGTTGGTGCTGGCCCTTTTCTGGAAATGGATAAAAGCTGGCGTCTCCCAGCATTCCCTGACGGATCTTCGTGCTCTATGCCGTCGAGAAAGCTTTGTCCTTTGCCTTGTGCCTGTGATTTGATTCCCCATTGTGACCCCGGACCTGTTCCGGTTTACGTTCCTCCCCTGCCTGCCCTCACCTTCTGCTCTGCCACCTGTCTTGACCTCCTGTCTGTCCCCGACTACGAACTTGCCTCCCGACTCTGTACCTCGCCTTGGGGCGGTACCACGCCACAGCAAGTCCAACCCGCTTTGAGGCGGGCTCTGGTGTAAACCGGGTGCCACTTAGATTCCGGGCCCAGCTGTCGGCTTGTGTCATAGTCTGCAGTGGTTTAGGGAGTCCACTACCCCTGAAGCCTGACAGTAAGTAGACTTGGTGAGGTAAGGTCTTGTTACCTACGCCTGAAAGCCAGATCTAACTTGACAAAGGTCGAGATGACCGAAACGTCATGATCTGTTGCATATACCTCTACTTACTTATGCATGACGGTGAGAGCTATACAATGCAAAATAATCACTGAAATAAAATAGAAAGAATTATCTTTGTGGGTGCCATGTTTTCTGAACAGACCCAGTTGTTACCCTTGGCTTAGGTAAGTCTACACTTTTCTCTGTAGCATTTCTAAACTTTATGCAGAAATGATCCAAAACTCCAAGTATTATCACTTTCTCCTCCCTTCTGAAAGTGTAGATGACATACTTATTCTGTACATGACCGCTCAGCTATTCACTGGCCTCAGAAGGCCCATTGAGATCTAAGGAACCGCTGAGGTCAATAAGTTTCTGAGAAGTCAAGTGAATGTGAGAATAGGTCATCGATATCTGATCATTCAGAGACCCAGATCCACATAATCAGCTGTTTGGGTCTCTCGTCAGGCCGTCAGTGCATACTATATGAAGTTGGAAACAAACTGATCCGTGCTCTGTGTAGTGGCTATACGCTACTACTGCAGGTTCAGGTCAGAATCTCCAATGGAAGTTGACCTGTATTTGCCAATATACACCCAAGCAGATCCATACAGGAGATGGGTGTGGTGACTAAGTGATGCCCCCTGCCAACCAAGTATTAGGCCACCCAAAAAAAATCCTGAACAATTCCTTTCATATCTGTAATAGTCTTTACACTCCTGTGACTTTCTCTTTTTCCCTTTAGCTGTCAGATTACCTCTGAGTACTGGTACACGGGAGACCGCTGCCAGACGGCCATCAGTAAGCCGGGAGTGTACGCCGGAGTGGGCGTCGGCCTGTTCGTGCTGCTCGCCATTATCGGTACTCTGGCTGTAATCTCATATCGCCGGAGAAACGTATTTGATAAAGAAAAGTGAGTATTAATAATACTAATCTTCATTTTTATAGCGTCATCATATTCCATAGCGCTGTACAAATCATAGGGGACATATACACATATAATATTACATCACAGAATACAAACAGTCATATGGAGTGAGGGCCCTGATCACAAGAGCTTACAGTCTATGAGGATGAGGGGTGACACAAGAGCTTACAGTCTATCAGGATGAGGGGGTGACACAAGAGCTTACAGTCTATGGGGATGAGGGGGGTGACACAAGAGCTTCCAGTCTATCAGGATGAGGGGGTGACACAAGAGCTTACAGTCTATGGGGATGAGGGGGTGACACAAGAGCTTACAGTCTATGAGGATGAGGGGTGACACAAGAGCTTGCAGTCTATGAGGATGAGGAGGTGACACAAGAGCTTACAGTCTATGAGGATGAGGGGTGACACAAGAGCTTACAGTCTATGAGGATGAGGGGGTGACACAAGAGCTTACAGTCTATGAGGATGAGGGAGTGACACAAGAGCTTACAGTCTATGAGGATGAGGGGGTGACACAAGAGCTTACAGTCTATGAGGATGAGGGAGTGACACAAGAGCTTACAGTCTATGAGGATGAGGGGGTGACACAAGAGCTTACAGTCTATGAGGATGAGGGGGTGACACAAGAGCTTACAGTCTATGAGGATGAGGGGGTGACACAAGAGCTTACAGTCTATTAGGATGAGGGGGTGACACAAGAGCGTACAGTCTATGAGGATTAAGGGGTGACACAGGAGATTACAGTCTATGAGGATGAGGGGGTGACACAAGAGCTTACAGTCTATGAGGATGAGGGGGTGACACAAGAGCTTACAGTCTATGAGGATGAGGGGGAGACACAAGAGCTTACAGTCTATGAGGATGAGGAGGTGACACAAGAGCTTACAGTCTATGAGGATGAGGGGGGACACAAGAGCTTACAGTCTATGAGGATGAGGGGGAGACACAAGAGCTTACAGTCTATGGGGATGAGGGGATGACACAAGAGCTTACAGTCTATGAGGATGAGGGGGTGACACAAGAGCTTACAGTCTATGAGGATGAGGGGGTGACACAAGAGCTTACAGTCTATGGGGATGAGGGGGGACACAAGAGCTTACAGTCTATGAGGATGAGGGGGACACAAGAGCTTACAGTCTATGAGGATGAGAGGGTGACACAAGAGCTTACAGTCTATGAGGATAAGGGGGTGACACAAGAGCTTACAGTCTATGAGGATGAGGGGGTGACACAGGAGCTTACAGTCTATGAGGATGAGGGGGTGACACAAGAGCTTACAGTCTATGAGGAAGTGGGGGTGACACAAGAGCTTACAGTCTATGGGGATGAGGGGGGACACAAGAGCTTACAGTCTATAAGGATAAAGGGGTAACACAAGAGCTTACAGTCTATGAGGATGAAGGGGTGACACAAGAGCTTACAGTCTATGAGGATGAGGGGATGACACAAGAGCTTACAGTCTATAAGGATAAAGGGGTAACACAAGAGCTTACAGTCTATGAGGATGAGGGGTGACACAAGAGCTTACAGTCTATGAGGATGAGGGGATGACACAAGAGCTTACAGTCTATGAGGATGAGGAGGACACAAGAGCTTACAGTCTATGAGGATGAGGGGGTGACACAAGAGCTTACAGTCTATGAGGATGAGGAGGTGACACAAGAGCTTACAGTCTATGAGGATGAGGGGGTGACACAAGAGCTTACAGTCTATGAGGATGAGGGGGTGACACAAGAGCTTACAGTCTATGAGGATTGAGGGGGTGACAAAAGAGCTTACAGTCTATGAGGATGAGGGGGTGACACAAGAGCTTACAGTCTATGAGGATGAGGGAGTGACACAAGAGCTTACAGTCTATGAAAATGAGGTGAGGACACAAGAGCTTACAGTCTATGAGGGTGAGGGGGTGACACAAGAGCTTACAGTCTATGAGGATGAGGGGGTGACACAAGAGCTTACAGTCTATGAGGATGAGGGGGTGACACAAGAGTTTACATTCTATGAGGATGAGGGGGTGACACAAGAGCTTACATTCTATGAGGATGAGGGGTTACACAAGAGCTTACAGTCTATGAGGATGAGGAGGTGACACAAGAGCTTACAGTCTATGAGGATGAGGGGTGACACAAGAGCTTACAGTCTATGAGGATGAGGGGGTGACACAAGAGCTTACAGTCTATGAGGATGAGGGGGTGACACAAGAGCTTACAGTCTATGAGGATGAGGGGTGACACAAGAGTTTACAGTCTATGGGGATGAGGGGGTGACACAAGAGCTTACAGTCTATGAGGATGAGGGGTGACACAAGAGCTTACAGTCTATGAGGATGAGGGGGTGACACAAGAGCTTACAGTCTATGAGGATGAGGCATACCTCCCAACATTTGTGAAAAGGAAAGAGGGAAAGAGGGCGATCCCCCTAAGCCACACCCCCAATCACTCCCTGGCCACGCCCCAAATTTTAGCCATATTAAAATAATAAAAATCATCTCAATAAAAAAAAAAAAAAATTATCCTCATTGGGATTTGAACCCAGAACCTGCAGTGTCCATGTACACTAATAACACAGCGCCCCAACCCACTGAGCTATTAGCTCTGTGATTATCAAGGTGGAGAATTCTGGTAACTTAGAACCATGACTATTGTTACACTGTGACACAGATTTACTGCCTTGGTATATAGGGAGGGATCTTCTCAGATTATTGCAATTATTGAGACCATTATTATTATTATTATTATTATTATTATTATTATTATTATTATTATTATTGAGATGATTATTATTATTTTTACCATTATTAATAATCATCTCCATAATAATAAAAATAATAAAATGTATAATAATAATAATAGTCTCAATAATTACAATAATAACTTCTGAGAAGATCCCTCTCTATATATCAGTGCATTAGTCTGTATCACAATGTAACACTGGCTGATAACACTTCTTAGTTACCAGAAATCCTCAGCTCTGTATCTCTGGGCTTATAGCTCAGTTAGTTAAGCTCCTGTCTATGGTGCAGAGGGTCCCAGGTTCAAGTCTCAGCCTGGGCAAAACTTTATGTAATTTAATTAAATAAAGAGCTTGTGTCTGGGGAAGACCTGGAGACCATATATGGACAGATAGAGATCTGAGCTGATGATGTGGTCCCTGCTCTCTCCGCTAAGCCGACACTTCTCTGAAAAGGATTCCCTGCCCGATGTCTGCTCTGGGGAACCCTAGGACAGTGATGGCAAACCTTTTAGAGGCCGAGTGCCCAAACTACAACAAAGACCCGCTTATTTATCGCAAAGTGCCAACACAGAAATGTAATTTGTGATTTATACTCCCTTCTCTGTCACAGTTTTCATTGATACCAGCCCCTGAGGCACCAATAAAGCAGAAAATAGTCCCAGGTACAGCTGTCACTTTAATATAACTCTGTGCACAGCAAGTCCTGGGCTGTCTGGGACTGCAGGAAGATACCTGGAGTCATCTCTGGTGATGACCTGAGTGCCCACAGAAAGGGCTCTGAGTGCCACCTCTGGCACCAGTGCCATAGGTTAGCCATCACTGCCCTAGGAGATGCAGTGACCATATATGGATAGACCTTTTTACACCTTAATAACATTGATGGTTATGTTTTGTAGAATTGTTTCCCCTAAATCCCTTCATCATCCAATCCCTTTCCTTCCTTGGTTGAACTTGATGGACAAGTGTCTTTTTTCAACAGTATAAACTCAGAAACCATATTGTGATATTTAGTGTTGTCTATATAAGCATTTGTCGCCCTCAGTGAGAAAATGGGGTTAGCAGGACTCTCACTGTCAGTCGTTGTGTGTGATTGGGATCAGCAGGACTCTTACTATAGTCGTTGTGTGTGGTTGGGATCAGCAGGACTCTTACTATTAGTCGTTGTGTGTGGTTGGGGTCTGCAGGACTCTTACTGTTAGTCATTGTGTGTGGTTGGGGTCAGCAGGCCCGTTCCACACTTGCGAGCGTGATGCGATGAACTCGCATCACACTCGCAACGCGTGCCGCTGGGAATGCACGGCCCGAACGCTGCAAACCGGGACTGAACTGACATGCGGAATTCACTCCCGGTGTGCAGCGTTCGGGCCGCGCGTTCCCGGCAGCATGCGTTGCAAGTGTGATGCGAGGTCATCGCATCACACTCGCAAGTGTGGAAATGGCCTTAGTCGTTGTGTGTGGTTGGGATCAGCAGGACTCTCACTGTTAGGCGTTGTGTATGGTTGGGGTCAGAAGGACTCTTACTGTTAGTCGTTGCGTGTGGTTGGGGTAAGCAGGACTCTTACTGTTAGACGTTGTGTGTGGTTGGGGTCAACAGGACTCTTACTGTTAGTCGTTGTGTGTGGTTGGGGTCTGCAGGACTCTTACTGTTAGTCGTTGTGTATGGTTGAGGTCAGCAAGACTCTTACTGTTAGTTGTTGTGTGTGGTTGGGGTTAGCAGGACTCTTACTGTTAGTTGTTATGTGTGGTTGAGGTCAGCAGGACTCTTACTGTTAGTCGTTGTGTGTGGTTGGGGTCAGCAGGACTTTTACTGTTAGTCGTTGTGTATGGTTGAGGTCAGCAGGACTCTTACTGTTAGTCGTTGTGTGTGGTTGGGGTCAGCAGGACTCTTACTGTTAGTCGTTGTGTGTGGTTGAGGTCAGCAGGACTCTTACTGTTAGTTGTTGTGTGTGGTTGGGGTCAGCAGGACTCTTACTGTTAGTCGTTGTGTATGGTTGAGGTCAGCAAGACTCTTACTGTTAGTTGTTGTGTGTAGTTGGGGTCAGCAGACTCTTACTGTTAGTCGTTGTGAGTGGTTGGGGTCAGCAGGACTCTTACTGTTAGTCGTTGTGTGTGGTTGGGGTCTGCAGGACTCTTACTGTTAGTCGTTGTGTGTGGTTGGGGTCAGCAGGACTCTTACTGTTAGTCATTGTGTGTGCTTGGGGTCAGCAGGACTCTTACTGTTAGTCGTTGTGTGTGGTTGAGGTCAGCAGGACTCTTACTGTTAGTCGTTGTGTGTGGTTGAGGTCAGCAGGACTCTTACTGTTAGTCGTTGTGTGTGGTTGAGGTCAGCAGGACTCTTACTGTTAGTTGTTGTGTGTGGTTGAGGTCAGCAGGACTCTTACTGTTAGTTGTTGTGTGTGGTTGGGGTCAGCAGGACTCTTACTGTTAGTCGTTGTGTGTGGTTGGGGTTAGCAGGACTCTTACTGTTAGTCGTTGTGTGTGGTTGGGGTCAGCAGGACTCTTACTGTCCAGTGGTTGATTAAGGAAATCATGGGCTCTGGGCAGTTTAAAGATTAAGATATCCAGACTTGAGTTTTACAGACATCGCATCACTAATCCCTCCTCCTCTCCACTTCCCCAGGAGAACCTATGTTGTATGAATGTACCCTAACAATGTAACACGTCACTACTTATAAATCACATATGAGTTTAGTGATGTGTTTGTGTCCTCTATTTATTAATACACAACAATGTAATTATTTATTTAAGTAGAGCACCCTCCTAATTTACATCCAGCACCCCCTTTTGAATGCATTTACAGTGTCACCCTAACTAATGAATATAGCACCCTCTTCAATAAACGTATATATAGCCTGTTCATATATATATATACAGCCCTCTAAATATTTATATACAGATCCTTTTCATTGTATACAGTTCGCCCAGGTTCATTATATAAAGCCATCACATACAGATCTCTCAATGTCATTATATACAGCCCCCATTTCATTATATACCATTCCCCCAGTTTCATTATATTCAGCCAATACACAATTTACCCCATTTCCTTATATACAGTCCTCCATATGATTATATACATCAGCCCCAGTTTCATTGTATACAGCCCCTTCATACACAGCTTCCTCCACTATGATTATATGCTGTATACACAACTTTTACCCACCCTCATACAGCACCACCCCCCCTCACGGAACGACTACCAGATCTCCTCAGCTATCCGGGCTAACATGTTTCCGACAGCCTTCCCCTGTGACCCGGGCAGCTGCAGTGGCTTTTAAAGTTCTGCGAAGGGGAGGGCTGATCAGCAGGAGCCCATCGGAGGGGGCACAGGAAGTGTTATTAATTGCAGCTCTTGGGCAGGGGTCATTTTACAGGTCCATAGCTTCGGAAACTTCCTCAGATACCTCCACACAGGGCCCTGCATAGGCCGTCATCAGTTCCGTTGACATATATAATGGAGGTGGCCATTTTCACTGGTAATGGGCCCCTCGGGAGCCGAAGACATTGGGCGGTCGCCCATACTGCCCAATGAGAATCCACCATTGTAGCCGTCTCTCCTCTTAGTTCTGCTATGAATAGCCCTACATTATATTATATATTATATATATATATTATATTCCAAATTCCTGTTCCAAATTATGTTTTGCACTCAGAGCTTATCACCCTCTAGTATATGCAGTGTATGTACACATTACACAGGTTTGTCTTATGGTGTAACAAATGAGTGAGTTTGTGTAGGACCAAGAATATGGTAAACAAGTATGATGTCTCACTGGTCTCCAAGGTTATCCCCTCCCTGTCCAACCAAATGAGGTTTACTCTCAACCAATGGGAGAACACTAGAACCTCCCGTGATCCAGGCTTGTTCCAGCCTAAAGTGGTTGCATTATGATAAGATTTAGAGCAAAAATTTTACAAAAATTTGAGAAAATGAAAACTCCAGTTTTCAAATCAGCATGTCCAAGGGAGCCTTAAGAAGGCTGAAAAATCTAACTCAACAGGTGCAAAGATTCTACCTCGTGTAAGGATTATATAATGTACTTGACACTTTCTTGCTATCATTGCAGTTTAATAGAAGACAATAAAAATCAGTGGCATGAAGAAGGATGGGAGGAGAACAACCCTGGTAAGTAACTGTTACTCAACCAACTTAACCATTGCAAGCAAAGGTCACCGCAGTCCTGATGCAAGTTATTTGAAAGAGAGACTATTTTATTTGTGAACATTGACCACCCACTCGATGCCACAATGCAGAAGCAGGCATACGGCTTTGTACCTAATCTTGACTTAAACAAGATATACAAGATTTCTATAATCACAGTGCATGCTTGGGGGGTACAGCCAATGGATTTCAGGTTTGCAGGCTAGACTGAGGCACATGGACTACCAGTTGTGCTTCTCAGGCAGTCACGCAGCTTAATGGTTATGGTTTCTGCTGAGGACAAACTAAAATAAATATAGTCCCTAGCAGGATAACATTTTCGGTGGATACAACATAATGGGGCACATTTTACTTACCCGTTCCATCTCCGATCCTGGATGTCCGACGATAATGAACTCTGCCGCGATTCACTAAGATTGTGCGCCCGATTTCCTGCATGTGTCGCTTCCCCGCTCAGGTCTGCTGGAATTCACCATCTTCCTCCCGGTGTATGTAAGTGATTGGCTTGCGACACAATTTTTAATTTAAATACTGCAGTTTGTGCGAATCCGTCGGATCGTCCGACGGCCCGCCCCCCTGATTTGTGTTGCATGGAAGCTGGCACGATTGGCCAAAATCCAATCACATGTCACACAATCCCCTTTTAAATGTGGTGCAAATCGGAAAACATCAGATTATCCAATGTTTCTGCGGTCCGCGGACCCTTAGTAAACGGTCGGAGTGTACACAGGCTCTCAAAGCAACATAATGTGGTTTGGGTCACCTTCAGACTCTGGTTCCAAATCCAAACAACTTTATCTTGTAGGACATTTCTCAGTCTGATGTAGATGTAGGTCCTCGATGATTTGGAATTTATATATGGGCACTTCCAGTACAAGGGTTTCACGGATATGACCGTCCAGAATACAGTCAAGGACTGATGACGGTCAAGACTTACTAATTGGGTGCTTACCAAAATTTTGGGAGACATAGGGTTTAATTGGCTAGTATCAACTCTACTTATAAGCTCCACACTGCTTCTTCTATTTTCAATCTTGTATAGTTTGTCTTGACTCACCCTCAAACAAAGCCCTTTTGGAGTCATGCATTGACATCTGAATCAATGCAAATAGAACAGTGCACCATTTGCCCTCAGAAAAGCAACAACTGTTCTGCAAATCGGTTAATGGCTCATCCACTATGATGAGTCGAATAGCTACAATAGCAACTAACTGGTTTGTTTCATTGCTTTAGGTTCTAGAGGTCCTGACTTCCACCCAAATCTGGCAAGAATTGACCCTAAAGTCAATGTAAGTTTTTTTCGGAAATTTTAGAAATGAGTCAATTAAGTAGGAAATGAGCAGTTTGACCTTACTACGTGGAAGACTATTATTATTATTATTATTATTATTATTATATATTACCATTGGACCCCCATCATAAAAACAGGGCCCAAGCCCATTTTCTATCATTCTATCCTGTTGTTAAATATTTTCTAGTAACTATATTCTATAGAAAAGTGACTAACACTCGTGAAACTCCCAGATATCTGCGTAGAGTTGAAGGAAAGATCAATGTTCAGGAATAAGTCTTGACGCATCATTCCTTTATGGAGTACAATAAGGAAAACATTTTTAAAAATGATAATGTGATAACTAGATGCAGTGGTGCAGTAGATAAACATGTCTCAGTATAGAAGATCACAACCCTGTGATTTACAGTTCATTGTTTGCCTCGGAATGGGAAGTGACGTCACTCGTAGGGTTACACCTTGGTGATACATTGATAGCAAAATTCACTCACAGTCAACTTCTGCTAAAATCCTTTTGACATGTAATAGTTTAGGAGACAGTTTCCTTATTGGTCAAGAAATGACCAAGGATTTAGAAAATTGGGGCCGGATTCAGCTCATATTTTTTTTTTTCAGATGGCTCTTCCAAGACCTAATTTTGTGCCACCAAGAACTTTCTAGGAATCGATTATTTGAAGATCTCAGAGTACTAAGAGATATCATCCTCCTGCTATTTGCACTTACCTATTAGGTCATTACAAAACTGAGCCAAAAACAACCAATGAACCAGAAGATAGAGGATCACGGTTCCTTCATGCCAAATAAAGTGTGTTGACTGGGTCTTCTCTTGTCCTACAAAATGTTTTCTCCGTTGGACAATTATACCTTGGTTGTTGAGTTGGAGTTTCCCATTTTTGTTGGAGAAAACTGGACAATGGTTCTACAAAAAATATAGGTACAACATTTGATCCCTCAGGTTCTCCTTAACCACCCGATGGGTCGGGAATCCAACTTTACTTGGCAAACAATGGAGAATAAATTGATTACAGCTCCATTCTCTAGGGATGTGATGGGATGGGCATGAACACAATGGGGCAGATTTACTTACCCGGTCCATTCGCGATCCAGCATCGCGTTCTATGCGGAGGATTCGGGTCCGGCCGGGATTCACTAAGGCAGTTCCTCCGACGTCCACCAGGTGTCGCTGCTTTACTGAAGTTCATCGGGTTGCACTGAACTTCACCGTCCTCTGCTGGGTGCAGGTAAGCGCGTGTCAAACGACACTTTTTTTTTAAAATGCAGCGTTTTTTACGAACCCCCCCAATTTCCGTTGCGTGCATGCCGGTGCCGATGCGCCACACTGCGATCGTGTGCGCCAAAATACCGGGGCAATTCAGGGAAAATCGGCGCAAATCAGAGATATTCGGATAACACGTCGGGAAAAACGCATATCGGGCCCTTAGTAAATGACCCCCAATGTCCTCTAAGCTGGCTGTGTGGAACGAAGACATCTTAGAATGTAGATCCATCTCTATCATTCTTATTGGGGCAGATTTACTTACCCGGTCCGTTCGCGATCCAGCGGTGCTTTCTCTGCGGTGGATACGGGTCCGGCCGGGATTCACTAAGGTAGTTCCTCCGCCGTCCACCAGGTGGTGATGCTGCGCTGAAAAGCATCGTTCCGCACTGGAATTCACCGGCCGGACCAAGTGAAGGTAAGCGTGTCCCAAGCAACACTTTTTTTGTTTTAAATGCGGCGTTTTTTCCGAATCCGTCGGGTTTTTGCTCAGCCACGGCCCCCGATTTCCGTTGCGTGCATGCCAGCGCCGATGCGCCAAAATCTGATCGCGTGCGCCAAAATCCCGGGGAATTTCGGCGGAAATCGGAAATATTCGGGTAACACGTCGGGAAAACGCGAATCGGGCCCTTAGTAAGTGACCCCCATTGTCTACAGAAAAGTTCTCATTCTTTCTATATCAGAAACTCCTCAATATTCGGGCATCCCAAGAATAAAAGATGTTATAAAATGAAATCAAATAATCAACTAATGTCAAACTGTAAAGTTTTGTCTATGGGGGAGATTTATCACTATCTTAATTCTAAATATTAGTACAAAAAAGTCGAAGATTTTTGTGCAGAGACTTTTTTGGGGCGACTTTTCCACATTTGCACCACAACTCGTGGCGCACTGTGTTTCAATGGATTTGTTGGCTTTAACACAACCAGCTGTTTGGACTAAAGTTAGATGTTTTCACCAACTGGGACTTTTTAAAAAGTTGCAAAAAAGTTGACAAATTTTGCTATATTTTTTTTTTTTGCGAAGACATTTTTATTTTTAAACAAAAAAAAAAGAAAACCTGCCAGTAAACTGCAATATGCCGACAATATTACCAAATGCATTATATAAAGAAAGGGGGAGATTTATCGGACAGCCGACTGTTAGACTTTTTCACAGGTACAATTAAATACAGAATCCACCAAGTCGAATTAGACTAAGTACTTAGACAAAAAAGGAACTAGACAACTAGAAAGAGAAAAGATAAATCACACGCCATATATTAATGGCAATATACTGTGGGCCACATGTATCACTCGTTTTTTCTGTTCTTTTTGCGCCTTTTCATTCAGGCGCACCGTTTTTGCGCAATTTTTGCGATTAAACGCCAAACTAGCCGCGCAGCAAAAATAACCAGTTTTGCCTCATCTATCTTACCAATCCAGATGTTTTGCTGCGCCTAATGATATTCATCACTTGCTACGTTTTCATTTAGGCGCAAAAACGGGCGCAAAAACACTCCAGCCCGAAGGTGGCGTTATCTGAGAAGAAAGCACTGAGCCCCTGTGCAGAACAGCTCATTTCTAGCAGCAGAGCTTAGCCAGACACTAGTACAGATAATAGATACATTAGATACATTGCAGACAGGAGCTGCAGACTCTATTTACAGTTCATCACCTTCTATTTACAAAATATTCTGCAAAACCCTGAGCTCACAGCAAGAGAGCACCGAAGTTTGCAGAACTTTGCAAAAGTTTGCAGAATGTTGCAGATACTACATACAAGTGTCCCCCATGTAATTCTGCACAGTATCACCAGTGTGTCTGAGGGGGATATTGTGCAGAATTACAGGGGTGCAGCAGGAGACCAGCACTGGGGGATCCCCTCCAGGAGAAGCCCCTGCTGAGGAGGTCACTGGGTGCTGGGTGTCACACACCTGGGTGCTGCTGTGAGTGTTATCTTCATTCTGAGCTGTAGGAGAAGCAGAGAGGAGCTTGTAGCAGGATCGCCAAAATGGTGCCTAAACTGTTTTAAAGTAAAGTGATTAATAAGAGGCAGGAAATTAAAGGAAACCTACCACTTGTAGTGTCAGGTTTCCGATGGCAATACCGAGCACCAGCTCAGGGTGAGCTGGTGCCGGCGCTTATTTTTGTTAGTATTTTAAACCGCGGTATCGCGGTTTAAAACACTTTTTAAACTTTATAGCCGGCGCAGGGAGGTACACGCTCGGCGCTTACCGTGCGCGCGGCTACATAGGAAGTGAAGGAGAGCCGCGCGCATGGTAAGCGCCGAGCGCGTACCTCCCTGCGCCGGCTATAAAGTTTAAAAAGTGTTTTAAACCGCGATACCGCGGTTTAAAATACTAACAAAAATAAGCTCCGGCACCAGCTCAGCCTGATCTCACCCTGAGCTGGTGCTCGGTATTGCCATCGGAAACCTGCCACTTCAAGTGGTAGGTTTCCTTTAACTTATCACAGATGGTTGTAGCTTGTGATAATTCTGGCAAAACAGTGCGCCTGAATTTAGGCGCAACTGCTACACTTAGGCGCACAAAAGTGATAAATGTGGCCCTGTGTATCTAATATTTATTATACTGGCGGTCCCCGACTTACAGACGACCCCTAGTTACAAACAGACCTCTGGATGTTGGTAATTTACTGCACTTTGGCCCCAGGTTGCAATGATCAGCTGTAACAGATATCAGAGGTTTCTACAATTAAGATTTATAGTTATTTCTGTTTTTTTAACCCAACATTTTTAAAATTCAATTTTGTCAGACACCAAAAAAATATTTGGCTGTGGTTAAAATTATCAGTTCTGACTTACATACAAATTCAACTTGAGAAAAAACCTACAGAACCTATCTTGTATGTCGATCTACCTGTATCATAACTTTACTATACAATTTGATTTATGTATTTGTATTATTGAGTATATTTTATCACTGTCATTGTTTATTGTTCCAATAAATCCTTTTTTAATGGTAGCTGAATTATTTATGCTTTTACCCAGGTTCCAGAGTTTTCCAGATCTGGGTTTATTTTAGCTTAAAGTGGTTTTCCCATGAAAGAAAATTCTCACATCTCAATCCCCAAGTGATGTTTACCCAATAAAGATCATTTTAACCCCTTACTTTACAATTTTACTCAGTTTTATTGCTATTTTAGCTCCTATCACTCCCTTGGCTACTCAGTGCAAAATTCCAGGGTGTGGACGGGGTCTCTCTAAGCAAACACATTATGATCCATCTAGTTCTGTGGGGACACTATGTGGTTATATTATCAGGGTACAGGTGTATATTTATATACTTTCATCTGGCTTCTGACATTGTACTAACACACTGACACATAGAGAGATGAGACAGATCAGAGATATGCATGATATTACACAGAGGCAGGCAGGGGCGGACTGGCCATAGACTTTACCGGGAGACTTCCCGGTGGGCCGGTGCCCTGAGCAGCTGATGGGGCCGGTCCCTTCCTCCGTTTGGCCCCTCCTCCTCTCCCTCACTACATGTGTCGAGCTGTCGGGCACATCACTTCCTATGCTCAGGCTCCTGCACTGCCCTCCCTCCCTGATGCATCCATATGATAAATTAACCTTATGATATGGATGCACAGCAGGGGTGGCAGTGCAAGAGCCTGTTCTCCCCTGCAGATGTCAGCCCAAGCGCTGGGCTCCTCACAGGCCCAGCCCTGCACATTACACAGAGCCAGGAGGCCACGCCCCCACAGCACAGCCCGGGCCTAGCAGCATGGAGGAAGAGGTGAGTGCTGGAGGGGTGGAAGGGGGGATGGTGCCTGCTGTGTGTGTGTATGGGAGATGGGGCTGGTGCATGCTGTGTGTGTGCATGAGAGATGATGCTGGTGCTTTCTGCTGTGTGTATGGGAGATGGTGCTGGTGCATGCTGTGTATGGGAGATGGGGCTGGCGCCTGCTGTGTATGGGAGATGGGGCTCGTGCCTGCTGTGTATAGGAGATGGGGCTGGTGCCTGCTGTGTATGGGAGATGGGGCTGGTGCCTGCTGTGTATGGGAGATGGGGCTGGTGCCTGCTGTGTATGGGAGATGGGGCTGGTGCCTGCTGTGTGTGTGTGTATGTGTATGGGAGATGGGGCTGGTG